>NW_017728906.1:192769276-192776388 GCF_001723895.1 Crocodylus porosus
AAACAAGCAGCCATTTACTGGCTATGCTATTTTTTCATATAATCTCTTTGCTATGAGTAGTCGTTTGTGCTTAGATTGTATGCAGTCCTTGGTTAGAGAAACTACTGAGGGATGTCGTGGAAGTTGAAAGTTTACATATATATATGTGTGTGTATATATATACACACACACATACATATATATATACACACACACACACACACACACATACTTAAGAGCTTTTGATCAGTGTTCACAGCAGCTAGTCAGCATATTATACTGGGGGAGACACTGCAGGGAGTGTAGAAGGCTGTGGGTGTTTGGGGGGTTGGACTCCTTTTCTGCTGTCAGGCAGTATTCAGCCTTGGATTAGACATTTCTAATTAATGTGGGATTCTAGTTAATGTAGGATTCTCCATCTGAAACCATGCGATTTATTGCCTAAATCCAAATCTTTATTGAATCAGAGGAGGAAAAGGAGGGTCAGTTCATTTGTGGAGCCTTAGCATTGCTTATTCTTTTTGCCTGGAATCATTATTGGGACCAGAACATAAATTTGGCTTCGTCCTGGACCAGGTTACATCAGCACACATGACTTATGCATTTATCTGCAAAAGAAAACTCCATACTCTAGACTGGGAGTGAAAGATGAAGTCCTTGCTTAAGGATCTTGAGTACCTGAAACATCCCTGTGCTTAATGCTTCCTATTGACTAGCTCTAAGTAGCCCCCTGCTCACCACCCTCAATCCCTGAATATCCCTTTGGAAGTCCCTAACTTTCCATGCTGGTACCCAGTGTGAGGTACCCAGACCTGTTTTTGATCTTCCTCCTGGGGCCGGGCAATTATTTTCAGTCATTATAATGCCTAAATGTAGATATTAAAGAGAAAAACTTGGATGTTGCCTTTAAAATACTTTTCTTTAAAATTAATATTTTGTTGAAATTAAAAAAGAGCTTCCAAGAACACAATGCTATGTGCTTTGTATGTGATGGAATATGGCTAATCTCTAAACAGCTTTAAATGGCATTGCTAGCTGAGGTGGCTTGGAATTTTCCTCTGAAAGAGTTTTTTTGTCATTGCATTTCCATTTCAGAAATAAGAAGTCTCATCAATGCTGGTTTTGATTAATTTCTCCCTATCCTTAGTTTTAGTTCCTGTGGATTCAGTGGTGGAAGAAGGCAGAACAAGGAATGATGATCTCAGGTTGCATCAAGGAAAGTTTAGATTAGATATTAGGAAAAACTTTCTCATAAAGGGGGTAGTAAAGCACTAGAAAAGGTTACCTAGAGAAGTGGTGCAATCTCCATCCTTGGACGTTCCTGGCTAGACAAAGCCCTGGCTGGGATAATATAGTTGGGGCTGGTCCTGCTCTGTGCAGGAGGTTGGACTAGATGACCTTCTGAGGTCCCTTCAACCCTAATTTTGTATGATTCTGTGAGATAGATAGATATATCTATATAGCTAGATATATATAGGTATGTATGTATGTACGGGTGCAGATGTATATATTGTGTGTGTATTTATAGGTATGTATGTAGTGTGTGCGTGTGCATATGTGTGTGTGTGTGTGTGTGTGTGTGCGCGCATGTTAACATTTCTGTCAGGCAGCATCCATTTAAATCATTCACTCTTCTGTGTCAGTGTCCTTTAAACTTTGTCAAATCATTGCTTTTGATACCTCACTGTGCATGTGTGTATGTGTGCGCGCACTTAGTTTCAGGTATAACATATGTATTTGCAATATCTCCTTTTAGTCTCAGGCCTGACCTCTTAAACCAATTCTTAGATAATACTTAAAAATACATTCTTCTTATCATTAAGAATAACTGATGTCTCATGTATTTTTATAGCTGTTCTACTTCAGAGAGCTAAACACAATGACCCAGACTGAAAACAAACCACAACAAACCTTTGACTTCGATAGAGCTATGCAAGTGTACATGAGGTGAGAATCCAATGCATACAGTACCTTTTACACAGAAATATAGAGGAGTATACAAGCACAATTTTAATATTTGATAATATCACCAGATCTGCTCAATTATAACAATGCTGTGATTGTAACTACCATGCATTATCAAATGGATCATATATCTCTAGTGACCAGTCAAAAATTGGATGAGCATCTACTAGTCAAACCATTTGGTTTAGCAGTTGAAGACTTGGAAGCTGTTAGAATTTAATAAAATGAAAATCCATTCTACTAGCCTTGTAGTAATCTTATATTATAATTACATTTTTTGTAAATCCGTTTTATGGTAATCTTTGTGGGAAAAAATAGCTAAGTTCTCCAAGCTGTGTGAAAGATTCACCCTGTCTTTGTTCAGAAAATTATATGTTTGTCTTCACTACTCACTGTGCCTTGGGTCAGTAACTAGACTTAGGTTGTAATTATAACTCTTTGTTTTTACAAAAGCTAAAACCCATGCAAAACTCGCCTGCTTCTGGCTTCGCTGCAATATCAAAACACAGGCTAGGCTCATGAAAAGACTTTGCTATGGTTCAGTGCAGTTTTGTGCTAACCTGGGTTGCCTCGTGATTTCATGTCAAAACGAGGACAAAGTTACAGTGTGGCAAGGCTAGATTCATTGGAACCTGATTCTCAGAGGCACTCAGTGCATACCTTCAGCTCCCAATGAAATTTGGTGGCCCTGTAACTGGTTTGGCCTCTGAAAACCAAGCACTTGGGGTCTGTCAACACTTGACAGGCAGACTGGATTAGAAAAATGCAGTTTAAAGTTTGATTCAAACTGAGAAAGACCTCTGTGTTGGGGCTCTTCAGTTAAGCAGTGTCTTGAGTTAGTGAGGACCTGACTCAGGTTAAATAAATGTAAATCATTAATGAACATCTAAAAGGGTTTTTCACTGGTTTGAAAGCCTATCTTCTGTTAAAATGGTGGAAGTTTGTATGGAGTATACCAAGTCTTGGAGCTTCTTATGGACTTTAAGGAAAGGTAGTTATTTATATCTACTTGGTTATCTATATGCTGATGTGGACAGAACCTTGCCTCCATAACATAAATGCTTATATGACCTTAGTAGAGCAATAATGGAGCACCTCACCTCATCCTCAAATAGGGAAGGGCTATTCTCTCCATTTTACAGAAGGGAAACTGCGGGACAAAAGGACAAAGCATTTTGCCTACAGTCACACAGGAAGCGTGTTATGGAGCAAGGAAGTGAACCCAGTCTCTTGAACCCAAACTAGCACGCTAATCCTTAGGCAACTTGCCCCCTTTCTCTGCTTCTTGTTCCTGTAGTTATAACATATCAGGTTTCTCCCTAAGAAGAAACTAAGAGCACCTTATAAACCTGAGTTTTCTGCAGTTCCCCCTTCCTTTCAATGCCTTCACTGAATCAGCTGCTGTGGTTGATTTTTTTCAAGAGGACTGAATGCTAAAGTAAAGTGAGCTGCAAAATCTCGTTTTGTTGGCTTCCAAAGAGGATACGTTAAAAAAAACCATAAAACCCGCCCCCAAAACCCCTCATGGTGGAAGATGCGCATTAAATACCTGCAAGAGCTGGAAAGAGACATTTGGGGGTTGAAAATGAGATAAAGTGCTACAGCACCTGATTACAAACAGCTTGCAGAGGCCTGTCGTTTTTCTTTGTTAATCTTTTTTTCTTTCATGTGCATACATACATCTATGTACACACACAGAACCTGTGTATATGGATATGTACTTATGTATATGTACGTGTGTGTATGAGTGTGTATATTCAGTGGGGCATCCATCTTCAACACCAGTTTAGAAGAGGAGCCACATCCCACAGTGCTCTGCACCTGTTTTCTCATCCTAGGCAGCCCTCTGCCCAACTCTGGCACTCAACAGTATCTCTGCCCAAGGCATCAAAATTGCTGGTTATTTCTTTGTGCACAGATGCCTGTATATCTGTATGTATGCATGTCTGATATACATAACATATTTCTAAAGGGAAAAATAATGCTGACGGTTTTGGAACAGAGGCTATTTCATGGTATTGTTTCCCAGGTAGTGAGAAATACATGGCTCTTTTTCTTGCACAGAAAACACGGGACCTTTTCAAAAGAAATGACAAAGCTTAATATTCAAATGGGGGTGAGAGGGGGACATGGGCACAACCTATCTCAGCGTAAGAGCTGTCCAGTGTGCTAGGGACGTATGCTGCATGTCAAAAAAGGCACGTGGTTGGGATCTGGAATTAAAACAACCCTTGACACTGTAAAGCACTTGAGCTGCCATCTGGAGATGCAGTAAGGAGAGAAAAAGGAAAAAATAATCTGTGGGCAGGCTTCTGACAAAACTGTTGCTTGTAGCTAAGCAAGAATAGGAAGCCAATGCCAAGATTTTGCAAAGATTTTCAAACTTGGGTGCCTGCCATTCAGCTCCAACAGCCATATTTTGGCACCAAAATTAGTAGCTTCACTTTGCAAAGCCCTCAGTACCCAGCGGCTCCCAGTGAAGTCAGCTGCAACTACTGTAACTCAGGGTACCTGTAACTGCCCTACATCCTGCACGTTTTCCCAAGTCTGAAGAACTGATTCGCACAGATGTGCTTCATCTGGAGCTGGGACATATGGTTGGAATAAATGTTGAAAAACAAAAACAAGATGGGATGCACATATTCTAAGTAAGTTACTGTACTGTGCATCTTAATAGGAGTGTCTATACAAGGGCTGTTCAGTACATCTTTCTGAGGGATGAAACAGATGGAGAATATGGTAATTTTAGAGAAAAAAGAAAGGAAGAATGCATACATTTCTTTTGGCTTTATATAATAGCCTATGATGCCTGAAGTTACATTAGACAGGAGGGCGGCTTCTGAGCTTCAGGAGTACAAAACTACTGCTGGCCATGGCCAGTTCAGAAGGTTTAGGTTGGGATCAGTTCCCAGTTCTCTTCTGCTCACAGCTTCCCATCAGCGATAAATGGAGCTTACTTGGCACAGCAAAAACATGTCCTTCCTTAGGTGGTGAAGCTGTCACTAAAACACATGCTTTCCATGGGCTTCTAAAAGATTCCTGACTTACCCCGGCAAGCTTCCAGTATAACATAGCCTCCATTTCCACATGAAATGAGATTGAAAGGCTCAGGGCTGTCTCATCTGTTGTGTGTAGTGACTGGAAAAGAAGGAAACAGCTCATCCAGGGAGCCTATATGTGAAATTTAAGAAGGGTAAAATGTAATGAACCAGAACACCACATTTCTTATACCTGCGCCTGCATGAAAGGTGCTGTAGGTGCTTCAGTACTTGCATTGGGCCAGGGCCTCAGGTTTAATGATCACTCTGACCCCATTCCACCTTTAAGACATCTAAATCTTGGCAGCCATCTCACCACAGGAGCGTGACCCCATTCTTCTCTGTGGAGACCCCTTTTGTGACTCCAGAAGATGATCCTGTTCCACCTAGGGATGGACATCATTCCTTTATTCTCTCAATACAGGTCCATCATGTCAGGATCCAGCTCAGTCAGAGAGGAGATGTCAGCCTGAACCAGTCTGTCTGACTGCCAGGAAGCAGCATTGACTTGGGCCCCAGCCACCAGGCGATGGACTTCACGTGGCTGAGAGCATACTCCACCCCTGCTATTGAAGCTGGTCAATGGGGTGAGAAGGAATGCCAGCTGCTGGGGCCCAGTCTAGCCCATAGGCAAGTGTTTGGGCCAGTTATCTGACCTAAACAGTGGGAAATGCGGGTTCAAGCTCCTGAGGCTAAATGGGTCCTATAACCCAGGTCTCCTGCTCTTTGGGCAAGTGCTGTAATGAGTATGCTGTTGGGCAAAACGTAAGTGAACTCACCTCCTCCTCCCTTTTTCCCCACCTGCTGCATGAGCTCAGCTTCAGCCAGTTACTATGTGTGGAAGTTTTCTACATCTAAAGAATCAGGGACATATGCTGAATTCAAGTGCATCTTCAGTGGAACAGAGCTGAGGCAGAGGCAGATATCCAGGAGGGCACATTGGATTGCTTCTGAGAATGCGGGCCAAGCCTAATCATAGGGCAAGTCTCTTACCTAAGGACCTTTGCAGGCCAAAATGGAGCTATATAAGGAATCCAGACATTTTAGCCATTTTAGGCATTTATACATGTGCTCTGGGAGTGGGAAGGGGGGAAGAGGGTGCTTTAATTAGAGCAGCTCCAAGAGCCCCTCTAATTAAAGCACCTGAAGTGTCACATGTATCAGCGTCCCCGTTCAATGAGCTTTCATTAAAAAGCCCCCTCGCTGCCATTTTTAAGTGCAGGGGCCCGATACGCTGGACACGTTAGTTACCACGCTCCAGCAGACTCAGTTAATCTTTCTGAGGGATGAATTAATATAAAACAATCCGTTACTCAAGGCTGCTCCAGCCACTGCAATTACAGCATTTTGCTCATGTATAGGTACCCTTTGTGGCTGCAGTGTGGAGTGGTGTAGGATTGCAGTTACTGACTTGGACACTTATTTGCCATGTAAGTGCCACTTAGATGCCTTGAAGGTGGAATAGGAGCTCAGCCAACAGATACAACTTCACAATCCATCCAGAGCCAGGCTGGAAAGTTGGTGCCATGCAAATTCATAGGAAAGAGTGCCATCTATTGATTTGGCTACAACCCTTTCTGCAGGTTTTTCTTGAAGGCTCCATCCAAGTGCTGACCGGGTCTGCCGCTGCCTGGCAGATCTTGAAATACCTGGGAAATGGTTGGGAGGAGTAAAGGGAAGATGAACCAGGAGCAAAATGCATTTTTTTCCACCACTGCGCTGTCTGTCTCAAGAAGTTCACTGCACACATATCACCTCATCACATCCATTCACTCATGCCAAACATAAATGTTTAAAAAAGCCAATAAACTAATGGAGCTATTTCTCCCAGAGGTTTGGAAGGAAGATGGGAAGAAAACGTTGCTTTTTGTTTTTATATACTCGGGAAGCTCTTGGATCCTTCATCAGTGGAGGCCACATGTGGAAGAAATCAAACTTTGCGTTGTGGTTGAATCAGAACTGACAGAGCCAGCTTTTCTTTATTTTAAGGCTATACTGTGATCACAGGGAGGATTTCATACAGCAAGGGGAATCACCCACTTGTCTGTTTCAAAGGATTTTCTCAGACTCTCTAAGTTTACAAGCGTATTTATACTAAAGACAGAGAAAGAGATAAAAAATACACCTTGG
>NW_017728906.1:192776488-192781678 GCF_001723895.1 Crocodylus porosus
GCATAGGGCAAGATATCAAGATAACCCAAGGCATGCAGGAATGTGGATTCCTTATCTCAGAACATTTGAATTAAGCAGTATCAGCACGTCTGGTCTTTGTCTGTTTTTCTAGTCAAGTAAGCCAATTACTTCTACACATATAAATGCCTAAGGAGACAGAAAGGTATAATCAAGTTGGAAGCTGCACTAATACTTAAATTTCAGGCCAGAATGCCAAGACAGAGACGCTCACTTAAAACCTTGAGCAATCTGCTGAGCATATATTCAAAACTAGGCGGCGGCAAGAGCTTCTAGCAAATGAGCAGGGTTTTGAGACTGATTCTCTGAGAAGAGCTGGTAAGATCAGAAGACTTTCTCATCCTGAAGTCTTAATGTGTGACCAGTGTACACCTGTGTGTCAAAAAAGTTTGGCCACCCATGCTCTGCTTTCTAAACTGTCTAAGGCCTGGCTTTGCTCTGAGCCATAAGAAACCACAATGATTCATATCACATCCAAAAACACTTTTTGGATGCTCTGACTAGCAAAGACTTAATCTGGAAATGTATGGTAGACTAACCCTGAAGATTACCACACCCAGGCACCATCTATTTGCTATGAATCTGTTAGCATACTGTCAATCTGGGCCCCCTCAGGAAACAAAATAAGAAGGAACAGCCATCTTCATATGCATTAACAACTGACCTGAATATAATATGCCTGTGCTTATTTTCATAGACAATACCAACATAACTGTTTTACTTGGTGCTAGCCTGGTTCCCCGAATGTGAATGTGACAGCTACCAAACCCGGACTGCGTGCATGTAGATAGATGTGTAACTGCCCTAAAATGTCTATGGCTGTACAGGAATGGAGAGCATTACCACTCTTCCGGTGGTCAAAAATAAAAGATAAAGTCCTTGAATAAGAGGCAAACTTGTAATACTATCCTGTGTATTGTAATAGCATCTAGGGTTTAAAAAGTTGCCATTTTTGTAGGAAGAATGTTATCTTTTTTAGCATTTTTATTGGTGGAACTCATTACTGCAACACTTTAAATCTTAACTTTTTTTATAAATATCTTAAAGTTTGGTATTAGATTTACATGAGCTTCCAAGGAGGAACCTCATACAGAATTTATAAATTCTGGGCTAGCATCATAAAGCAACCACACTGAGTTTGCACCACTTCAAAATGGTTTTTCCAATTGCCATTGCTGGCTTTGCGGCTGCCAGCTTCTCTCTTTCTACGGGACATACAAGTGATACATTTAGCATTAAATCAACCAAGGTTCACTTGAGCTAAATGCCTGATCATGCACGCATTCACAGGGCTTACATCACCCCCAAAATAGTGTGCCCAATCTAAAGTTAGTTCACCTCAGCAGTGAACTAACTTTAGCTAGATAAAGGGTTAACCCGATCTAGGAAGGGTTGCCCTGACCTAGGGATTCACAACACATTCATGCCCCCCCAGCCTGCTAGCCTCTCCCTCCCACCCAGAACTGCCAGCCCCCTCGCCCCAATCCCACCAGTACCTCCCTGACCCATACATGCTTACCTCTGACGGTCTGCACTGGTCCTACCTTAAGTTTAAGCTGCCTAGTTTAGTCCCATGAACACTCATTCAAAACCAAAGTTAATCAAACTACTAATGTAAAATGGGTTAGTTTTCAGCCTCTAGTTGAGTCTGTCTTGGTATTTCCTGTTTGTGCTTATAGACAGGATCTCTTACACATTTGTAAGGGAGCTACAAGCAAGTGCTTGTTTCTTACAGCTGCTTTCAGGACATCTCAAACCTCATTTCCAGTACTCTTAGCCTTCCCTAATTTCTTCTTTTGCCACAAAAAGGTTGCTCTATTGCCACTAATGCCAGCGCTAGGGGTTTGCTTAGGAAACAGCAAATGGATATACTATATGATACAATCACAGTGATTACATTATAGATAAACTGTGATTGCCAAAGCCTTTGTTACTTTATTGGTTATGCAGAAGTTATAGCAGGGTGGCACCTTAGAGACCCACTGGTTCAGCTTTTGTAGGCAATAGCCTACTTTGGTCAGATGCTATGAATGGCATAGTAGCAAGCTATTATGTAATAGCCTTGTACTAGGCCTACTTCCATGATGAAGTAGGCCTTTGCCTATGAAAACTCGTGGCTCTCTGAACCAATTCATCTCTAAGGTGTTACCCTGCCCTACCTGACTTCATACTAACACAGCTAACCACCTCTTTATAGGTTTTGTATTATTCTTTACTCTGTGATTCCACATGGTGTGGTGGGACAGTAGGGGGTGCTCCTGTACTGAGCCACCCACCTCACTGCTACTGACCAAAACCAAGCTTTGAGTGCCTCCCTTAGGGTGCCTATGTCCAGCCGACCCCTTTCCTGGAAGCCTGGGGTAACCGCTGCCACCACCCACGGTCTCATCTTTGTCAGGGCTCTGTGCCTCCCCCTGCCCCCCAGGGTACACAGACCTTGTAGACCCTGTGGGGGCTTAACCCACTGTGGGATTGTGGGGTGCTGCTTATAGCCAGGAGCATTAACAGTAGCCTCCCTTAGTCAACCCAGCAAAAGGGAGCAAGAAGGCTTGCCCCATCCCTCTCAAGCATGTACAAGACTTGCTATAACAGATAGCTTTATTGCTTGTGGAGGGTGGGTGTGGGGAAGGGTACCAGTCAGAGAAGCATCAAAATAATAACCCTGATCAAACAGAAGTGGCTTAGTAACCTTTGGATACACTTTTCGATGACTTCATCTTAAGATACTAGCTAAAATTCAGTTAAGTTAGTCACAAGTTCATCCAGGGACTGAATGAGCTTTTGCTGGAGGCTGCATGGTTTGCTGACCGTGTTCCAAGACATGTCTCTCAAAGACGTCTGCTCCCTTTCCTCATTGGGACCCTTTTATACACCTGTTGTGACCTCATCAGTGAGTTCCCACCAGAAGCAGCCGCATTGGCTGCTGACCAGTGCTTTCAAATGACATCACCTTACCAGGTGAGAGGACTAGTCACATGACCTGCAGAGGTGGGAAGTTTAACAATAGGCCTGGCCACAGGGAGTGTGAACTTCCCCCTCCCTAGGGCATCCCCTAGGTAACCAGGTGGTTGCCTTGCAACCGGGTTGATAGACACGTGGGCAGAGAGAGGGAGAGGTGGAAGACAGGCAACCCAAAAAGAGGGCCAAAAGATGGGGCTGGTATGGAGTTCTTTCACCCATGCTGTCATATGATGCTGCAAAAGGAGTTATAAAGATAGAAGTGGGATATCAAACACTTAGGCAAAGATCCTCAAAGCAACCTGGAGAACTTTCATGCCCAAGGCCAATCACAAGTAATGGGAACCAAATTTTGATTTAAAGTATGTGACCTCCCTTGAAACAGGTGATGGCATTATTACTTTCCACCCAGTAATAAGGGTGGGAGAAAGAATTCAAGCGCTTTGAAGAGAAATGACGTACAATTCCAGGCAGGTTTCCCTTTACTTCTGCTGCACTTTGTACCTGAAAAATTTGCACCAGTCCTGAGAAGTCAAGATCCATATCAGATGACTTCTGCCTGTGGCTCAATATCTAGATTTCAATAGCAGATATAATCAACATTATCAGCTGCAGCAATCCCTCAGTACCAGGATGATCTCTACCAAGCATCGTTGATGGATCTTGCACTGACTTAAGAGTCCAGTCCCTGAGCCACGGATCAGTCCGCAGGAGATGTAGGTCTTTCCGCAGGGGAGAGTAGCCTGCAGGCTGAGGTTCTTCTCCTTCTCCTTCCTCTGCTTTCTCTTCTCTGCTTCCAGGGCAAGATGCTTTACCTTGAAATGGGCTGACACTTGGTTGAGGTTGTGGCACTATTTGGAGTCAGTTGGCAGCCAGCTCCTCCTAACTTGGCATCCATTTTCTTGAGATATGCCTTCAGTGTCTATCATTTCCTCTGGCCACTGTGAGATCTCAGGCCATTACTAAGCTGGGAGCAGAGCATTTGCTTTGGGAATTGAGAGTCTTGGATCTGCACACAATGTCTGGTCCAGCAAAGTTGGTGTTTGATAATACTACAACTGAAAGAGCAAAAAGGAGAGGATTTTGTCCCACAAGTGCTCGTTAGCTTTGAAATACCAGCAGCATGATTGTGTGTGTCTTGAAAATATCATTTAATGATGCTGTTTAGTGTTAATCTGCCTTCACTCACTCATTCACTTTGAGGTTTGCACTTAATATTGCTCCCATTCTTTATATTTCCCCCTAACAGCAATCTTCCCCAGTCCTTCATGGGCTCCACCTGCAGTTTTGTCAGCTCACTTCAAGCAGCTGTGCCCAAAGAGATCCCCTGTCAGAATGATATTAATGTAGTGCACCCAGACTCTATGGAAAGGTTAATTTGAATGCAGCAGTTCTGAAAGTCACTAATTCTGAGTTGTGCCCTCCAGGTATAATCAGCGATTGAGATTTGCTTTGATAAATGTAATGCTTACAACTTGGTTCAGTGAGCCGGGGGGGGGACTGAACCAACTTTCTCCAGCCCAAAGAATGCTTTCTCTCTCTGGCTGTGTGTTGGTTTTCAAAAAAATAATCTCTTATTAAAGGCAATTATTTTTCTAATTTCTGTCTAGACACAACCCTGGAGCAGCAGTAATGAGTCAGCAGTAAGCTTTTGTGTTTGGGGAAAATGAGTTAAAACTGAAGGAAGACAAGTGGTTGAATCAAACACGACCTTTGCTGCCACCGAGGCCTTCTTTGCCTTAGAGGCCAGTTCTGTAGTCACCACTGGTTTGAAGCTTCCAGCAAACTGGACTTCATAGTTTCATAGTTTCATAGTTAGTAGGGTTGGAAGAGACCTCAGCAGATCATCAAGTCTGACCCCCTGCCACGGCAGGAAAGAGTACTGGGGTCAAACAACCCCAGCAAGGTGTATAGCCTCCTCTTAAAGACCCCCAGGGTAGGAGCCAGCACCACTTCTCTTGGAAGTTGATTCCAGATCCTAGCCGCCCTGACCGTGAAGTAGTGCCTCCTAATGTCTAATTTCAATCTACCCTCTGCCAGCTTGTGACCGTTATTTCTAGTCACTCCTGCTACCACTTGGGGGATCAAGGACTTCCCCAATGCCTGCTGGTCCCCTCTGACTAGTTTGTAACAGGCCACTAGATCCCACTCCCCCAGCCTTCTCTTGTGGAGGCTGAAGTGCGGTGCCCAGCACTGGACGCAGTACTCCAACTG
>NW_017728906.1:192781778-192785598 GCF_001723895.1 Crocodylus porosus
CCTGCACCACTTCTCTTGGAAGTTGGTTCCAGACCCTAGCCGCCCTGACCGTGAAGTCGCGCCTCCTGATACCTAGCCTGAATCTGCTCTCAGTCAACTTATGGCCGTTATTACTTGTTACTCCCAGTAGTGCTCGGGGGAACAGAGACTCCCCCAATGCCTGCTGGTCCCACGTGGTGAGTTTATAGATGGCCACCAGGTCCCCCTCAGCCTTCTCTTGTGGAGGCTGAACAGGTTCAGGTCCCGTCGCCTCTCCTCGTAGGGCCTGCCATGCTGTCCACATCCCTCTTGAAGTGCAGCACCCAGAACTGGATGCAGTACTCCAGCTGCGGCCTGACCAGTGCCGCATACAGGGGGAGTATCACCTCCTTGGACCTGCTTGAGATGCATCTATGGATGCAAGACAAGGTATGGTTGGTCTTCCACTTTATTTAGCGTATACAGTTTTGGCATATTGTTTCAACCATCTAAAGACGATGTCATTGCCAGTGTGAAGAACTTGAAGGCCAACAGGTATCTCTGTAAATAGACACAAGTCAACAATATGGGACATGGTTTGAACTTGTCCACAAGGGCATTTGTCATCATTGCAAGGGCCCCATTGGTACATATTGGAGGCACAGTGACCCTGTCCAGTTCAAAAACAGTTGAGCAGTGCAAAATAATGGCATGGCCAATTAAATCCTGGTTGACTGACTGTAGGATCAGAGGTGATGTAGTGATTCAGTGAATTTGATGAAAATTCCTCATGAAGAATGGCTTAAGAATTGAAGTCACTGGCTGCGTCCAGATGCGTGTGGACATTTGGTTCCCTGGGCACAAGTAGCTGCGGTGCACCTTGTGCTGCTGCTACTTGTCCCCAGGGAATGCCCATGTCACGCGCACTTTGGCATGCAGCAAGTTACCCCGGGTGGGGTAGAGAAGGCTGGGAGTTTGCCAGCATTACCTGGGGTCCTGGGGGTCTCCCGGGCCTGCAGCAGCGGCAATTCTGCCGCACAGAGCCTTGCCACCAGCCAGAGCATTGCTCCAGGTGGCCCAGCTCCGCTTTTGAGTGGTACACACTGCCTGTGCATGCGCTGTTCTGCTTCTTCTTTCTGTGGGTTTTTTTAACCCCTGGATATTCAGGGATCAAAAAAACCCACAGGGGAAAAAAGAGGAGCAATGCATGCACAGCCAATGCACCTGTAACCCAGTGCCCCCTCTTTAAATAGAAGAGATAGGTGGCTAGGCAAGAATGCTGTGAGAGGGATCTGTAATTATCAACCAGTTCCCTCTGTCCCCTATAGAGTCAGGCCAGGACAAAGAATATATTAACTATATATAAATTTATTAATTTACATATTCACAAGGTAAAGGAAGGGTGATAAACACTTATATACATACACTATACAATCTTTATACAATACTATGCTCTCTATAAATGGAGACCCAAAGTTACACTACTTCCAATGGCGATGAACCCTGCACAGGTGAGCAGCTGATATAAAACTGGTAAACCACAGGTGAGTACAGGTGAAAAACAGGTAAGTCTGGTTAAATACAGGTAAACAATTGATAGATACAGACTAACCCAAATAAATAACAATCAATCAATAGGTACAGATAAATCTGGGTAAGTACAGGTAAATAACGGTAGACCCCGGGGAAGGTATCAGCCAAATGTAGCTATCCCAATAATATACATACATATAATAACGTTGAACAACAAACTACACTATGAATAACAAAATATAAGGAGTGTAACAGTCTCAGATTAAAATTAACCCTTTAAGCCCCCAGGGCCAAGACTGGTCCTAGTGCACTGGCAGTGCTCTTGCAACAAGTAAGGAAGGGGAACTTCCCCAGTGTTTTTGCCCCTTGCCATAGGCAGTCCACTTTCCAAATAGCTCACCTGAGAGGCCCAACCTGGGTGTTCGCTCCCCTGTGGGAGATCCCCTGTTCCCCAGTAACTCACGCTTGGGGAGAAGTCAGGTGGATGGTCCATGCCCCTCACTCCCACTACTTCTCTCTATCAAGGTGTGTGGGGCCAATGGCTTCCCAGGGACACTGCCCACCAATGCCCTGTGCACTGTGGCATGCACTGAGGGCTCTGCCTTCTGTGGGGAGTTGGAGGCCCGAGCCACCTTGTGCAGTACTGGGGCTCAGTCTGCTCCTGGACCCTCTGTGCAGTGTTGTCTTCACTGAGCCACTGACCCTGTGCCAGTGGCTGCAGGCCTGAGATGCCTCAAATGGCTCCAAGGGCCTCTGTTTCTTGGTGCACTGTCCGTACACCAAAAAAGCTGACCGCTTGCCAGGGAATGAGGGACCCAAGCTGCCCGCTGCAGCTCCCAGGGCCCCTAGCCCATGTTGTGCACTGTTTGTGCACCGGGGGCCTGGCCTTAAACCAAGGGTTGGGACCTGAGCCACCCCCAACAGCTCCCAGGGTCCTGGCTCCATGTACCAAGCCGTGCACCATGCTCCTGGCCACCTGCCAGAGGTTACCGTCCCAAGGCATCTTGAGCAGCTCCCAGAGTTTGGGCCCCATGCACCGTGCTATGCACCAGCTGGGGCTAGAGCATCAGACTGGTATGGAGAGTCTTTGGGGCTCTTCTTGGCACTGGCTCCACCTACTGGGCAGCTCTTCCCAACTCTTCTTCTGCCCCACTGTCTTCTCTGACCCCAATGCATCTGCCACATGCTGGGCATGCTGCTTCTTTTATTCTCTCTGGAGGCTCCACCCCTCCAGAGAGCTGTCAGACCTACAAAGTGCAGGCTCCAATCCGATCTGGGGCTCTTTGCCTCGCCCTGGGTAGGGGTAGGGCAGGCTTCTCCCAGCAGTTACTGAAGGTTTTCCAAGCCCGGACATGCCAGGCAGCCATCAGTAAGTCTGCCACAGACCCTTGCAGCACCAAGAACATTTAAATATGCAGTATGTGGTGCTGCAGATGTTTTTGCAGCACCACATACTGCAAGACCATGCGCATCTGGATGCAGGCACTGGGTGCAGCTACACTTGTGCTTTACTGCACAGTTGACTAATTAGCTCTGCAGTAAAGCATCGCTCTCTACATGTGTGTCCATATTAGGGCACAGTAAATTAATTGACTCTGCCATAAAATAGTTGTCCCAGCCACCTGCGGAGGGTTCAGGATGGAGAGTATGGTCAGGGGTAGAAAGGTAAGAAAGGTTTATTGACTTAACAAAAACACAACTACGCATAGTAACAAGACAAACAATGACAGACAAGAACAATTCATGTCGGCAACTTAGCAGCAGTCCCCTCTGATGCCTGATGTACAACAAGTTTCTCTTTCCACAAAGTTCAGCAAAGTTGGGTGTCCCCAATCAGCGCTGTCCAAGAGATACCGGGAAGGGCCCTGGAATTCAGTCCTTGGGTCCCTCAAGATCCATGGGCCCACTGATCCAGGCCAACAGCTAACTAATCCTTTTCACAGAGCTGCATCTTCCTTCAGAATGATTTCCGAATATTCCAGCCAATTTATAGCTTCTGAACGGTACTGATAACTTAGAGCCACTCAGATTCTTTTTACTGCAACTGTCCTTAGACTGACCAATAGCAGTACAAGCCTTGCATTCCTTTGATAAGGTTAATTTTAACTATGCCACAGGGCCTTACTACTTCAAGGCTTTGCTAAATTTACTAGGTCTTACTTTATATAAGGCCTGACTATGTGGGACAAGCTGGGGCTAGAACAGCTTACTCTTATGCTTTCACAAGAATGTACCAAAGAAGCACCTGCAACTTATTTTTCCGCTTTGTTGCATGAGAAGGCAAACCACAAGCTAACGGCTAGAAAGTCCCAAACTTTGCAACCAATTT
>NW_017728906.1:192785609-192794792 GCF_001723895.1 Crocodylus porosus
GACCAAATTGGAACTTAGCCTCCAGGAGCTCGAACGGCCCCTTGTGCAACAACTACACCCTAAACTTCAATTAGGCTCTTAGCAAAAACATATAGCTTAATATCTAAACAAATGCAGAAAAACACTTGGTCTAATCTTCATAGACCCTTCAGCAAGCACCTTTATCACACAGACACCCTTTTCAGCTGTCACAATAGTACTGTCAGGGGTCCCAGGGAATGCCCATGCACTTTGGCATGCACCAAGTTATCCTGGGTGGGGTAAGGGAGGCTGGGGCCAGCACTAGGCTGGCTCTGGCAGCCTTACCTGGGGTTCTGGGGGCCTCCTGGGGCTGCAGCAGTGGAAACACTGGCTGGCAGCCAGAGCATGGCTCCAGGTGGCCCAGCTCCGCTTTTGAGTGGTGCACATTGCCTGGGCTTGCACTGCTCTGCCTTTTTTCTGTGGGTTTTTTTAATCCCTGGATATATATGGATCAAAAAAACCCATGGGAAAAAAAGCTATCTTATAACGGAGTAATTAAGTGCAACAAAATGCGCATTTAGCCAGTGACAGGATCTGGCTGGGGCATGAGGGTGCTAAAGTGTGGGGCTGCCTACCACATGGCTCTGCATTTTAGCATTCTTGTGCCCTAGCCAGCCCTTCCACCACCCGACGCTGCCACCCAGAGCCTGGGGCTGACCCCCTGAGCCTGCTGCCAGCCCAGGGATGGTCCACCCCAGCTCAGCTGCCGCTGTCCCCAGCGCATGTGTAAATGCTGTGCCCAGGAGCAGCTGACCCTGGTTCAGGCTGCTCCAGAGTCTATTGTGTCATTTTAATGTCACGTGTAGATGCACGCAGTAATGACTGGTTCAGAGGCCATAAGGGTCATGTTCCTCACACTGAAAGGGAACCGACCTCTCCTTGAAACTCAAATAAGGACTTTGCTGAGCTCCGATGATCTCTGAAAAGAAAACAGGATTTTCCCCTTTTTGTAGATAAGTAAATATCTGGATATGGAACAATATTTTACTGACTTAAGGGATTGGTGAAGTGGAAAAGAAGTGTCATTTGCTGCTTTTTAAAACATATGTAAATTCTCCTGACATTTGCTGTCTGTTTGCATTAGAGTTGTGTGTTTCATAAGCTCTTGCAATCTGCTAAGCTAAGAGCCCCCAGTTTGGTGCAACATGAGAGTGGAGATAAAACTGGACAGCTCTACAGCAGTGCTCGTGTTTAATGCTTTTGTCTGGCCATTTTTTACTCTAGAGGGAAATACTTCTAAGCATAGCGTGTTACAACATGAGAAGCAAACTGTAGTCTCTCAAGTGAAACGTTACATTGCATTAACCTCAAATATAAAGACTCACCAGGCTGGCCAAGAAATTACAACTTTCCAACCAAATGGAGTTTTTAATCATTATGGTCAGAGAAACAGTAGCGGCAGGAAGGTGAAATAACCTTCTAATAAAACTCTCCTGGTGTTAATGAATTGTAAATTAGATACTGTAAGCACCTGCCCAGTGCTGTAAAATGTTTGCCTCCTGAAACAGTCTTTGCCTCATTCCTCTGAGTAAAGGGTTGATGAGACACGATGTTATAATCTCATTAAAAATAGGACCGTAAAAAAATAATCACATGAAACAAGAAATAAATGTCAGGCATTTTAATGAGAGCCTTGCTGTAGCCAGGAGGGGAGATCCAGGTATAGAAAGACAGATACCAGGTCATGGGTCACTTCTCAGTCTCAGACCAGAAGCTGGAAAAGCGAAAATTCAGGCAGTGTTCTGGGTTTGCCACAATGACTTTGTGATGAGGTGCAGATAGTTCTTAGACTAAAAGAGGATGCTATGAGTTTGAATGACTTCTGAATAGCAGGGGGAGGAAATAAAGATTCTTCTCAGAGCTCAAAATAAAGATTTGGTGACAATTGTCAAGTAGGAAAACCAGACAAGAGAGCGCCCCCCTGGATGCAATCAACCATCAACACATCCTCTCGAGGAAAATAAGACATCATCAGTATCTGGACTCAGTAAGAGCTTAACTGAATTGCAACGTGATTGAAAGACTCTGCTCTGACTTCCACACTGTTGCTGAATGAGCAAGAGATCATGTCATGGGGAAGGATCATTGCTATGATGGCACTGGCTCTCAATGGCTGCTTTATACTAAGGGTACAATGCTGTTTCTTAAAGTGGCAGCCTTTTTTCAAGTGCATCCTTAACTTCACTATCTGAAATAGACGTTCAAGTACAAAAATGGCATTGCAGCCTCTGAAATGCCTACAAGTAAAAAAAGTCCAAGCCAACTAGAGGAAACTATAGCTAACTGTGCAGCCATTGTAAATGGTTAGCAGCTACTAAGGAATTGCTCAAATCAACAGCTAAAGCAAGAAGTCAGGGAAAGGCTAAGGTGAAACCAGGTCTGGAAATCCTGACATATAAGCACTAATTAAACCTTACCATCTCCTCCTCAAGGAGGGACTGTACCTGCATTGCAAAATCTTCTATTTCAATACCTATCTCACATGATCAAGCGCAAGTGCCATGGGCTAAAATATTACCATGCCTAAAGGTAACAAAAGAGGAATATTTAGGAGGAACCAGACACCTATTAATAATGAAGGAAAGTAATCCAACTAGTTCTGTTTATGGCTCAAGCCCATTCTATTTTCAGAGTACAAGACTTCTTTCTGAGCAAGAGGATATTACACTGCAAATAAACATGCTTAAATGTGTAGTTTCCAGGCACAATATAGAATAGAAACCAAACAAGGCATTATGTGCTGCATGCTGTATCTTTGTAAAACTGCTTGAGGGATGGGTGGCTCTGATTTTCCTTTTGGTTATATGGGTATAAGCCCAGACTAACTCCAATTACATTAATTTAGTTACTTCATTGTAAAACCAGTGTAACTGAAGAACCAAGGCCTAAATCTATGAGCATTTTTTCATGAAATGTAGAATAATGTGGTTTGACACTTAAGGAGCAAGTTTCTACAATACTCAGAGCAAACTTTAGTAGTCTATTATGGGTCAACCAAAACACTGGTATGAGAGTGGAGAAAGCACAGCTACTAGATCTATTTTATTTGTACCCATAAATCAAAGTCTGTCACAAGAGGCTACTTGCCATATTCTTTCAACTATGATGCACTGTTAAAACTGAAATATTTCTTCCAAAAATGGCCTGAAATTTGAGGAAATAAAGCAACCATTTAAAAAAGCTTGTTTACACCACAGAAGTTATAGCCTCATATATGTATCTTTGATGGGGGGGCGGTTCTTACATTGCAGAAGCAATAATATAGGTACATCTTAAATTCAATAGCATCATTTCTTCAGAGGAATACAGCAAGTAATCATGGAGTGAGAGAAAAGCTGTCTTGTCATTGAAAACAAATATTAGGAAGCAATGGTAGATTTGCAGAACGACAAAAGGTTAGCAGTCGGACACCCCACGGTTCTGTACCAGGTCTGGCGACTAATGTATTCATTAATCATTTGGAAAGGGGGCTCAAGAGCAAGGCAGCAGATTTTTCCATTGACATTGAGGAACTGCAGAAGAACACAGCTCTGTGAAATGGGCAGCCTCCGAAGAACAATGCTGATAAATGGAGGGATGGTGGGTTATAAGTTAACTACGGTCCTGACTTCACTCAGGAAAAAGGTACCCCATTGACAGCTCTGCTCAGGACTTATTAGTGATCAAAAAAGCAAACAAAATGTCAGGCTGTATAAAGAATACTGCAACCGCTATGAAATCCTTATGTTCATCAATAATACGCCCTCACCTGAAATACTCTGTTAATTTACAGTCACAGCATCTCAAAGAGGATATTGAAAATAAAGGAAAGGTTTGGAGACAGGCTGTGAAAATGATGAGAATCAGGGAGAGATTTCCGTAAGAGTAGAAACTAAAAAGACCAGGGTGGTTTGGGGCATGAAGGAGGCGACACAATAAAAGTCTACAAAGAAATGAATCTCATGGAGAAAGTCGGTCAGGTACTCTTATTTCCTGTCTTAAAACACACGAATGGCAGGGTATCCAATGACACAGAGCAGCGACAATGTGAAAACTGATAAGGAAAATAACTTTTAGACAAAACAAAATTAACCTGTCACAGATACCATTGCAAGAACATGTGGTTGAGTCCGCCAGCTTATCAGGATTCCAAAAAAGGCTTGGGCATTTGTTTAGTGTGGACTGTGATAGCATCTACACTGGCACTGAATAGAAAATAAAAAAACCTATATGACTATACAACTTCATGTTTTGGAGAATAAGCTAATCCCTAACTACTAAATTAGAGAAAAAACATCATGCAGGCAGGTTATTTCCCAATTGTCCATTAACAGGATTCTTCTAAAGGTCAACTTTAAGAACTCTCTTTTCTTCCTGTAAAGAAATGTAATATTTGGGGGCACCAGATGGAGCTATTAAAAATGCTGCTAAGCTGTATGCATATTATCAGCAAATCGATTTTGAGGTAAATGCTGGGTTGTTAATTGTGGTGCAGCAGTGGAGGAGCAGTGGCAGCATAAATATGCCATGGCTCTGGGACCTCCAGTCTTTGGACCTCAAGGATCCATATTTGTCACTTATGTTGTGCACCCATATTACCCCGAGATGGTTTTCGGGGGAGAAGATGTGCATGTCTTATGCAAGCAAATATAGTATTACGTGCTCAACAGGCAGAGATGGAGGCGGGTAGAGCCTTGAACTGGAAGTATTAGCACTGCTGTGAGCAGGCATATGCAACAGCAACATAGTGCTTGTGTAGCTCTTTCCAGTTCATCCGGAGCTTCCCATGAGCAAATGTGATCTTACAGTTTCCCATTCCTCAGGGCATTGTTACTGCCACCACTTACACTTCTAGCGACCCAAGCAGTCACTAGATGTTCTTGCTGCCAGCAGCATTGTTTCCTCTGGGAGCCACAGTTACTTCTCTGGCTCCAACTGGCACTGCTCACCCATTTCCTCATGGTTGTGAGCAACAGCTCACTGCCCAAATCTTCCCCATAGGCTGTGACCTGTGACTTAGCCTCCCAAAGCAGAGGAGTAAGGAGATATTTTATCTCGACTTATCTATCTGTCTTAGATTCAAGCTCTTTAGGGCAGAGACTATATGTTTCTGAACACGTAGACCACGGGTGGGCAAAATGCGGCCCACGGGCCGGATGCAACCCACCAGGCCAGTCTATCCAGCCTGTGGGCCCCTACAAAGTTTAGAAAATTAATAAATATCTGCCCCCTGCTGCCTGTATTGCAGCCCTCAATGGCTTGTCAAAACTCAATAAGCAGCCCTCCACCCAAAAAAATTGCCCGCCCCTGATGTAGACAGAATCTACCAGAGTGCAATGAATTAATTATGAGAGTGGTTTCCATTACTGATATAACATACCATACAAGAGAGCTCAAGCAACTGCATTCAAATCCAGGTCTGGGTCTCTCCTTTGTGAGTGTCTGGATCTGTGTTTCCAGTTAAAGAATAGGTGGAATGTGACTCTGAATTCAAACTATTAAACTGTACTCCTGCCATGCTCAGATTTAAAGTTCTGGTTGAGGTCCATTTGAGGAAGAAAGTACACAGGGACCACTTGTCCTGAGATAAATCAACATAACTAGCATCCATCATACAGGAACTGTCTGCTTTGACAAGCTAGCAGGACATAAGCATACCCAAGGTAAGGAGAACAGATGGAACATACCTATTTAAAAAACACCTGAATTTGGGAGTGGGGGGAGTGAAAGGGGCTATGTAGACAATCCTGAGCAATGCAGAGTCCTCTGTTTATGCATAGGTTAAGCTCTTGTCTTTGACCAAAGGTTTTGGCAGCAGTGGGACATTGCATTTCAATGAGTTTCAGTGCTCCACAGGCAGAAGAGCACATATATGTTTTGCCAATACTCCACTTATTAAATGTCTAAATGGACTTAGAGATCTAAGCATGATCCCATGCACAAATCCCTGAAAAAAACATTAATGAACCTACTTTTGTAACCTGCCATCATCTGTGTCTTAAGACTATATTATGAAAAGCAGGAAAGAGAAGGACCCATGCCACTTTATAGTTTTTCCAGGAACTAAATAGGGTGGAATAGCTGCCTAAGTCCCTTTAAGTGCCTAATAGGTGGAACAGAATCTGGCCCTTAGTTTTTGCAGATAAATATATTGTCTTGGGTCTTCTCAAAGCAGAGCAGGCAAAACCCCAAGGCTTATCCTTTAGGCCTGGCTTGGAAGAATCAGCTCCAGCTGCGTACAAGGAGCAAGATGGTGTCTGTGCCACTAGGGATATAGTCCTTTCCTAGAATGCACCAGCAGGGAAGAACTTCATGCAAGCTTCATGCCTCTTCCACCCACGCTGTCCCAGCCCCATTTGGTCCATGCTACCCCTTTCCCCCCATGATGTCTATAGCACTCCCCCCTCTTCCTGAACACCGAAGGCTTGAGCCAGTGGCTATTGAAGCTAATGGGAATCTTTCAATGAGCAATGGGACAGGCCTTCAGCCATATGTGAATGACTTCCCTCCAGACCCTGAATCTGACACTGACAAAATTAAATAAGCTCGCCCGATTGCTCTCTTGTGGACAAACCATAGACAGACAATGAAGAATAGGAGATCAGGAGATGGACCAAGTGCTTTGGAGCAGACCTTAATATCCAGCACTCCTTTCAGGCCCCCTCAAGTCCCTGTTGCCCTCTGGTATTCCTGAATGGGAACAAGTAGGCAGAGCTCATTTTATCCTGACAGGCATGGGGTCCAGAAGGAAGCCATGCAGACGTGCCTTCGTCTGATGTGCATGTCCCACAACCACCTCTGCCT
This sequence comes from Crocodylus porosus, assembly GCF_001723895.1. NCBI lineage: Eukaryota > Metazoa > Chordata > Crocodylia > Crocodylidae > Crocodylus > Crocodylus porosus. The sequence continues at coordinate 192,792,414 of NW_017728906.1, forward strand.
TTGGCTCTATCCTCATTTTCAGCTCTGGCACTAGCTACTTTCACTCTGGTGCATGACAATAAAATAAGACATAACAATAAAACACCATGACAAACAAGAAGGAACCAAGCTTTTACAATCTGCGTATGTCTAACAAGATGGGCGAGCAGCTCCCTTCTGTTGTGCATTAAATCCTGGTACAACAGCATATAGATTTAAGTGTGTGGGGCAGGGGCTGGGTGTGTGGGGGCCCCCAAGCAAGCTCTTGCAGGCTGGAACTCTGCCAGGCTGCACAGGAAAAGCTACAGTTTCCCATGTTTTTCTCTTTTAAAGGAGAATCCATTTTTAAAACTTCGCAACCCTTTCATATACTCTTGCAACCCACTTTTGGGTCATGACCCCCAGCTTGAGCGATGCTGCTCTAGGTTCTCACCTCTGCTCTTTTATAACCTTTGCACCCCCCACCTCCCAACTTCTAAATCTCCAGGTGACTGAACCTTTAATTATCATGCCTAAGATTTCAGTTCCTGCTTTTTTCCACGTTAACCTCTATATCACCTGGCACATTCACTGCATTAGAGGTTCCCAGGGGCAAAAACCAACGCAGCTTTTTCTAGTCAGACCATTAAGGGAAAAGCTCCACTCTTAAGATGTTTTAGAAAATCAGAAAACCTGTTTTGTTTGGCTTTTAGCTTTTTCCTCACTGCTCCTTAAGTACCAGGTAAAAGAGGAAAATCTTTAGGCCTGACAGCTCTTGTGCAGACACTTGCAACCTTGTGTAAGTACAAAACAGTAGGACTAGCATGCTTTGAGGCATTGTGGTCCAGGGGTTGGATCCTGGCCTGGGACTCAGAAGACCTGGCTTTCATTTCCTGCTTTGCCACTGACCTGCTGGTTGGCCTAAGGCAAATCACTTCAATTCTTGCCTCCCGTTCTTCATCTCCATTTGTCTATTTTAGATTTAAGTTCTTCGGGATAGCTCCGTGCCCTTGCTGTGTGGACATGCAGTACCTGTCACAAGCAGCCCTATCCCTCAGATGAAACCTCCAGACAGCCATCTATATAAATAATGAGAGCTTTAATACAGTCATCCACTTATGCTTCTCCTTCCCTTAATAACACTGAGGGAAAACCCAAGCTAGGCACACTGCGGGCCTTAGACTTATTGTATAATCCCATCATTTTCCTCCTCTTTAACCAAAAGTTCTAGGAGCTGTTATCTACTCATTTTCACAGCTGTGAGGTCCTCTTAAATGTTTGATATTTTGTTCAGTTCCTGTAAAATTTCACTCTAATCTAACCGATTTATGGAGAACAAGTATTTTCCCTTTGATACTCCTGGGGGTGAGTCTTTATTTCTCCCTACAAGAGAAAGATCAAATCAGACTTCGGAGCCCTGAAATAAGAAGTATAAGGAGTGACTATCACATGCCTAGATTTGGTTCCAGGTGCTGTACCAGCTAATTCAGCTGCCTCGTGCTTAGCAAATAGGAATCATGGGAACTGTGATGGGGACTGGTGGAGAATGAGACATCTCCCTATCACGTATTCAACCTTACTGGCTCTCCCTCATAGTTTCACACACCTCACCTGAGTCGCTTTGCCCATTGGTCCTTGCCAGCAGCCCAAAAGGCCCATTCTCATCTAGATTCAGCTGCCTTTTGCATGTGGTTAGATGGGGTCTACTCCTCACCTGGTCATTCCTCTTCAGTGAGCAGTCCGCCTGCTGCCCGGGCAAGCATTGTGACCATTCAGGAGTGGAGGCACAGGTGGGCAGAACAACACTGGGTTTGCTGTATGCTCCAGTAATGCACAAAAATCAATGGCAAAAATGTGATCAGATTCCACTCCAATGCCCCTCAACCTAAGAGCACTTTATTTTTCTCCAAGATTTCCATGGGTAGTCTAGGTGGTATGTTGCTTTTCTTTCACTTTGCACCACTTCCTTCAGAAAGAGCTTTGAGTGGAGCAAAACCCATCAATGCATCGATTCGTGTAATTATGCATTAATTAATGTGGTTAGAATTAGATTGTAGCCATGTTGGTCTGAGTTTCATAGTTTCATAATTTCATACTTGGTAGGGTCAGAAGGGACATGAGCAGATCATCAAGTCCGATATCCTGCCATGGCAGGAAAAAGTACTGTGGTCAACCGACCCTGGCAAGGTGTTTGCCTAGCCTTCTCTTAAAGACCCCCCAGGTTTGGAGCCAGAACCACTTCGCACGGAAGCTGGTTCCAGATCCTAGCTGCCCTGACTGTGAAGTAGCGCCTCCTGATATCTAGTCTGAATCTACCCTCTGCCAGCTTGTGACCGTTATTTCTAGTCACTCCTGGCGGTGCTCAGGGGAACAGGGACTCCCCCAATGCCTGCTGGTCCCCTCTGACTAGTTTGTAACAGG
>NW_017728906.1:192795097-192799396 GCF_001723895.1 Crocodylus porosus
GCCGGTTGTTCCTCCCCAGGTGCATCACTTTGCACTTGTCAGTGTTGAATCCCATCCTATTCTCATCCACCCACCCCTATAACCTGTCTAGGTCTGATTGCAGCCTATTCCTCCCTTCTAGCATGCCAACTTCCCCCCACATCTCAGTATCATCAGCAAATTTGAACAGGGTGCTTTTTACCCCCTTGTCCAAGTCACTGATGAAGATGTTGAACTGTGCGGGCCACTGGCCACATCCCTACAGGTCAAAAATGACCCATCCACCACCACCACCAGGACATAGAAAGACAAGGTTCTTTGGGTAAATCCTATGCTTTTTATTAGACCAACTGAAATATTATTTAAAATAATATAATATATTTAGACCAACTCAAATTTTTGTGCCTAAAAGCTTGGTAAGAAGAATTTTTCCAACTATTTGAGTTGGTCTTATGAAAGATATCAGATTAACCCAAAAAACCTTGTCTGTCTTGATTGGTGTAATGATTAATTGCTGATAGTTGGAAATTTTTATTTACCTACCTTGTGGCAAAGGGATAACGTAACAGTCTTGCATCTTCTAAAGAGTTGCCAAAATAAAAAGCACCGCCCACCCCTCACTGAGGGGTAAAGGCCAAAACAATCTCTCATTGATCTACTTTATTACTTATGCTGGCAATGCTTAGGTTGCTCTGATAGCAGGCAGATCTTTTTTTTGCTTTCTCTCTCGGATTGTTGAATGCCTTCAGCCTGACATCAAAATATACAGCACTCTGATGTGACTTAACAGGAGTTTGTAATGTCAGCATATGAAAGCTGTTTTCTTTTTTGTGAGTTTGAGGTATGAAACACAGAATTAACATCCTGCCAGTGAACAAAATGGGAGTTTTGTCACTGATTTCACAAAAACTGTTATTGGGGCCCAAAGTGTGTCATTGGTCAATAGCTTTGTTTTCACTTTAAAGAAATTTAATCATAGATTCATAGATATTAGGGTCAGAAGGGACCTCAGTAGGTCATCGAGTCCGACCCCCTGCCCTGGGCAGGAAAAAGTGCTTGGGTCAGACGACTCCAGCCAGGTACTTGTTCAGTCTCCTCTTGAACATCCCCAGGGTAAGGGAAAGTACCGGCTCCCTTAGAAGCCCATTCCAGATTTGGGGAACCCTTACTGTGAAGAAGTTCATCCTGATGTCCAACCTAACTCTGCTGTCCATCAATTTGTGACCATTTTTCCTAGTTACTCCAGGGGGTGCCCTAGTAAATAGAGCATCTCTTATCCCCTGTTGCCCTCCCTTGATGAATTTATAGGCAGCCACAAGATCACCTCTCAGCCTTCTCTTGTGAATGCTGAAGAGATCTAGGTCCCTCAGTCTCTCCCCGTAGGGCCTTGCCTGCAGGCCTCTGACCATATGAGTGGCCTCCTCTGGACCCTCGAGATTCTCCACATCCCTCTTGAAGTGCAGTGCCCAACGCTGGACACTACTCCAGCTGCATCCTGACCAGTGCTGCACAGAGGGGAAGCATCACCTTCCTGGACCTGTTCATCACGCATCTGCTAATGCATGATAAAATGCGGTTGATCACTTCATCACATTGACATCTCATGTTCATCTTGGAGTCAACTATGACTCCAAGATCCCTTTCTGCTGTGGTGCTGCTGAGAAGGTCATCCCCCAGCCTGTAAGTGTGTTGGTGGTACTTTGCTGATATGAAAGTAGCCACTATGTGAATGTATTAACTGTCTGCTTTTCAGTAATTGATATAACTGGTTAAAAGGAAGTCCTATAATTGAATTTGATTTGCTTTATACTGTCTTACAGTCTTCCCCAAACTGCAACGCCATGTGTTGGATGGCAGTAGTTAATGACTTATGTCATCACTGTCATCTGACTGTGGTAACAAGTCACAGAAAGAGTTGCTTTCTGCCAACAGTGAACAAAGAATTGTATTAAAGTAAACAACACAGCAATATTCCTACTGCCATGGTGTGTGTTTCCCTAATTCTCTATAAAATGTCTGCCTTCCTCCCAGCTCCGCAACCTCTCTAGCTACAGATGTCATGGAACAGCGGTATCACCAACTGGACTGTACATTGGAAGGCAGGCTTGTTTCCAACTCATTCCTGTCACAAGTTCTGTTCCTTTAAGGACAGGCCTTCTGGGATTTGTAGTTCCCGGAAGGATCAGGTGACTGAAGTCTGTTACAAGGCACCATGGGAAGGAGGGCAAATTGCAAAAAGGCTACCCCCAACTCAAACCAACAAAAAGATCTCGGAGGATGAGTAGATGGCTTGAGAAGAGTTTGTCTGCAGATACCTCCATGGTAGATGTTCAGGAATTTTCTCTGGACCAAGTGGGGAACCAAGGGAAAGACTTGGAGACTTTGGAATCACACATATTTCGGAACAAAAAGTCCTTTGCAAAGTGTTCTGTATGTGAGAGTTCAGGGTCTGCTAAAGTCAGAAAAAACATAGAAAACAATTTCATTGCCCAGCTATGTTGAATGTTGCCTTTGGGATGTTGCAGCTGGAAAGGTTTTTCCTTTGGTTAGCCAAAGCTCTTTGGAAATTGTAAACCCGTCACTAGCTTGCTTGATGCGCACAACTACCAACACACCGTTTAGTTCAACTCTTGCCTCCCATTCTTCATCTCCCTTTGTCTATTTTAGATTTAAGTTCTTCGGGATAACTCCGTGCCCTCACCGTGTGGACATGCAGTACCTGTCACAAGCAGCCCTATCCCTTGTATGGAACCGCCAGACAGCCATCTATATAAATAATGACTCTATATAAAGAATGAGAGAGAATGGAAGTTTGTGACCTGGTGGTGAGTGAGAGAAGCTGACCCTGCTACAGAGCCATAGTACTAAGCATTCTTCAATAAGTTGGCTTCCCTGGGTAGCCTTCAAGAAGAATGTGCTGTTTCCCTCCACTGCCTCTCTCTAGGAGATGATTTGGATCTCACCATTGATGCTTCCTACCTTAGAGAAGCCAGGAAGGGTTTAGAACTCATTCCCCCACTATTTGGGTATATGGAAAAGCTGCCCCTTGGGTTTCAGCCTCCTGTAATGTTATAATCCTACTCCCCTAACTGTTTTGTCAAAATCATCCCTGGGGGGAGAAAGTGAATGTTGGAAACATTTCTAATAGCAAATAATAAAACCATCTACCCAAACTTAGGAAAGTGAGGCTATATCTATGCCTCCTCATGAACCTGTGAAGGGCACAAGCCAATTTGATTTCTGTATGCAGTTTACTTGGAAGAAGAGAACTTCAGAAAGAACCATTTAAAGTGGGCTGGAGATATAATCAACTATCCCTGAAGCCTCACTACAGTGATGGGAGATTGAAAAGATACTTGATAAGGTGAGCAGACCAGAAAACATCTTGTAGCTATATAAAAACATATTGTTCCCTTATCTGATTCAAGTCATCACATGAAATGGCAAGTGATGAAATGCTTGTCTCCATTTCTTCTACACTGGTGCAGTTGCCTTTATTGGGATGTTTGTTCAAAAAATCTTTGCAGTTTTACTTCTGGTAGCAGAAAACAGTGCCCAGTCCTTGGTACAAAATTACCTTCCAAAAACACTTTCTAGGCCATGAACTGATTTTTTAAAGTTATCCTCCTGACCTGTTCAGCATCCAGTGATCAATGCAACTGCTGAAGCCCTATTTTGCAAATATTTCAGAGATGTTTGATTGTTTTTAATAGCTACTTCATCTCAAATAAGTACAAGAGCTGGGTCATGTTGGTTGGCATTGAAGCTGATGCTTTTGTTCATGTATTTATTTTATGTATGTGTATACATGTGTGTGTGTGTATACACACACACACATTTATGTATGTATATGTATATACATATACACACATAGATATGCATGTATGTATGTGTTATGTTATATATGTAACATCCATATGTTATATATCCATGTTACGTATTACCTGTCAGTCAACTTTTCTAGTATTAACTTGTACATACATCATTATACTGGAATTTTACCATGGTTTGTTTAATTTGACAAAGATTTGTCTCTTGCTTTTCAGATTGCACCCAGCACAGCAAGTGTGTTGCATGTATGGATTGAACGACTAATTAATGTAAGATGGTCATTAGGTGGATTGAGAGCACAGATGCCAAGTATGGCATAAGGTACATGACACTTATTTTGTCATAGTTTCATAGTTTCTAGGGTCGGAAGGGACCTGAGTAGATCATCTAGTCTGACCCCCCGCCATGGCAGGAAACAATACTGGGGTCAAACAACCCCAGCTAGATGTTCATCTAACCTCCTCTTAAACACCCCCAGGGTAGGAGCCA
>NW_017728906.1:192799407-192816976 GCF_001723895.1 Crocodylus porosus
GGTCCCTTCCAACCGTACAAACTATGAAACTATGAAATCGTTAATCATGTTAGCTTTGTCGTCTGGTGTAATGACCAAATTCCCCAACGTGTCCTGCAAGGGCCCCATGTTACCCGGGACCTTCTTTTTGCCCCTATGAATTTAAAAAAGGACTTTTTATTGTCCTTAATCTGAGAAGCTAGTCCTAATTCTATCTTTGCCTTGGTCTTCCTAACTGCCCCCCTACAACTCCGAGCGACTGCAGAATGGTCATCCCTGGTGATGACCCCTTCCTTCCATTGGGTATACGCCTTCTTTTTAGCAAGAAGACATTCTCGGATGCTTTTGGTGAGCCACGGAGGCTTGTGTGCTCTCCTGCTCCCTTTGATCCTCGTTGGAATTACCTTCCTTTGTACTTGGAGGATCGTCCCCTTAAGGATCTCTCCTTGGACAACTGCCTCCCCTCCCCTCTGGGACCTCAGCACATCCCCGACTATCCTCCTTAGCTTGCTGAAGTTTGTCGTTCAAAGGAAAAAATGATATAGAAGATCATAAGGGATAAATTTCTTTAATAAGCATAATTGGCTATGAGGATTGCTTACATTCAAGAAAGAAATAACTAAAATAGTTGCAATAGATTTTGGATGGAGATTTACACGGAGGAGAAACCAAGCACGAACTACAAACTGTTTCCTAAATAATTTGTTTAGAGCTTTATGGTCGACTTGGCTTTAACAGGAAAACGGACCAATCCAGATGAACAAACTAAATTGCTCAAGAGATCTGTGATTAACTTGAGATCGAATTTCATTTAGCAGTTAAGGCAGGAACCTAGGAGCCAGGACTTCAGCATTTTTTTCTCTAGTCTGCCACTGAATTTCTAGGCAGCAGATCATTGAAACTGGAGAATCTACATTAACAAAACTTTTTCATTAATCAGCATAGTCAAGACAAAGGAGCCTTTTCTAATGGCCCATCAGCACTGCATTAAGGAAAAACTGAATAATGGACAAAAGGAAGAACAGAACTTGACTCTTGTACTCTTCATCTGGGTGCAGTTTGCAACTCCCAAAACAGCTGTCTGCAAGCTCTAAAGGCACAGACAGAAGTAGCAATTACATTCGATCTGGCCCCTGAAAGTGCTCTACAGAGTGACCAAACAGAAGTGGATAGATGCAGAGCACTTTACAGGGGCCTGATCCCATGAAAATCTGAACCCTCATTGCATGAGGGTTCACATGAAGATACTCTAAAATGGAGCACCCCCAGAAATTTGAGTCTGCATGCAGGGTTGACCTGACTACAGCTCAGCCCTGCTCTGGCACTGTCTTCAGAATGGGAGCGGGGAAGGGAGCAGAGGACATTGGCAATACATAGGGGGTGCACACGGGTGTGGTCATGCCCCCCCTGAGAGAAGCACCAGCGTTTTTCCGGTTTTGCTGCTGGCACTTCTGCTGGAGGCGACGATTGACCACAGAGGAACCCCCCTCTCCCCACCTGCCAGTTGGCAATCGGCCACTGGGGGAATCCCTCCCCCAGTCAGCAATAGGCCGCTGGTGCCCCCCAGTATTAGGAGGCACCAGTCTCCCATGGAGGGCATTCAGTCAGAGGCTTTTTCACAGCACTGGAGGTAGCACTGGAGGGTGGGATGGCTGGATTGGATCCCCCTAACTCAGAGGGGCTCCATTACACCTGCTCCACCCTTCAATGCTACTTGGGGAACCCCCAGACTGAGCTTCCAATTCTCCCCTTCCTTTCTGAAAACGGGAGGGGTGTTGCTATGGGGAGAGCAGCTACAGACTCACAGCCTCTCTAAATAACAGCTGGATTCCCTAAGCCCTGGGACCCAACAGTGAACTTCTATTGGGTCCAGGGGACCATTGTAACTAATGGGGCTTCCTGTGAAGCACCATGAGTTACAACAGGAAGCTACTCTTCTGTCTGTACCTTAAAAGCCTAACTTAAAAGTGGAGTGCAGTAAAAGTCTATACCTGCAGTCTGTCATAATTTAGTGTATGACAAGACTCTGTCTGTGTATCAGTTCTCTAGTGCTGATCATATTTATAATTATTAGGGATGAGTCAATGCAGTTAATCCTACCTTCCTGTGGGGTAATTGTTTTTTGTAATGGGTTCCTTGCTTACATAAATATTCTTTATTTTAAGTAAGAAAGGAACTACCATGTTATGTGTTTAAGTAAAGGAAGTCCCCTGTTTCAAATGCTAAGCATCAGCTCTGAAAGAGAATTGCTTACGGTTTACATAGATTCATCTAGTTCTTCAGCATTCTTTCCCAGCTTGGCAAGATGCTGCTTTCAAACCCATTATTTTTTCAAATAATTCTTACAATCTGATCATTCCCAGCATGAATCACCCACTAGATGTTTCTTCTCTTGCATGAGAACACATTTTCTTTCCACTTGCTGACAAAGACACAGCGGTGAGAAAGTGAAAATTGTAACGTAGGTTGAAGGAAAGTTCTGGATGCATTGATGGTAGCCAAACTTCAAAGAACCTGAAGTCCAGGAGTGTTTGTATGCAACAGTTTAGCTGGATTTGTTTCTAGTAGGAAATCTGTACATCAGCCCTTCCTTTACTAAAAAACAAGAGGACCCTTGAAATACTTGTTTTCTAGAAGCTGTTTATTACACATGCTTCCTAAGAAAGAGAGTCTTGCTGTATATCTTACAAAGTTAAGTCCATGTGAGGTAGTTTACTGATGAAGCAGTAAGATGGAAGGGGGCAATAAGTGACTGATTTGGTAGTCATAAAGTCAAAAGTGGTCCAAGCATTCATAAATAAATTATACTGAGAAAATAAATAAAGAAGAATAAATCTATAGAGGTATCATCCTCTATAGTGTGTTCCTATGAAAATGAGAAATGTGTATTATTAAAAAGGAAGAGCAGAAGATGGAGAACTCCCATAGTATGAAAGATCCTCTGCTAACATGTAGCCTGGGCAGTTTGGCTTTGTGTGAGCCCTTTATCCCATCTCTCTGCGAAGGCTTTTGACTATTCTTTTCACTGCATGTATGCTCAACACCTAGGATTAGATGCCTCCCAATCACGTAGCTGGAACCTATGTATTGTAGGGTGGTATACAGACACCCATCACAGTAGTATCAGGTAGGTCTTTCTTCATGATGTTCCAGGCCACAGCAGTAACAAAGTGAGTGAGGCAGTGAAAATGCTGACTTCTAATTCCAAGACATGCATAGTCTTGTGCTCTACCCATCTATGGTTAGTGGGAGCTCTCATTCAAAAGTGAGCCTCAGCAAAGACTACCATGAAAAGAAAAAGGAAGCTTCCTGCTGTGGCCCTGCCCCAACCTTTGCTCTTGGTTGAGGTAGTGTATTCTTATTACAAAATTATTTTCAATTTTAAAAAAGGTTCAAGTTGGAAGCTCTGAGAACGAAGTGAGGTGCAGTTTAGTCAAAGTACATATCCCAAGACCTGCTTTGCTTTAAGAGAAATCTTATAGTACCCAATACAGTGACTGGTGAATGCCTTCTTGCCATTTGTCAGATGACCAAACTTTCCCAGGAACAGATGTATGCTTAGGAACTTGTCACACATTATACTTAGCAGGTAGCAACTGCACTTAAAATGCTAGTGTTTCAGCATTCAACCAGTCAAACACATGCTAAGTGCCATCATAGTGTAGCGAAGTTGGAACTTCTCTGGTGAGGAGTATCCCACATCATATTACCTAACACATGTTGAGCTAATGTCCAACTGCTCCCCAGAGGTAATCCAGCAAGGCAACTCATGCAGTGCTGGGGCTGAGACTGCCATATAGCCTTCTACTGCACTGAAGTCGTGAACCAGCTCCCATATGGTGGGGGACAAGACCAACAAACAGCTGATTTTCAGTCCCAGCCCCCTCCACACAGAGGAGCGCAACAGAGTCTTTAAGGGATCCAGTGCTTAGGACCTGGTTTATTTAGATCATTGTAAGTGCTACCATGCAACTGCTCAGAAACCTTTCTAATTCATAGTAATATTTACCATGTTCTAAATAAAACAGGTCCTAAGTGTAACATGCGACAAAGCCCTTAGGGCACCTATACACATGCTAATTAGCACGCATCAGAGCAGACTCGATTAACCAAGTCTGCTGGAGTGTGATAATTAACATGTTCTGGTAGCCTCCCTGCCATGTCTATTCAGTAGCCCTGCACTTCAAAATGGTGGCTGGGGGGCTTTATCTAAATGAACATTAAACCAAAGGGCTTGAGTTCAAGCACCGCCATTTTGAAGCATGGGATGCCGAGTACACATTATGCTCCGGGAGCTCCTCTAATTAAAGCGCCACTCCCACTCCACCCTGGAGCATGTGTTTCCAGCTTAACTAGGTGAACCGGTTTTTCTGTTCTGATCACCCCCTGTTGTCTTGTGGTCTACTTAATAGAAGGTAACTACAGTGTACACGCCCTACATTGTTATCCTTCATGGTGAGAGTGGTTAAAGCATCTCCCTACATTTCCACAGGCATAAATTCAGGCCCTGCTCTGGATTTGTTCTGAAACCAGCTCCCAACTCTGAATGCATATGCAGCCTTTGAGGCTGGAGAGTCAAAGCTAGGATGGGATGCTAATCATATTGCTCCCCTGCATGCCATTGGCTACAGAAACTGATGTGCCTTGATTCTATTATTAATCTAGGCTTGGACAAGTCTTTGGCCTTTGGGGGGTGTGACATTAGTCCCATTTCACCACAGAGAGAAAAAGATGACAGATTAACTCCCCATTCCAAATGGAGGCTGCAATCTGAAACCGTTACACAGAGATCCCCGAGTATCAAACACAATTAATAAACTGCACCTAAAGTCCCCCCATTTGTCACACAAGGTAAAGAAATCCATCTGTTTCATTCGCTCTCCGAAACCAGAAAGAGCGGTTCTGAGAGTGGTGTCCAGAGGATTTATTCTAATGATAGAGAATGTCAAAACCAAATTGATTTACTAGCTGGGAGGTTAATGGGCGGAGGCCACAGATAATGGATAGGGAGTTCATTGATCAGACAAGGGAGGAAACTACATTGCAGAAGGAATTCTCTCGGCTGCAGGAGAGAGGAAGAAAGCCCGACTTTCAAGCTATTATTTCCTCTGTTAAGTACATATACTCTAGTGTTAAGACATGCGAACAGAACAGCTTTCAGCCACAGGCAGATTCTGAGAACTGCAGATCCATCAATGTGGGATGGTTTTAAAAATCAGCCCAGGAGGTTATGTAATTGAGGCTGGAATTTAGGACAAAGTAGCCCATGTTGATTTTAATCCTCCATTCAATTGGCACCCCCTGGAGTCTGGTATTTTCTTCAGTTTTAGTTCTTTAACATTTTCCTGTTTTTAAACCTCTGCCATTGATTATCTTCTGTTCTCAGTGGCCTTATTTTTAGCTATTTGGGGCTTTTAAGCTTCTTGCTCTTTGTCTTTCTGTGTGTGTACATGTCCATTTGAATATATATGCCTACAAAAGAAAATATTACTTATACTGCATCTGTTATAACAGGATAATAAACGGCACGTCCTTTCACAACCCACTTCTTGGATTGCCACCTACAACCCAGAATAAGTATTTCAATTTATGGTATCAAAACTCTGGGTCGAGGTGATATCTTTTATTGAACCAGCTAGATATTTCCATTTATGGAATTCACTGCATGGACAAACCTCAATGTGCTTTATGAATCATTATGGATGAAGCCTCACAACTTTCCTGACTGGGAAGGTAATCTCCATTTTTAAAATGGGGAAGCTGAGGCACAGGAATTAAAATGACAGCCTATGGATATATAGTGAATCAGAAGCAGAGCCAAGAATACAAGGCAGGAGTCCTGACTCTCTTGCTGTAATAACTAGACATACTCCCTCCCGCAGCTCTATCTAGTTGAGTTGTGTCATCCCTTTTAAAAGACAGGATAAAATTGGGGAAATGATACTTAAGGCCCCATCTATAAACAGGGGTAATATTTACCTGTCATACACAAGGACCATGAGGCTTAATTCATTAACTTTTCAAAACCATTTATAGATTTCATAGATTTCTAGGGTCGGAAGGGACCTTTTAGATCATCGTGTCCAACCCCCTGCTCTGGGCACTGAGGTCAAGTGAATTCCTCTTACTAAGTTTTGTCAATGTTCAAACAAACATTATTATTCAACCCACAAAGTTATTTAATTGGTGTCCCATGTCTTCAAGTCGCACATAAAGAGTGAGTAATCCTTGCTCATTGCTAAGTTTATGTAACTGTCCTCCACCAACTGGGGAATTCTGTAACTCACTGGATGGGAAAGACAAAAGGAGCAGTCCACTGAATTTTTCTTTTGGACCTGTTGGTTTCTCCAGAGCCAAAATTTTAATGCCACTTCAGTTGATGTCAGTAGGAGTTTTACCTACAATGAGCATCTTGAAAATGAATGGCATGCTTCTCTTTGCAGTCAATGAAGGTTGGAATCAAAAAAGGCTATATCAGAAAGGATGGTGGAAGCATTCAGGGTATTAAATCTGATATATGGGTTATTCAGATACAATGGAGAAGGCCTACTTCAGGCGGTGATGAACTGGGCAAGGGAGGTCAGAGAGCCTGCGGCTGTGCTTTTTTAAGTGTGTCATTTCACAGGTGGCTTCAGTGGCTGAGGCAGTGAAGGTGTTATCAGAGCTGCACGGGTTTCATGCTCTTAGTCCCTTTTCAGGAAAGCAAAACAGTAAACTACTGGCCTTTGTTCAAGTCTAAAAAATCGTGCTATAGCCTTCATGGTCTCAGTTTTGCTTCCATTGATTTCAGTAGAAGTTGGGGGGGTTCCTAAAACAGCTTTGTACGTAAGTCTACCTTTAGCAGGAAACACAAGGACATTTTCAATGGCACAAAAGGCAGTAATATCTCCTACTCCTATTGATTAACAGTTTGTCACTTCACTCGCATTTGTGCCATTGAAAACCCACCCCAGCGAGGTGTGCGATCACAAGGATTGGGTTAAGCATCTTCTGTCTGTCATGGTCTGTATGTGTGGTTTGAATGAATTAGAAGCAGAAGTGAATCCTTAGGGGTGTTTTTGCCCATTCTCATAAAGCGTTCTCTATATTGCACTGATACTGGCATATTTTTCTGGGGGAGGGGATGGGCTCTGCATCTCTGAGTTTCAACCGAGTCCAGACTTTCCCTTTCTTCCAAGGAGCACAATATTTGGTTCAGTAAAGCCAAGGAATAGGGTTTTATCACTAACTGGTAGATTCATTTAGCTTTCTTAGTGTTGGTCTGTGCATTTAACCAACTCATCTGACATCTCTCCTGCAGCCATAACAGGAGGAGACACGGCTGTGGAGCTCTGACTGTTCCCAGTTGCTGGGATTTTGGGGATTGTTATCAGCTGGTGGAATTTAGAGCAGCCATTAAGCCGAATGGCTCCTCCAAACTTCACAGTGGCCTGTCAACGCAGCATTGCAGATGGAGCTGAGATAGTCTAATGATCGTCTTTGCAGCTTCACTGAGACAGGTCCTGCCTACACTGCATCCTTGGCAGCGTAGACTTAACCAGTCCTCATGGCTACCCGATCTTGCTGGGAGAGATTTCAAAGAAGTAGAAATGAATTAGTAACAAATGATCAGTACATTCCTATAGGAACAGGGTGCTGAGAACACCGTCTCTTGTGCACACCTGGCCGCCTACTCCTACTCCGTTTCCTAAACCCACTTTGCGGTGCCCATCCAGCTGCTCTCAACCACGTCAGGATTTTCAGAGTGGCCACAGGGGCTGCTTCTGGAGTAGCTTTGCTGCTACATTTGCTGCTACCTATCTGGGGGTTTTGTGTGTGACATCAGCTGGGAGGGAAGCACAGAAATGCTCAAGCAGGCCAACAAATTCTTGGAGTGTTTTGGAGATAAGTTTTGGTGCAGGTGGTGGAGAGACCAGCGAAGACAGACTCTCACCTTGACTCGCTACACACAAACAGGGAGGAATTGGTTGAGAATGTGAAGGTGGAAGCTAACTTGGGTGACAGTGGGCATGTCTACATGAGATGCTCCTGCGCAAACATTACTGCATGTTTATTTAAGTACTTGTATCAGAGAGTAATAAATAAATGCGCAGTAACCAGAGCTACTGCACGGTAACACCCCCGATGTCTTTTAGGTAACACTACTGCACCATACCCAAATAATATTGTGCAGTAACCTATTAGCACTGTCTGTGCTGTGACATGCTACTGTGCAGTATTTTTCAGTGACTGCGTAGTCTGTGTCTTGTGTAGACACACCCAGAGTTAAGATCCTAAGGGAAGAAAGAAAGGAGAATAGCAGAGTAAAGACATTGAACTTGAAAAAATAGACTTTAGCAAGCTCAGAGAACTGGGGCGATCCTCTGGGAGGCAAGTCTGAGGGAAACAGTAGTCTAGCGTAGCTGCCTGTACATGAAGAAGACCCTATTGAGGGGGTTGAAATGAGCTTCCTAATGCAATGGAAAAATGGGAAGTGTACCAGGAGACCAGTCTGGCTGGACAGGGATTTCTTCAGTGAGTTGAAAGTGAAAAAGGTATCCACCAAAAAATGGAAACTTGGCCATAGAGAGATGTGGACAGATTGGAAAGTCCAGTGGAGAGTGACAAAAATTATTAGAGGCCTGGGAAATGTGACATAAGAGTAAAGGAAGAAGTAGTACTGTTTTTAGTCTGGAGAAGAGAAGACTGAGCGTGGATTTGAAAACAGTCTTCAAATACCCAAAGGGCAGTTATAGAGAGGATACAGATGGGCTTTTATCTGTGGCTATAGGGGACAAGGCTAGGAGCAACGAAAGCTGTAGCAGAAGAAATTTAGGTTGGAGATTACAAGGAATATGCACAGCACAAGGGTGGTCAACATTGAAACAAGCTACCTGGAGAAGTTGTGAAATCTCCAACCCTGAAAAGTTTCAAGAGCAGGTTAGACAGGGAGCATCTACACAAGACATTTACTGCAGAGCTGTCTAAATTAACTCCACAGTAAAGTCTCAGGATCTACACATGCAAGCCACAGTAAACTAATTAACTCCACCATAGGTTAGTGCTTGTAAACCCAAGTACTGTCCTATGGCAGTGTTCTTTAGTGTGCAACAATGCATATGTAGATGCTGAGCCGGCTGGCTGGAGCATGAAGGTGCTTCTGCGCAGGGGCTTCCTACCAGCTACCCCCGTACTGGAGTACCCTCGTGCCCCAGTCAGCCCCTCTGCAGCATGCTGAGCTGAGTCAGAGCAGCCCCAGGCTGGCAAGCTGACCCCGCAGCCCCCTGCCAGCCAAGGCTGCTCCAAACTGGCTCAACTTCCTGCAGTTCTGGGTACATCGGAGTTTATTGTGTCGCATTAATTTCCTGTGTAGACACACCCACAGACATTTGTTGGGATGGTTTAGTTAGGGATGATCCTGCCCTGAGCAAGGGGCTTGACTTGATGCCTTTTGAGGTCCTTTCCAGACCTGTTTTCCTATGATCCTCTGAGTGGAACTGGGTAGCTAGGGTATGTTCATGGGCAGGTGCCCCTGCTAAGGTGAGTTTATGGGCAGCAGCGCTGAGGTTGTAGGGTTAACATCCTGTTAATCTGTATGTCTTGTGACTCAAAGAAGAACTTCCAAAATGTGAAGCAGATGTAAGCTAAAGGAATGGCAGCTGCTCAAGTCTACACCCCCCACCCAGGAAACATCGCCTCCAGCAGAGCTGGCTGCCATGTCCCTAATCCTGACTCTTGGGAGTCAAGTTATATATAGGAACACAGCACTAGAAGGGGCCTCCTGGAGCATCAAGTCCTGTTTCCTGAGTTCAAAGGCACCCATTTGCTGAAAGTTTCCTAAAATTCCTCAATGTGGCTTTGAGGATGCAGTTGGCTTGCTTTCCAGACAGGGGTCTTTGGATGCTACAGTAATACAAATAATATAACTGCTCAGTATTAAGTGAGTTTACAAAAACCATGTTATCATGTTATATTGGATTTTATTTCTCCTCTTCCTGCTTTCAATGCCAACTGGTTAAAAAAAAGCTTCAAAGTCCCTTAGGGACATATTCTTGTTGCTTTTTACAGTGAAATATACTTGCAGATTTCATGCAACTCTTTAAAAGTGCAGGGGGGTGGCGGAAGGGGGGCAGTTTCCACATGGTGATATGCTCAATTAATTTTTAAAGCAGCGACTAATAGAATTTGCCTGCAAACTAGATGTTAGTCTTAGTAAATAGCACCAGAATTTTTCAATTAACTCAAGAGCTTCACAACAATTACTGCATCTGGACCTGCTGCCATATTTCACTTCCTCTGATGCTGGAATCATTTTGTGCCGTTCTGCCTGGATGCCTGCAAGTGATTATGAGCTAAGAGTGTGCTCTTGTTGCAAAAAAATGGTCAACAGCATCTGTTAGAAGGATGGCTACACTTGGGAACAGGACACCTAGAGAAACGGTGGAATCTATTCTTGGAAATATTCAACGAGAGGTTGCTGGGATGGGTTAATCAGAAACTATCCTGCCTTGATAGAGGATTGGAGTAGATGACGTTGTAAGGTCCCTTTAGCCCAACTTGCTTATGATGCTGTGACTACTATATTTACCAAATAATGTTGAGCACTAAGCATCAGACATGGATTCTATTGTATTGCTGACCCTGTTGGGTTATACGAGGTCTGCCCCTTCATTTCTCTGTATCTCAGTTTTTCTTCCGATCCCTTGTCTATTTGCATTGTAAGCTCCCTGAACCAGAGTGTCTCCTATCAGGCGTCGTTATGGCTGAATGCAATAAGGCCCCAGCCTTGATTTGGATCTGTGAGTGCTACTGTAATATAAGCAAAGCATACTTTTGCATGAGCAGTTTTGGCTCCTGGTGTGTCTGGTAGGATCCTTTTTCCAGCCGCCAAATTCAATGTAGCTAAAGTTGATGGACATTATTATACACAGATCATTTTAAAATAACAACAT
Source organism: Crocodylus porosus (assembly GCF_001723895.1). Taxonomy (NCBI): domain Eukaryota; kingdom Metazoa; phylum Chordata; order Crocodylia; family Crocodylidae; genus Crocodylus; species Crocodylus porosus. The sequence continues at coordinate 192,810,318 of NW_017728906.1, forward strand.
TTTTTAGTCAAAGAGGGTTATTACAGAAACTGCAGCATGATGTGCTGATTTCTGTACACCTGCAAATGAGCAAATGAAGGAAGAACTACTGCGGGGCAAATTAGCCAGTCCTCAGTGTAGCTCACATTAATACTGGTGCAAAGAAAATTTCATAACAGAGTCTATATGAGACTGGAAGGGAAAAAACGGCCTAATTCTAATCTGGCTTGGAGCAGGTTGACATCAACACAAGGTCATAGGAAGGTAGGGCCGGAAGGGACCTCAGGAGGATCATCCCTGCCTAAGTGAATAATAATCCCCGATCATTGGAAGTTTGAAAGGTCATTGCCAAAAGGTTGTGGGTTTGGAGTAAATGAGCCAGTTTGTGGTATCCTGAGAACACTATGGAGTGTTCCCACCCAGAAGGAGCATTGGGCAAGACAGGATGGGACCTTATGTCTTAACGTGTGCTATGGGGGGCGGGGAGGAGGATGTTTTAATTAGTGTGGCTCTCTATTTAAAGCACCCACAGCGTCTCATGTATTCTTCATGAGAATGCTTCAAAATGGTGGAAGGGGTGCTTTAACTAAAGCTCGTTCAATCAGCTTTAGTTAAAGCACCCCTACCACCATTTTGAAGCATGGGAGTGCTGAATGCATGGGACACTGATGCTGCTGGAGTATACTAATGATCACAGTTAATCAAGTCTACTCCGACATGGTCTAATTAGAGTGCATTGGAGCAGGCATCGGGAATGTGTATAGGTGCCCAAAAGAGACTAACTAGTGCACAGAGGTATGAGCTTTCAGCAACACCTGCTATGAAGATCCTAAGAAGGAGCACTGAGAAGAATGAAGCAGGGTAATGAGGTGCTTCTCAGCACATCTACAGGGAGCTTGGGGCCAATCAGCCATGGCCCCAGTTCCCCCCATTCACTCCTAGTAGGATCCCATATGTCTGAGCGGCACGCCTGGAAACCGTAGAGCTGTTTCCCATTCCAGTGCAAGGAAGGCAAGCGTTTCCGGCCAGTTTATAGCGGGTAAAGGGGCAAGTGCTTCTTGCCACTGTCTTCTCTGTGTTATGGCAGGAGTCATGAGAACATTTCGAAATTCAGCAGTGGGTGAGTCAGAGCCACATGTTATTTGCCGTCCACTTTTTAATCCTTGCCCTGCACACTAATCCTCCAGGAGTTTGATTTCTCACGTCCAACTTCTGGACAGCTCCAAACAGCCATCCATTATGATGCTGGCTTTTCAGTGAGGGTAGGCAGTGTCTAGTCCTGGGCTAGCGTCAGGTTTAAAGTTTGTTACTTAATGATCCTACCAGACTGGAAAAATGAGATGACTGATTTCAGCAAGGGAGTCTATCTATTCCCTCCTGCACTCAACCTTAAAATCGTGGTATTTTATAAATGGTCTAATTTAGATTTATTAATTTTTACAAGTTTCTTAAAAAAGTGCCAGTTGTAATGATTCTCTCCATCAACATCTACACAGTTGAATTCATAACAGTTAAGGCAACTAGTGTTGCAGGCAAAGATATCACACTCATATGACTCTTTAAAAGTTTCTAAAATAATTCTGTTAAGCCAGTTCAGATCACATGGCTTGTATTTAGGACAACCGGTATCTTTCTGTCCTAACTTCACTACTCGAGGAATGCAACCAACTGTAACAAGAACCTATAAAAACTCCCTTTCCATCCTGCCTTTGGAAAGAATCTAGGGCTTGATTCTCCCCCTCACGTACGCTACTGAAAACAGAGTGATTCCATTTGCTTCAATGAAGTTAGACAATCAAAAATAGTATAAGGTCAGAAATGGGCCCCAAAAGTGCTTTATTCTGATAAGCTTCATTGAAATTGAATGAGGATTCTGGAGAGGAATCCAGGTCCAGAGAAACGCTGCCCACACTGAGGTTGTGCAGCTAGGTATTGAGTTACAAGCATTGCATCAGCAAAGGAAATATTAACAAGCCTAAAAAGAAAATGTAGCATGAAAGCCTGTTACATAAGTTATTATCTCCCCGAGGCTTGCTATAGGTTTTGATTCTGACTTTTGTGGAAGTTCAAACCACTTCACTAGTTTTTTTTTCATTGTTCATTAAACAAGGATGCTTAGCAGGGCAGTTCCTGCATTGAAATGCAACATCTTCCTTTCAGTGTCTCATGATTGATGAACAGCTCTCGGATGTCAGAGGCCGGGCGCTGCCATCAAACCTGGAAAATGTGTATTGATTGATGCGTACCTGAAGAGCTGTCACCAGGAGCCTGTAAGAAAGAATAATTAAGTGTCATAACATGCCTAATATTGAAATGTGATGTCTTTTTTTATTGTCTCAAAACAGAATAAAGACAGCTTTGAGTGGCAATGCAGCTAAATGTGGATAGGCTTCAGGAGTGTGTGTAGGGGGAAAACACACTGAACAAATTGATTTCTAAGAACAGACATTTGAAAGTAATGCCTTTCAGTCACATTGACCTGCTCTAGCGAGGGGTCATCCCTGTGAAATGGTTCAGAAGTAATTCAAACTACCCTCTTGAACCTGTAGATGGACATCTTGGGCTGTAATCTTATATCTTCCAAGCAAAGCTAGGTCAGACCATCATATCTAATCAGTAGCTGGATTAGAAACTACCAAGGGAAGCCCAGGTTTTTGTGGAAGTAATGTGAGCGATTCCAGAGGCAGCACTCTTCTTCCCACAACATCAGTAACAGTGTTGGGGGAGTGCAGTGCCTTCTTGAAGATAGTAGTCAGAACTGTAGTTCCTAATTCATTTTCTACCAAAATTAGGATCAAGATAAAACCTCTTCCCATTTGGAGAATTCTGTTGATCTCATCTCAACTCACACAGCAGTCCCTGATTTCCACTCCCTGGTCTTCACTGATTGATTTCCAGCACCTTTTCCCAGTCTGCAGCATTACACTCGGGCGCACCCTGAAGTTCCTGAACCCATGTAGCCTGCCTCCTAATTCTGCCGCATCAGTACAACTGTAGTGCAAGCGGTACGGGCTGTCCAGAATGACAGGACAAAATGTCCTCCCATTTCATTGCACTTCCACAGGTACAATTTAAGAGGTCCATTAGTGAAGATGTATTACTGAAGCTTAACCCAGAAATAAATATTGGCTGCAAGGTGAAGGGGAGAACCAGCACTCATTGATGCAGGGCAGCAAAAAAAAAAAGCAAGGTGAGGAAGGCCAACTGGAAGGGTAGAGACACTTGAAATGCAACAAATGAAATCTCTTCATCCACACAGAGGTCAGAACAGAGGTCAATACAGCCAAGAACAAAGACACCCTCTGCACATACAGACCCTTTTAAGCTCTGTGAGTAAGACTTCTCTGCAGACAACGTATTGCCCCAAAAGACTGGTTGGTCATCTTGTCAACAGACTGCTCTGCTACATTTGTCAGAACTGATGAAGGGCTTGCAGATCAGAAGCTTTTGCTGACCCTGTTGCAGTTGCTGCCCTGTTCCTCAACACTTTGGCGATGAAACAGAAAAAAAGAGGACAAGGTGCTGTTTTTAAGGGAAATTTGCTGTCTTGTGCAAAAAGAGAGCTTGAATGTGCTCATCTTCTCTGTCTCCTATTTAGTAGTAAGAAAAACTCACTGTTGGAAACATCTTTGTAAATGTGATCGTAGGTGTTAGAGAACCAGAGCTGAGGTCTGGTTGAGCTGAATATTTTCTGTCCCCTAAACTAAGGAGGAAACTTATCTCATAGTATTTAGTCAAGCTAAGCCCTGACTAAGCAGATACAACTCCATTAGAGTCATGCAGGGCTGGATTTTTTAAAGATATTTAGTTGCCTGTAGAAGAAGCTTTCCACCTATGTGGCTTACAGCAGCTGTAGCAGGGCTTCCTTTCATGACTTTGCAACTGTAGTTCAGCAAAACTTGCCAACGTGTCCCCTCACTGGAGCTTTCCCCAGCCCTTTCTTAATCAGTTTTTAAAAGGAGAATAACAATTGTTGATGCAACAAATTGTTCCAGTGCAAATGGACCAAGCTGTCCAAAGGAGCTCCTTTCAGATTTACCAAGAAGAATTCAAAGCCCTTGCTGGTCTTCTTAGTAGGAAAGCCAAAGGCTGTCTGAGCATACAAAATGCCATCAACTTTCCTTGGCAGGCAAGGTTCTTAGGGTAAATCTGAAATCTTTTATTAGACCAACTCAAATAGTTGGAAAAATTGTTCTTAACAAGGTTTCGAGCACAAACACCCTTCGACAAGCTGAAGAAGCGTCTGCAGATGGTCTGCGCTCTTTCTGGATGGAGTGGTAAAGCAGCCAGAGGACAGTACCTGTGCAAGAAAGCCAGTAAAATGTAAGAGGTGGTTAGTATGTAAGAGACAGGTGGACGGAGACGGATAGTCAAAGGATGAGAGACAGGAAGGTGCGGTGGGGAAGGGAAAGAGACTAGCTGGTAAAAAGTGGAGGGCTTGCCTGGGGAGTCAGATGTCAGGCAGGTTATTTAGTCCATATTCAGTCCATGATTTTTTGTATCCAGTAGATGGATGAAGTGGAGTTCATAGGCTCATCTGTAAAAGATATTTTGCAAATTCCCTTTGAGGATCAGGACTGGAGAGAGAGTGCTTTTCTTGTGAGAAATGTGCCCCCACAGGTAACTGGGTATTCCTGTCTTTGATAGATTTCCGGTGTGCATTCATTCTGGTGAGCAGTTGTTGTTTGGTTTCTCCTACATCTTCTCCATCAGGGCATTTGGTGCATTGGATGAGATATATGACATTTCTGGAGGTGCAGCTGTAAGATCCAGAAATGCTGATGGCTCTGTTGTGGGGTGTAGTAATTGTGGGGGTGGTGGAGATGTGTTGGCAGGCTTTACATTTCTTGTCCTAGCATCATCTGGATCCACTTGGTGTGTTTTGTGCCATAGGAAGTTTGCTTCTGGTGATGAGGTTGGCGAGGTTCAGTGCTTGTTTAAAAGATAGGATGGGTGGTTCTGGAAAGAAGATATCAGCAGTCCTTGGCACAGTCTCTTGAGGCTTATGTGTTGCCCACGTTGCACCTGTTCTTTGGGAGTGGGGTTCTCCCAAACACCATTCAGCCCATCTATCACATCCTCAAAGTGTGTTTAAAGGGGTACACATGCCTATGGGCAGATCTAGGATTTTGGAAAGGGGGTTGCATATGGTGAGGTTGATGACTCTGAAACTCATGCTAAGCTCGGGCCTACTCACAAAAGTTAAAATACAGAATACTGATGCTAACCGCATAATGCAAGAGGATGCGAGTTCATGGCTGGGGCATCGGAGAAGGAATAATGAAGTATCTCTTCCAGCTTATCTTGCTATACTCAGGATGATTTCAGGCAGGCTCACAGTTGTCTGGTGTGTAACCATGTGAAATGTCTATCCTTAATTAATTAGTAAGGTAAATATTTCTTTTGCAATTAACTCGTGTTTATGTGTAGGAAGAGACATTTTCCATATGCGATAGATGTCTCCTCCTGATTTAGTCCAAGGTCATGTATGTTTTTCCTAGTTGTTAATCAGTTTCTTAATATGTTCCAAACTGGATAACCTCTTGTCACTGAAGAAGGTAACTCATTCAAATTAGAAATTTCTGATAACCAGTAATAAGCAGATTTTTCCTGTGAATTACTGCTTGGACTGTCTCTTGATTTACACAACTAAAAGATTGCTTTAAGGATGCTAAACTAAAGGTATAAAAAGGCAGTAAAACAGCAAACAATGCGTGCACTTCAAGAGTGAGAAACCTCTCTGATACCAGCTGCTGATGCGCCCAATTGACTCAAGAAGTTGAAGAGAAACAGACCGCCTCTTCATCGCCTGTTTGGTGAGAAATCATCACCTTATAGCTAATTACTGGGCTTTGATTTGGTTTGGGCTCACTTGACTTGATTTTGAACACTTGTAGTAAATAAAGCCTTTCTGTCACTCATTGAATGAGGTGTCGTGTCAATCCCTGGGCTAGTCTGGAATCCTAGGTTTTTGATTAGCTAACAGAGGTGAATCGTCACATATAAAACAACACATATTGTTTCCCAAGTAAAAGGAAACCAAAAGCTTTACAATATGCCAGGGGCCTAGAGCTGCATTATTCAGTTTCAGATTAAAGCAAAAACAAATATAACTTAATTGGAATGAGTTAAAAACAATCTGCAGTGCTGTGAAATAGAAGCTTCATTACCAGGAGCAGCTAACAGGCAGCAGAATGGCAGAACAAAAGCTAGTTTGATTGGTGCAACATCAAGACCATTAAAAAGAAGAGAGGGTCATTTAGACCTGGGAATGAAGAGTTTAGAAGGGATCAGGTAGATTACAAGGAGCTGTGAAGTCCCTCAGCACTGCCTAATTAGAAATGCTGCTGCCACTGCTAGGCAGTTGGTTTTAACCTTTGGATAGAGCAAGAATCAAAAGGGGGTGCAAGTGCACCAGTGCACCCCCCCACACCCGGATCCGTCCCATCCCATCCAGCCATGTATTATGCTGGGTCGCAATACAGGGCTTTTGCTAATACTAGATTCAAAGGGGAAGAAAAACTGAGAAGTCCAGTATTTTCTACCACTTTCCCCAAAAGAAACAAAAGGGTCCAATACACCTTAAGCAGTATGAGTTGTCTGGCTCTGAGGTGTAAAGGCTGCAGGATTGGGCCCTTGTGCTGACAACTTGAAAGAAGATTTGGAATGTTTCATAACTC
>NW_017728906.1:192817866-192820820 GCF_001723895.1 Crocodylus porosus
TTTCCATATGCGATAGATGTCTCCTCCTGATTTAGTCCAAGGTCATGTATGTTTTTCCTAGTTGTTAATCAGTTTCTTAATATGTTCCAAACTGGATAACCTCTTGTCACTGAAGAAGGTAACTCATTCAAATTAGAAATTTCTGATAACCAGTAATAAGCAGATTTTTCCTGTGAATTACTGCTTGGACTGTCTCTTGATTTACACAACTAAAAGATTGCTTTAAGGATGCTAAACTAAAGGTATAAAAAGGCAGTAAAACAGCAAACAATGCGTGCACTTCAAGAGTGAGAAACCTCTCTGATACCAGCTGCTGATGCGCCCAATTGACTCAAGAAGTTGAAGAGAAACAGACCGCCTCTTCATCGCCTGTTTGGTGAGAAATCATCACCTTATAGCTAATTACTGGGCTTTGATTTGGTTTGGGCTCACTTGACTTGATTTTGAACACTTGTAGTAAATAAAGCCTTTCTGTCACTCATTGAATGAGGTGTCGTGTCAATCCCTGGGCTAGTCTGGAATCCTAGGTTTTTGATTAGCTAACAGAGGTGAATCGTCACATATAAAACAACACATATTGTTTCCCAAGTAAAAGGAAACCAAAAGCTTTACAATATGCCAGGGGCCTAGAGCTGCATTATTCAGTTTCAGATTAAAGCAAAAACAAATATAACTTAATTGGAATGAGTTAAAAACAATCTGCAGTGCTGTGAAATAGAAGCTTCATTACCAGGAGCAGCTAACAGGCAGCAGAATGGCAGAACAAAAGCTAGTTTGATTGGTGCAACATCAAGACCATTAAAAAGAAGAGAGGGTCATTTAGACCTGGGAATGAAGAGTTTAGAAGGGATCAGGTAGATTACAAGGAGCTGTGAAGTCCCTCAGCACTGCCTAATTAGAAATGCTGCTGCCACTGCTAGGCAGTTGGTTTTAACCTTTGGATAGAGCAAGAATCAAAAGGGGGTGCAAGTGCACCAGTGCACCCCCCCACACCCGGATCCGTCCCATCCCATCCAGCCATGTATTATGCTGGGTCGCAATACAGGGCTTTTGCTAATACTAGATTCAAAGGGGAAGAAAAACTGAGAAGTCCAGTATTTTCTACCACTTTCCCCAAAAGAAACAAAAGGGTCCAATACACCTTAAGCAGTATGAGTTGTCTGGCTCTGAGGTGTAAAGGCTGCAGGATTGGGCCCTTGTGCTGACAACTTGAAAGAAGATTTGGAATGTTTCATAACTCTCCAGTTTTTGACGTATAAGGCAGGGTTTTTCATTTCTTCCATCCTAGCGACTTCTGCTGTTTCACTGCAGCTGGCTTCTCAGTGTGCTGCAGGAGGTAAGATAACAGCTCCGGGACAGAAGCAGGAGGATCCAATTCTGTATTGTTCTTAACTGTTCCAAAATAATTGCCTCAAGCTGTGTTTTCTCCAGGGAAGAATGTTTTGTTTCATGCTATTTATCCAGCTATGTTTCAGTGGCAGCACCAGCTAACTTGGGAACCGCTGAACTCAGTTAAAATTCCTTCTGATTAAATGGACCAAAGGAAGTTTCTACCAATAATCCTTCTCTGAGTACATGTTGGGGCCTGCTGTAGGTGTGTACATGCTTTTCATGCCCATGAGATGAGGGGCCCGGAGGGTATGTGTTTTGTATCTACTTGTGTTCTGTTGCAAAGGTACTGAAGGATATCAGCCCCTTCTTGTTCTCCATAGCCATGGGATGGGAACCTAGTGAGTGTCTGACCCACTGTTCTTAGTGACTTTATCCAGAGGCATAATAGGGCAGCTGCTATTTTTTTGCCCCCCTCCCAGGACTGTTGGCCTCGCTGCCCCCCTCCATTACCCTACTGCCTTTACCACTTTGGAAAGGAAGGGACCTTCCAGATCACTGAATTCAATTCCCTGCTGCTTCAGGCAATCACCTTGCATCATCCCATTCATAAATTTACCCCACTGCATCTTAACACCAGTCAGGTTTCTTGCCCGACTGCTGTCTTCAAACTCCTTTTCAACTGCCTGTTCCAAAGAGAAGAAGAAGAAGAAAATGCTAAGTGAAATTCCCTACAGCAAAGTTAGGTATTGGGGTGATAATAGGCTGATTTGTGTCAAGAATGGACATAACTGATGCCTCATCTTCCTAGAGAAGACTCTCAGCCTGTAGAGTGTCTCTGTGCAAATCTTTTTCCTTCAGGGTGTAGTTCAAGCTACATCTAGCAAAACAGACCACAAGGATTGCTTCAGACCAGAAGTGGCAGTTTCTGACCAAAGCACCTCTGAACAAATCCATTTTGTACATGTCTTCCTTAAGCATATGCCATGTTGCAGGATTGGGCGATGGAAGAGCGTGACTGCTGTCGCGCCCCATAACGCTAATGCACCCTTGACCTGCGAGCCTGGGTCGGCACGACCGGCTTGGCGTGAGGAGGGGGATTTATGACCGGGCAGGTGGGTGAAAATGGTGAGCAGGAGTCAGTATGATTTAAACACAGCGTGATGGTTTCATAAAAGATTTATTTTACTTACACTTCTGATGGCTTGCAGCGTAGGCAGAGGAGCTGATTGATTTAGTTACAGCATGCAGATATCATGTTACCCAGCATTTACAGGGTGGGTAAGACAGTTGCTTCTGAGCGATTCATATAAGCCGTTGCAGTCTGCAGATTACTAAAAGCTCTTGTTAAGAAAGATAACGTCAAAGATAAAGAGATAAACGGACCGGTAAGACGAGACAGGTTACGCCAAAAAAAAAAAATACGTAGGCGGAAGAGATAACATTCGTTGTGCACAATCTGTTTTTCTTGAGTGTATACACGGTTCTCTGCTCTCTGTTCTCTGCTTTGGGCAGAAGTTCTTTCAAAGTTTTATTAGACACAGGCGACCAATTACCATACGCCAGTTATAAATAATTAATGAGTTGGCACTTGTGCTTTCTTTGTTTGCTCAGGTTTCATAAAA
>NW_017728906.1:192820920-192829662 GCF_001723895.1 Crocodylus porosus
GTTATTTTTACTTGGGTGGTACTGGTTCTGTTTGGTCACAGGATGGCGCGCATAGTATATTTAATTTTACAACTTCATTAAAGTAGTTTCATTTTTATCTGGTCACTATGGGTATCGATATCTCTTGTGCTGAATTGTCAAGGCCAGTTTCTCTCTCAAGTCTGGGAACTCACGTATGAAAAGCTCAAGCGATTTGAAATGAGGCACAGGTGTGTATATGCAACACTGTTAATACAGAGGCATAAATTACAACCACAGAGTTTGTTGCGTTAGCTTCTGACCTTTTGTCATTTGACCTTTTGCCATCGGCATCTGAAATCAAAGACTTTAATCTTTGACAACTGCAAGCCTCCAACCTTTGAGACTGACCACCTTGTCTCAAAGCACAGCACTGGTATCCAAATCCTCTGTACTGATGGCCCCAGGGCCAATAGGCCAAGTAGTGCAGTGGTCATCTTTTCCCATGTGTGAGGATGATGTTCAGTCACAGACTGAATGAAGAAAGTGCCTAAAGGGAGGACATCCTCACCCATCAAAGGATGGACCTTCCAAGTCCTTAGTCAGACCAGGACCAACAAAAGTATTAAAAGATCTAGTGGCTCTCTTGGTAATGTTATCTATGATGGGGCCCAGAATAGCCCAACAAAAGATACATTCTGGATGAATCTGGATCACCTCCAGCAACACCTCCTATCCCAGAGAGGCAAGCAGCACTGAAACCAGTGTTTTTTGTTTGTCCTTTGCAAGCAAAGATAACTGTGTCCAGCAGTGGGGGTGCAGGGAGAAGAGAGAAAGGAAGCAGGAAAGAAAAATGGAAGGAGAAAAGAGAAAGGAAGAAAGAGAGGAAAAAGGAGAAAGAAAGAGGAAAGAGAGAGGAGGGTGGTGGAGGCTAGGTCTCATGGGTACGCTGGTGACTTATAAGCCCAATCTTTGCCCTGAACAAGTGCTGCAGCAGGGGCAGGAGAGCAACAAGGACTGGACACGAGAGGTCCTTGTTTTCTTGGCTACGTGCTTCCTCACTGCCTCTGCCACGCGCTGCTGCTCGAAGGCCAGTGCTCCACTCTGGACCGATGACCTCCAGGATGGACGGTCACGAGCAATTTGCTCCCACGACTCCAGGTTGATCCCAAAACTCTTGAGGGACATCTTTAGGGTGTCCTTGTACTGCTTCTCTGGTGTGCCGTGAAAGTGTACTCCATTTGATAGTTTGCCGTAGAAGATTTTCTTTGGCAGGCGAGTGTCGGGCATTCTTGAAAGGTGGCCAGCCCATCTTAGCTGCATCAGTTTCAATAAGATATGGAGACTGGGGACAGCTGATCTTCTGAGCACCTCAGTGTCCAGAATCTTGTCCTGCCACTTGATCTTTAGTATCTTTTGCAGGCAGCACAGGTAGAAGTGGTTTAGTTTCTTGGCGTGACACTGGTAGATGGTCCAGGTTTCACAGGCATAAAGGAGGGTCAGAGGCTTTCTAAACCTTCAGTTTCATTGGCATTCTGATGCCTCTGCATCCCAGACTAATTTATGGAGTCTGCTGAAGGCCACGCTGGCTTTGGCTAGCCTCGTATTGACTTCATCATCGATGTGGACAGCACGGGACAGCATGCTGCCTCGATAAACAAACTTGTTGACCATCGACAGTTGTTGGCCTTTAACTGAGCTGTGTGCTTCCTGGGCTGCTGCGCCAGGTGCAGGTTGAAACATCACTTCAGTCTTCTTCGTGTTGATAGTGAGTCAGAAGTTGTCACAGGCTGATGAGAATAGGTCCATGGACTATTGCACGTCAGCCTGTAAGCCTGCGCATAACACACAGAGGAAGTCACAAAGCGTGGCTGTCTGGACTTTGGAGCTCACTCAGAGCCTGCACAGGTTGAAGATGTCTCCATCAAAATGGTACCTGATCCCCATACCATGGTCATCATCTTGGAAGGCGTATGGCAGCATGGCAGAGAATACCATGCTGAAGAGGGAAGGTGCAAGCACACAGCTCGCTTGATGCCATTTGTGACTGGAAAGGGGTCAGAGCATTTGCCATTTGCAAGGACACATGCCATCAAGGTTCCCTCTAAGGCACACGCATGCGTGGCCATGCACAAGTAAAACTCTTGCCACGCACAAACTTTTTAAGGCTGCATACCTGCTGGGAGAGGAGCTGGGCTGTGGCATGGGACACTTGCCAAAACTAAGCTACTCCCTGAGGCAAGGTGGAGGCAGAGGCTGGGACGGAGGTGGGGACAGGGATGGGAACAGACAGAGATGGGAACAGGGACAGGGGCTGGGGCCTGGCGTGAGCTCTGCCAGCTCCAAGGAACTGCTCCGCAGGGTCTGCCGGCTCCAGAGAAGTGCTCCACTGCCCAGCCCTGACACCAAGTGCCTCCTCACTCCCCAAGGTGATGTGGGGGAGCAGAGCAGGTCCCCGGAGCCACCAGAGCTCGCACAAGCCCCCAGGCCCCAGCCCTCATCCCCTAGCCCCAGGCCCCAGCTCCCAGGCTCCAGCCCCCGCTGCCTGCTCAGGGTGAGTGAGGAGCTTACCTTTGGTAAGTGTCCCATGCCCCACTGAAAGATGGAGGTGGAACCGAAGCGGCGCATTCACAGACCGAAGCGGCGCGCTCACAGACTGCTACTCCTTGGAGGGAACATTGCCATTGCGGAACTGTCAAACCATACCAATGAATTTTCCAGGGCATCCATACATGATTTCCCAGAGGCCTTCACAGTTCACAGTGTCAAAGGCTTTGGTTAGGTTGATGAATGTGAGAAGAAAGTCAATGTTCTTTATGATTTAAGGGTGGCCAAAATCTGGAATGGGCTTCCAAGGGTGGTGGTACTCTCTCCTACCTTGTGGGTGTTTAAGAGAAGGCTGGGTAGGCTGGAGTCATCTGACCCCAGCACTCTTTGCTGCCCAGGCAAGGGGTCAGACTCGATGATCTGTTGAGGTCCCTTCTGACCCTAGCATCTATAAAGCATCTATGAATCTATGTTCTGTTCCTCACACTCTTCACCTTCTCCTCACTGAAACCAGTGCTGATAGCATATCACACATATGGCCTTATTTTGGAGATTGTTGTCTCACCTGTCTGGGAGCATGGGCTTCTGGACCAAAGGTCAGTATGTTTGTACATGACACTTCTTACCAGATTTCACTTAAAGCCACTCCAACTCAATTCCCCTTTCACCAGTCAAGCCTGAATACAGTAGACTCCCCACTTACGTGTATATTGCGTTCCTGAGAAACTTTGCATATGTTGAATTCACGCTACTTGAGGTGAATTTTCCCATAGGAAATAATAGAAAAGTGAGGGGTTGTATTCTTTAGACCTCACATTTATGACACAAAAGGTACCAAAATAAAACCTTTTTCAACCAATGCTTTATTTATTATGTTACAAAAATATATTTATTCAATTACATTATAAGAAATGCACACAAAAATGCAAAATGGACATACAACAATCTTCAATCCAATCATCAATGGGGAGCCGAGTCTTCATCCAGGTTGAACACATCAAAAGATAGGGTGATATCTCTCCCCCAGAAGTGGAGGGCTGAGAGGTGGTTGATTGAGTCAAGATAGTCAAGATAGTGCTGTCCCGCTTCTTGAAGAACTTGTCCAAGGAAGACTGCACTGAGCAGTGCCGCTTCTCCCTGGAAAGCTCCATATAGCAGGCATTGACTTCCTTCATCAGCCTGGCAACTTCAGCACTTCTTTCATGATTGGGGTCATTTTCATCAAATAAGGCTAGGTAACCATCCAAAAGTTTGAATGCATCAGACATGTCTTTCACCATGAGAACTCAGGAGGAGGGCTTTCATTTTCTTCCATGGGCTCTTCCTCTTCATGCTGCTCCCTATCCAGCTCAAGAAGATCCTCGTTTGAGAGTTCCTCCCTATAGGAATTGAGCAGCTCAGCCACGTTTTCCTCATTGACCTGTTCAAAGCCCACACTCAGCCATCTCGGCGATCCCATGCCTCGCATCACTGATAAATTCACCAGTAGCAAAGCCTCAGAAATCATTCACAACAGCAGGCCAGATGTTTTTCCAGACACCATTAAGGCACTGCTGTGTAACATCATTCCAGGCGTCTCCAATGATGTCTACGGCAATCTTGATGTTAAATTTCTTCCAAAATTCTTTGATGTTTGTCTTTTCCTTTGACTCTGTCTCATTTATAAGCTTCTTGAAGGTCCTCCGTAGATAATAGCTCTTGAAAGCTCGAATAATGCCCTGATCCATGGGCTGGATGAGCAACGTTGTGTTTGGTGGCAAGAGCAGTAGGGATTGCCAAGGCTTGCGGGGTGTCTTGGAGCATTATCAAGAAGCAGTAGAATTTTGAAAGGCAGATTTTGCCTGTCACAATAAGCCGTCAATTCCAAATGCAGCAGGTTGGAAAAATAATCTTCAAACAATGATCCTGTAACCCATCCTTTCTGGTTGGCTCTCCAATAAACAGGCAGATGCCCCTTTGCATAACCCTTAAGCACCGAGGGTTTTCAGCACAGTAAACCATCAATGGTTTGAGCTTGAAGTCACCAACTGCATTCGCTCCAAGCAGCAGTATGCAGTGATCCTTCACGGTCTTGAACCCAGGGGCAGTTTTCTCCTTGACTGAGATAAACGTTCGACTGAGCATCCGTTTTCAGAACGGTCTGCTTTCGTCCAAGTTGAAAACTTGCCTCGGATTGTAGCTTCTCTCCTCAATGGCAGGCTGTAGGATTGAAAGAAATTTATCGGCAGCACTTTTATCGGCAGTTGCTGCTTCGCCCGTCAGTTTGAGATTATGAAATCCATGGTGTGCTTTAAATCTATCAAACCATCCAACACTTGCATTAAATGGCTTGGCTTCAGGATCATCACATTTTAACACTTCATAAATGCTGCATGCCTTTGCTTGAATCACCTGGGTCGAAAGCAGCACGTGTTCTTGATTCTGGTGCTCAATCCATGTCGTCAACATGCATTCCATTTTCTCCGTGACAGCTGAGCTTGTTAATAAAACACGGGCAGCAGATAAACGTGTAGCAGTCCTACAGGACTCCTTAATTTTCTCCACATTGTCCCTAATTGTACAGAGAGTTGACTTACTGAGCCCTGTAACACACCTAATTTCCTTTGTCTTCTCACCTCTTTCGTATCTCTTCACAACTTCAAGTTTTTCTTCCAAAGTTTTCTTTTCTTTTCATTGTAGAGATGGAAGCACTTGTAGAATCACTATTAAAAGCACTCATCTTGAACACTTAAGAGGAAGTGCTGCTACCACAACGGCAACACTGAGACTGAGTGAGCCCCCAGAATCCTGCTTGGGAACCCAAGCTGCGCGTGACTCCGCTTGACTCAGTCTGTGCATCCTGCAGGGCGTTCGCATATACACGTGAATGATGCATGTCTCGGAGTGTATTTTTCTGTTTGGGTGCTAATATTAATTTGCGTAAATGCGAGATATGGGTAAGTTGAATACGCGTAAAATGGGGGTCTACTGTACATAAGAAGATGGAAGCAAGTGTTGTCCTGAACTCAAGGCAGAGGCTCCTATGACAGATGTGTTCATCACCACCTCTCTCAAAGGGACATGTGTCTAAGAGTGATGCAGAATTCTTTCTGCAGTGGGATCCGGGTCTCCTTTCCCTACATTTCCACGATTTGCAGAACTCTGCTGTCACTTGCATGTGATGATGCATAGATCCCCACAGTGGGATCAACCTGAAGAACCTCCGTGACTCTAGAATAAGTAACCATTCTGTCTTTGTCTCCAAGTTCTCCGCCAGTATTCTTGCAATACTATTGCAAAAAAATGCAGTACATCATATGTTGCTGGGAATTAAGGAATGAGAATTGCAACCAGTTCTTTCTGAGTTTAAATAGTCATTTTCAATGAGGCAATGGCATTTCCTTATTTTATTCAGTCCATAAACAAATTTAGGAGGAATTAAAACCAAAGAGGGAAAGTAATTACACTGAACAACACCTGTTTACCAGGACCCGCTATACATCATTAATTTATCTGACTCCATTATATGGTCCTCTAACACAGAAAACCTAGCCTCTCTTCCTCTGTTCCTACACTAATTTCCTGTGAGACCTGGAAAAAATTACATAGTTTCTTTGCCTCAGTTTCACCTTCTGCAAAGTGAAGCTAATATTGACTCACCTTGACGGGACGTTGTTTGAGAAGCCTGGATAGAATACATAATCAATGCACGTTTTCTTTCCTATATTACTGCACAGAAATATTGCATGCATAATTGTAGCAAACTAACCTCCCAATGCATATTGTAGTCTCCTCATTTATCTTGCAGCATTTGTAACACACAGGTAGTTTGTAATATGCAACAGCGTGTACCTTGTTGGTAACAAAAATGAAGTGATCAGAATATATATTATATATCCAAGGTAACTACAAAATAATATATAATACAATAATATTTCCAGGGTAACTAAATAACCTTTAACTTCCAGCTCGACATCCATTGCAGGGGTGAGCAAAATGTGGCCTGTGGACCAGATGTGGCCCACCAGGCCATTCTATCCAGCTTGTGGGGCTCCTAAAAAAATTAGAAAATTAATATTTATCTGTCCCTGGCTGCCTGTCATGGGGTCCTTGATGGCTTGCCAAAACTCAGTAAGCAGCCCTCTGCCTAAATTAATTGCCCTCCCCTGCATTAGAGACATGTGTATGCATATGGCAGGCGGGGGGAGGGAGGTGATACTCTATCTGGGATCTCTTGAGCATATATTAACAACCTTTTACAGAAGCAGGCTGTTGGCTGCCATGGTCCCCCTGCTTTACCTGTAGCAGGTTAGGGTGTTATGTCTTGTGTTGTGTCAGGGTTGACAGTAGTTTTACTAAGAGGTTAGATCAGGAGGGCTGTGGGGGTGTAGAGTGGGTGTGTGAGGGGTGTGAAGTGTGTATATGTAGGGGACAGCCCTTGTGCTAGGTCCCAGGAGCTGGCTAAGTGGGAGGGAGTTGAGGGGGGGTCAGGGGGCATGTGCAGCAGAGTCCATGTAGGCAGGGCAGTGCAGGCACAGGTAAAGGTATAGGTGCAGTCCGCACCCCCCATTCAGCCCATGGCTGCCCCCCATGGTGCTCTGCATGGGGTTGAGCCCCACCAGCTCCCACCTAGGGCAACACACTGTGCTCCCACCTGCCCTGCACCTGCCAACAGCACTGCCCCAGCCCCAACCCCAGCCCCAACCAGCACGCACGGCTTCCCAGCGGGGCTGCTTCCACCACTGCTGCAGCTTCCCGAGTACTGCTGAGCTCCCCCTACCTCCAGAGGCTCCTCCTCATGCCCCTGCTGTGCTGCTCCAGGTGAGGGAGAAACTGCAGCCGGGCAGCTCCTTCCCCAGCACCTGGGGCTCTTGCTCCAACTCCCGGCAGCCTTCCACGCGCTCCACCTGCCCAGCACAATCAGCACACACCTGCCGGCAGCCAAGTAGCTGGAAGGCAGTTCTGCAGGGAAGCTTTGCATGCTGGCCCGGGCCGGGGGGTTGCCATCAGCAAGTGCAGGGCAGGTGTGGGTAGGGCTCAACCCCACGCAGGGGGCAAATGCAGGCTAGATACAGTCAATGGGCAGGCTGGATACAGTCTGCATGCTGTACTTTGCCCACCCCTGGGTTAGATTATGGATTTATGTGGAACAGTTTGGATAGGGATGATCCTTCCTCAGGTTGGACTAGACCTGTGATCCACGGAGATCCCTTCCAGCCCTACTTCTCTATGACTCTGTGAAACTGTATATAAGCAAGCTCTACAGGCCTGATTCTGATCTCCTTTAGGCTTGTGTAAATGAGGAGTAATTCCATAAGAACGGAATAAAAACTCTGCTGCTGGGAATAAAAGCAGCATCCAAATAAAGTTAAACATTTAAAGACTGTGAAATTATGCTACAGAGTTGAGAGCTAAGCTATGTTTAATACAACAGCTGGATGAGCAGAAATAGGGCAAAGAACTATGGTGCGTGCTTCCCTCCTGCATCCCCATTAGCCAAACCAGGCATGCAAGCCTTAGAAAATAATATTTTGTTAAAAATCACAGATGAAATCCTGGCCCTACTTATGTCAGTGGGCTACTAACTTCAGTGGGACAAGATTTTACCCCGTATACTTCTCCAGGCAGTCAAAGATTGTCTACCGGAATGAATCTTAGAAGTATCTTAGCTTTATTTCCTTAAGTAAATGGCTGTGGAGAAAACCACTTGCATTCTAAAAGCTCAGAGACCAGAAGTCATAGAAAAATAGCTCCTGCTTTATTACTTCTAAAAATCTCACACTCTGCAAGTGATCTCTTGACTTTTCATAGATATTAAGTGATTAGGGACCTGTTTGACAATCTAATTTATTTCAGGCCACAGGATTTTGCTGAACTAGTTTGTGCTTAGAATCCCATAGCTGTGCTTGAACTAGTGTGTCTTTGTTTTTTCCTAAAAAACAAACAAACAAACAAAAAGTTTTGTATTCAAAATTTCTTATGATGAAGAAGGGGTGTCAGTTGTAGCCGTGTTGGTCTCAGGACAGCCAGACAAGGTTCTTTGGGTCAATCTGATATCTTTTATTAGACCAACTTAAATAGTTGGGAAAAAAATTAGCAAGCTTTCGTGTTTAAAAACCCTTCATCAGGCTGAGGAAGCCTCTGCAGTTTCATAGTTTCATGGACAGTAGGGTCAGAAGGGACCTGAGCAGATCATCAAGTCCAACCCCCTGCCATGGCAGGAAAGAGTACTGGGGTCAAATGACCCCAGCAAGGTGA
>NW_017728906.1:192829899-192849939 GCF_001723895.1 Crocodylus porosus
ACCTGCTCGAGATGCATCTGTGGATGCATGACAAGGTACAGTTGGCCTTCTTGACTGCCTCCCCACACTGCCAGCCCATGTTCATCTTGGCATCAGTGATGACTCCAAGATCCTTTTCTGCCTCTGTACTGACAAGAAGGGATTTCCCCAGCCTGTAGGTATGGTGCCGGTTGGTCCCTCCCAGGTGCATCACCTTGCACTTGTCAGTGTTGAATCCCATCCTGTTCTCATCCGCCACCCCTGTAACCTGTCTAGGTCCGACTGTAGCCTATTCCTCCCTTCTAGCATGCCCATGTCTTAGAGTTATCAGCAGATTTTGAGCAGGGTGCTTTTTACTCCCTTGTCCAAGTCGCTGAAGATGTTGAACAGTGCGGGCCCGAGGATCGAGCCCTGCGGCACCCCACTGCCCACATCCCTCGAAGCTGAAAATGACCCATCCACCACCACTCTGGGTGTGGCCCTCCACCCAGTTGGTGACCCATTTGACTGTGTGGGTTTCGACACCGCAGTCCCCCAGTTTCTTAATGAGAACGGGGTGAGAGACAGTGTTGAAGGCCTTCAGAAAGTCCAGGAAGACTATATCCACCGCTACCCTGCATGTAAGGATTTGGTGAACTGGTCTTAGAAGGCCACCAGATTGGTCTGACAGGACCTGTCGCTAATGAACCCGTGTTGGTTGCCCCTAAGCATAATTGCCCCTGGTGGCCCCTCATTGACATGTGCCAGAATAATTCTCTCAAAAAGCTTACACAGGATCGAGGTAAGACTAACTGGCCTATAGTTCCCCAAGTCCTCCTTCCTCCCTTTTTTGAAGATAGGAATCACATTGACCCTTTTCCAGTCCTCCGGCACCACACCAGAGCACCATGAGTGCTTGTAAAACTGTGCCAGAGCTAATTCCCTCAGCACTCGGGGGTGGAGATCGTCCAGACCAGCTGATTTAAATACATCCAGTCCCTCCAGAAGTTCCCTGACTAGATCCTTCCTGACCCTTGGCCTAGGTGCACCTCCCCTGGGGCCTGAGGGACACCCAGTAGGGGGCTGATCTGGTCCCTGCTCAGGAAAATGGAGGCAAAGAAGTCGTTAAATAGGTTAGCTGCGTCGTCTGGTGTGACGACCAAATTTCCTAGCATGTCCTGCAGGGGCCCCACGTTACCCAGAACCTTCTTTTTGCCCCCTATGTATTTAAAAAAGGACTTCTTGTTGTCCTTGATCCGTGAACCTAGTCCCAGTCCCATCTCTCCCTTGGCCTTCCTGACTGCCCCCCTGCATCCCGAAGCAACCACAATATAATTCTCTGTGGTGATGGCCCCTCCCTTCCATTGGGTGTACGCCTCCCTTTTAGCTAGAAGACATTCCTGGATGCTTTTAGTGAGCCATGGGGGCTTTTGTGCCCTCCTGTCCCCTCTGATCCGTGTTGGGATTACCTCCCTTTGGGCTTGGAGGCTCGTCTCCTTAAGGAGCAACCACTCTTCTTGGACACCTGGCTCCCCTCCCCTCTGGGACCTCAGTGCTTCCTCGACTATTCTCCTTAGCTCAATGAGGTCCACCCTCCTGAAATCTAGGGCTTCTGCCTTGCTGCAGGCCTTTGCCACCTTGCGCTGGGTGGTGAATTCCAGCAGGCGATGATCATGGTTGCCCAAGTGGTCGAGCACCCGCAGCCCTCGCAGCCCCCTCACCAGGTCATCACCCGTGGCCAGCACCAGGTCCAACAAGGCATCTCCCCTGGTGGGGCTGTACAGCTCCTGGGTTAAATGGAGGTCCTGCAATTGGGCTAGGAACCTACGTGAGCAGTCAGACCTGTCTGACTGCTCTTCCCAGCAGATGTCTGGAAAGCTCAAGTCACCCATGATGGCCACGTCCTTTGACCTAACTACCTCCATGAGCTGACTTGAGAATTCCTGGTCTAGCTCTTCCCCTTGGTTGGGAGGTCTGTAGTAGACCCCCACCGTTAAGTCTCTTTCTCCTCGACCGCCTTGTATTCTAACCCAGAGCACTTCCGTGTGCCCCTCCTCTGACTCTGTGCTACCTGGTGAGGATGTGTATTCCTCCTTAATGTAAAGCACCACCCCCCCCCGCCTTTCCTGTCCCACAGTTGGTGTGTGCTCTTCCTGGATGGAAAGACAAAGAATACACCAAAAGCCGTGGTGAATTATTCCAGTGGTTAATTATCCTTGCTGTCTAAGATTTGCCCTTTATTCCCTATTTGAATCTATCTAGCTTCAGCTTCCAGACATTGGATTCTGGACATTGGATATCTTTGGATATCTTTGTCTGCTAGACTGAAGAACACCAGAGTCAACTGCTTGTCTACATGAGCACCCAAGACAGAACCAATTTGTGCCCCACAGGATTATCCTATAACAGACTTAATTAGTTTACTGTTCCCTAATACTGGTGCATGTGTAGACTGTGACACTTTACTACAGAGCTAATTAGTCAACTTCGCAGTAAAGCGCATGTGTAGATGAACCTATAGACTGTGGTCAAGTCAGCACTTTGTAGCAAATCCCCCAGTTTTTCTTTTTTTTATTATTATTTAAAAATACATTCCTTCCCCTTCCCCAACCATCTCTGACTTTCTCTCTGCCCTCTCTATTCCTTATAAGTGATTAGAAGTAGTACTAGGTAAGCGAAGTTCTTATACTCCCTTATAGTAACAAGCCCCTTTTCTATTGTAAATAGTGTTCTATTATGTTTGTATTGATTTTTACTGTTTTACATTGAATTTATATAATTTAGTCCTATGCCTGTAATGTCAAGTTTCTATTTTGTATGTCAAGCCTCCATCTTGTGTCTCCTGCCTGGGTATAATCTATGTTGTAACTGTGGCTCATGTCTAACCAGTCTCATGTAAACTGGTTTCTGAATGAATGGGAACGAATGAGGGGGCCTGAGGTACAATGGTAGCAGGCCTCTACTGAATGGTCAACTCAATGACCAGACCATCAACACAATGACCCGACCATTGCTTTGCATTGACTCACCCAGGAACCCTAGATCTCACCCAGGAACAAAGACAAACCCCAACATTTGAAAGACAAAGACCCTACAGAAACCAGCAACCCCACCATTGTCTCCTACCAGACAATGGCACCTGGATCTGCACATATGCATCTGAGCAGGACTGTCCTTGCCTGGACATGTCCTTCCCATAGGAGACACAGGTAGCCCACTCCTATAAAAGGGGTGGTAGAGTGTGATCCCTGAGATGCCCTCTCCACCTGTACCAGCACTACGCCATCCACCCAGAGGCCCTGCCAGCGACCCCTCTGGATAACACCTTGCTGGAAAAGACCCCAACTTGCCATCAAGGATCAACTCACAGCCCAGGATAGGTAGCTATCACCCACCTTCCTTCCCCAAGCAAAGGACCTGCACTCTGTCCCTACACACCTTGACTTCAGTCCCTCCAAAAAGACTTTTTCTCTCCTGCTACCATTATGTGGGTGCATGTGTGTGTGCTTGTGTGTGTGTGTTTAGGAACCAATAACTTCGTGAGCTGTATAGTATACTGCCTGTCTAATAAAAACTGATATTTTTGACCCCGAGTTGGTCTCCCAACTCCAGCTTCCCTCTCCCCATATCTCTCAGCTCCCCCACAGTCTCTCCACTCCGGCTCCAGCTCTGTGCCAGCTTTTCCCCAGCATTGCTCCTCCACCCTGCTGCCTTTCAGCTTTTTCCTTTGATCAATTAACACCAATTACCATCAAGTAACCCCACAGCGACCTCAAGTAACCCTAACCCCAAGTGACCTCAAGTAACCCTGGGGCCACTTGACCTTAAGTAACCCCAAATGCCCCCCACTGTTAACACGCAGCAATGAAAGTGCATGTTGGTGTATTTATGTATGTGTATGTGTGTCTGAACTCATAGTGGTGTTTGTGTAGTTTTGTGTGCTTGTGTATATAATTTTGTATCACACCCTCCTGTCTAGCAGTGCAATATTGAGATCCCGAGTGTTAATCTAGCACGTCAAGTCAACACCTTAACCTTCCCCTTGATATGTTAAACGTATTTAATGTTTCCCTGTGTTTTCCAGTGTACAGTTCCAGTGCTCCACTCTTCTCTGGATTTTGCAACATCCTTCTTGACATCAGAACTGCATACAGTGTTCTAGTAATAGTCACAGCAGTGCCAGAAATAGATATAATATAACCTTTCTCTTCCTACTCTGGATTCCCTTCTTGTAGAGCCAAGGATTGCATTAGCCCTTTTAGCAACAGCATCAGACTGGGAACATAGATGGAATTGGCCTTCATGTAAAATATAGATACCATTATTTGATACAGATACTTTACATTTGCCTATACTGAAGTCTATATTGTTTACTTGCTCCTAATTTAACAAATATCCCAACTGTTCGTTAAAAGTGTCTTGTCTGCTGCATTATATACCAGTCCCCCAATCTGTGTGTCATCTGCACAACTTAATCAGTTAGAATTGTGTTTTCTTTCTCGTCTTTGATAAAAATATAAACTAACACAGACCAAACAAACTGACAACCATGAGACCTTACAAGAAAGGCATCAACTTATGATAATTTCCCATTTACAATTATATTTGAAGACCCATCAGTTAATGAGTTTTAAATTAATTTAATGTGCAGCATGTTGATTATTGTATTGTTCTGTTTTTTTTAATCACAATGTTGTGTGGTGCTAAATGCTTTACAGAAGTCTTCAGTGTTATAAAGCACTATTGCTTTTGCTAAACTTCTAGTCTCATCAGTAAAAAAGTCAAACAGGATCTATTTTCCATAAACCCATGTGGACTGGCATTAATCATCTTACCTTCCTTTAGTTCCTTATTAATCATGTCCTGTATCAGTCATTCCATTGTTTTGCCCATGATCCTGTCAAGCTGACAGCCCTATAATTATCCAGGTTATCTTGTTTACCCTTTTGTTAAACCTTGACACAACATTAGCTGTCTTGCAGTCAGCTAGCTCTTTACCAGTGTTATGGGGCTTATTAAAATCAACATTTACCCTCCAGAGAGCTTCTTGGGTAGCACTTTTAAAACTTTCTTTTTAGGCATCTGACAATTTCTTCAATGCTTGATGCTGGAAATGCTGAATCCGCTCTTCATTGTAATTCATACATGTTTGAGATTGGCTTAAACCCTTAATCATGAGGTTTTAGGTCTCTTCCAAAACTCTTATTAGCATTAACCATTACAACGCTGGATGTAATACTTATACAGATAACTTATAAGAGGAAAAGAAACAGACATCTCAGTTACAGGTCTGTACAGGAAACTCTTGCCAGTAAATCAATGTCAATCAGATATATGCAACACTTAAAAAATCAGCAGAAGCCTTAGGGTAGATATAGATATGTTGGCATAAAATTGCTTTTGCTGAGTAGCTTATTTCACTCAGTGAACTAGCATATGCTATGATGCCAAAAGTATGTATACCCATCCCAGCAGGGTTCTGCCTGACTGCAGCCAGTAAAGCTATACTGGTGTAGCTATGCCAGCAAAACTTCTAATTTATGGTGCAAACAGAAGTAACTTTTGAAACATTCCCAAGCTTAGCGGGCTGGAAACATTTCAGCCATGGGAAAGTATCATTTCAGCACGATGGTAGCCCCTGGCACAGCTGCATGCAGCCATGGCTGTCCAACCAGGAGGCAGTAGGGGAGGCTGCAATGACCTGTAGCTACACTCTCTCTCCCAGAGAAGACAGGGAAGAGCAGGAAGCACTGAAGTGGAGCAGTAAGAAGGACTATGGCAAAGTCAAAGTGGGGCCTCAAGGGCTTTCTGCCACCAGAACTCTACACTCCAGCCCCAGATCCCTGCAAACCACTTCTCTCCTTCTGCTAGCAGGCTGGAAAGGCAGAAAGGACTGTGGTTTGAGAACCCAACTCCCACAGTGGTGGGAGGCCCTGAGATTCAGCCAAGGACAGGCGGTCCAGCAGCACCTGCCAGGCGGTCTACCCCACTCACCTTCCTTTCCCCATGGGGATTGTGAGGGTGGAGAGAAAAACAGCAGAGCACTGTGGGATTCTGGAGAACCAATCATTCCTCTGTCCCCATATGTCCATAAGAAAAACCAAAACACTTTAAAATAGAAACTCATTTAAGAGGCAGTATTTTAGATTGCTTCTGGTGCTTTTGAATTATTTAAAAAAACAGGCATGTCTATATAGCTGGAACATTTCCAAAGCATCTGAAACATTGCAATTTTTACTTCTGGCTGCACCCTAAAGGTAAGCTAAACCACCCTGGTGTAAACCAAGAATAATTTCTCCATAGGAGAATCCGTCCCAGGATATTTAAGACAGCCAGTTACAGGTTGCTCTGTCATCTTCCCAACTACTTGGTATGGACTTCAACGTACATTCGAACTTGAACTGTCAGCTGATGACACGCTTACAAACTGATGCTGCAAACCAATCACTTTCCAGTTCCTTGCAGTTAAAGATGATTGTCTTCCATGATTGCATTCTCTGTGAGTCCAAAAATGACTGCTGAGGCTGATCTGGGATCAACAGACTCTGTTGCAACCTGGGCTCATGTTTCCATATGGGGTGGGTGGCACTGGATTCTTGAGTTGGTCCACGACACGCTGTTTCTGCCACTCCTCCTTTTCCACTTCCTGTTGTTGTCATAAGGTTTCAGAGTACTGAGATCCTTGCAGCAGACTCTTACTCCATGTGGTCCTGGGTGATAATCCCTCAAGAGTTCATATCAATGTTACATTTTTTTAATTGGCCTTGAGAACGTCCTTGAAGCACTTTCTCTGCCCTCCTCTTAAGCGTATGTCTTGATTGAGCTGGGAGAATAAAACTGGCTTCAGGAGTCTGGAGCTGGACATCCGCATGACATGGATGGCCCAGTGAAGTTGATGTCAGATGATCATCACCTTGATGCTTGTGGTGTTTGCCTGCAACAGCACACTAATGTTGATGCATCTATCTTCCTATTGGATTCGAAGGATCTTCCACAAGCAACGTTGATGGTACTTCTCCTGTGACTTGAGCTGTCTTCTGTACGTTGTTCACATCTCAGCTTTGTACAATAAGGTAGGGATCACAACTCTTGATAAACTGGATCTGATGTCATGATCTTCAAACACCTATTTTCCTCAGGTGTACCAAGGCTGCACTTGCACATTTGAGGTGAAGTTGGATTTCTTCTTTGATGTCAGCTTTCTGCAAGAAGTGGCTTCCGAGGTATGGGAACCTCCAAGGATGGAAAGTCCACAGCCTCTCTGGGTAATCTATCAAGTTTTACTACCCTCTTAGTGAGAAAATTCTTCCTAATATATAAGTTAAACTTCCCTTGCTGTAACTTGAAACCATTGCTCCTTGTTCTGCCACCTGTCACCACTGAGGACAGTCTAATCCATCCTCTTTCAAACCCCACTTCAGGTAGTTGAAGGCTGCTTTTCAATCCCCTCTCAGTCTTCTCTTCTCCAAACTAAATAAGACC
Source organism: Crocodylus porosus (assembly GCF_001723895.1). NCBI lineage: Eukaryota > Metazoa > Chordata > Crocodylia > Crocodylidae > Crocodylus > Crocodylus porosus. The sequence continues at coordinate 192,837,340 of NW_017728906.1, forward strand.
AGTTCCCTCAGCCTCTCCTCATAAGCCACATGCCCCAGCTTCCTCACCATTTTTGTTGCCCTCCACTGGACTGTCTCCAATTTGTCCACATCCTTTCTGTAGTGGGGGTCCCAAAACTGAACACAGTACTCCAGATGTGGTCTCACCAGTGCAGAATAGAGGGGAATAATTGTTTCCCTTGATCTGCTGACAGTGCTCTTACTAACGCAGCCCAGTATGCTGTTGGCCTTCTTGGCAACAAGGACACACCATTGATGCATATCTATCTTATTGTCCACTGTAACCCCCAGATCCTTTTCTTCAGAGCTACTGCTCACCCAGTCAGCCCCCAGCCTGTACCGGTGCATAAGGTTGTTCCATCCTAAATACAAGATTTTTGCACTCATCCTTGTTGAACCTCATGAGATTTCTTTTGGCCCAATCCTCCAATTTGTCTAGGTCACTCTGAATCCTAGCTCTACTGTTCAGCATATCTATTACCCCCACAAGCTTGGTATCATCTGCAAGTTCGCTGAGGGTGCACTCTGTGGCATCTTCCGGGTCGTTGATGAAGATATTGAACAAAACTGGCCACAGGGCTGACCCCTGGGGCACTCCATTTGATACTGGCTGCTATCTAGACATCAGGCTATTGATTACCACCATCTGAGTCCAATTCTCCAGTCAGTTTTCTATTCACCTTACAGCCCATGCACCCAGCCCATACTTCCTTAGCTTGCCTGTGAGAATGTTATGGGAGACCATATCAAAAGCCTTGCTAAAGTCAAGGAATAAATCAAATCCACTGGTCTCCCTGCATCCAGAGCCAGTCATCTCATCATAGGAGGCAATCAGGTCGGTCAGGCATGACCCGGTGAATCCATGCTGACTGTTCTAATCACCCTCTTCTCCTCCAAGTGCTTAGAAATGAATTCCTTGAGGACCTGCTCCATGATTTTTCCAGGGCCTGAGTTGACACTGACTGTAGTGCCCTGTATCCTGCTTTTTTCTCTTTACTACCCAGGACCTCTTCCAATCGCCATGAGTTTTCAAAGATGATGGCCAGTGGCTCTGCAATCACGCCAGCCAACTCCTTCAGCACCCTTGGATGCATTGTATCTGGCCCCATTGACTTGTACATGTCCAGCTCTTCTAAATAGTTCTCTTCTCCCCCCTCAGACTGGTCTCCCAGGAGATCCTGCCTACCAATCAGTTCCCTGAGGGAGTCAAAGTCTGAATTTCTGAAGTCCAGAGTCCTTACTGTGCTGCTCGCCATCCTTCCTTTCCTCAGGATCCTGAACTCAATCATCTCCTGGTCACTGCTGCCCAAGCTGCCATCCACTACTACATCCCCCACCAGTTCTTCCCTGTTTGTGAACAGCAGATCAAGAACAGCACAGCCACTTGTTGGTCTCTCCAGCACTTGTACCAGGAAATTGTCCCCGGCACTCTCCAAAAACTCCCTGGATTGCCTGTTCACTGCTGGATTGCCCTCGCAGCAGATATCATGGTGATTGAAGTCCCCCATGAGAACCAGGCCCTGCGATCGGGAAACTTTTGCTAGCAGTTTGAAGAAAGCCTCATCCATCACTTTTTTCTGGTCTGGTGTTCTATAGCAGACACTCACCATGATATCATCCTTGCTGCTCTCTCCTCTGACCCTAACCCAGAGACTTTCATCAGGCTTATCTACAGTTTCATACTGCAGCTCTGAGCAATCATATGATTCTTTTATATACAATGCAACTCCTCCTCTTCTCCCCTGCCTGGCCTTCCTACACCGTTTGTACCCATCCATGACGGTGTCGAAGCCATGCAAGCTCCCACCAAGTCTTTGTTATTCCAATCACATCGTAGTTCCTTGAGTATGCAAGGACTTCCAATTCTTCCTGCTAGTTTCCCAGGCTCTGTGCATTTGTGTACGGGCACCTGAGGTAACTAGCCAATTGCCCTGATTTCTCAAGAAGAATGAGAGCACCTCCCTTGTTGCCCCCTCCTGCTTGCTGTCCCTCCAGGTCACCAACTTCCCCACTTAGCTCAGGGCTTTGGTCTCCATCCCCCAGCAAACCTAGTTTAAAGCCCTCCTCATTAGGTTAGCAAGCCTATTTGCCAAGATGCTTTCCCCTGTCTTTGTTAGGTGGATCCCATTACTTCCTAGCAATCCTGCTTCTTCAAGCACCATCACAAGGCGATCCCTCTATAATTTCCACAATCAGACTTGTCTCCTTTCTTAAAGATTGTTGTGATCATGGAGCCGCTAAGGTCACCTGAGATTTCCTCATCACTACAGATCCTTAAGATGGGGGCATGAAGCTGTGATGTGAGCTCCTCTTCCCCCTGCTTGAATATTTCAGTGGAGAATGCTTGCCAAAGTCCTTGGTTTATTGTTTTCACTGATTAGGCTGCTTTGCCTGTACAACTTATTTAAGACTGAAAATCAGATGTGGGATTTCTCCCTGGACGAAGCTGGGATCCTATAGCCAAAACTGTTGTCCCACATGAAGTACCTGTGAAGTATCCAAACTAACACTTCAGTCTGGGACAGTTATGGATAATTTAAGTTAATTGTCATTCAAGCTGTGTATGTAAACAACTGCCCCAACTTGTTTTAATGAGACAAATCAACCCTGGATTAAACCCGATAACTTTTTTTAGCCTGAGAAACTTAACACAAATATACTCTTAGCAAAACTCCATCTAATACATTTGGCTGTGATTCATTATTACTAACAGTTTAAAACTAAAGCTACCATACACTACGTTTGGTTTATCTTTATTAAGGCCTTCCTGTGTAAGGTCTCCTTTCAGGCCTCTTGTTCTTTTTACTTTGATCTTACTATTGGTTTGGCTGGAAGTACCCACTGATTTCTTTACTTTGTTAACTAGCTATAGCTGTAATGTCTGCAAAGGTTCACTCTGCGGTCACTCAGAAACAGGCTTTAAAAGGCCGTCTGCTTTCAACTCATATCTGTAGCTTGAGCTAGCCCTTTAAAAATAGCCAATGCTTTCAACACTACACACATACAGAAAACTAAGAACAAAGCTGTTCGCTGAGTCAAGGCCTCTAAGCCCAGGGAAATCAATAGACATCTTTTCACCTGGCTGATGCAGGAGTCAATGGACAAGATCCCAAAGATGATGCTGTAGTAAGTTATTCCAGCCTCCCCAACATCCAGTTCAGAAAGTTTGGGTCAGCCAAAATTTAACCATGACCTAATAAATGGGATAATACAGCCTCTGCACATCTTGCAAACAAATCCTTGAAAAGGTCTTGTCAAGAGTAACTAATTTTCATGAGTACAACTGAATATTGAAAAAAACTGACTAGAAATTTGCAAGTGTAAGTTTTTCACGCTGAAAATGTTATGTAACTTTAACCTATATGCATCCAGTCTGATAATGAGCATGCCATCTGACCTGTATGTCCAGTCAAAACCCACTTCAGACTGGAGCATTCATTACTTTCAGTGAATGATATGCAAATTAATGGCAAACCAAAAATTACTCTCTGAAAGTATTTTGCAGATGATTTTGAATGAGGAAGACATTTGGAGAAAAGCTGTGAGCAATTAACAAGGAAAAAAGAGATAAAATATGTTAAATAAATTCCTCTTTATGAATTTCTTGCCTCTCCCTTGTGGGTAGCCTAGTTACAGGTAAAGTAGCTCTGGTTTATACATAATTTGTGAAGATATTTTGGGTAAAAGGTAAGATATTTTTATCTGAAACTGTAAAAATATCTCGAAAGCCCAGGCTCTGTATAAGGGACAGATCTTGCTTTGAAAGGACTTTGATTTTTATTATACTCTGATGCACTATTAAAGCTCATTAAAGCATCTCTTTTTGTGCTAGCAGCAATGAAAACCATAATGGTAAGAGTCCCCTGGAGTCTCTGGTACAGATAAGCGGCATTGTTTTTCACTGAGATCAGCTTCTTAGGGGAGCCGCTCACAACTTAAAATGAAAGCATTCTGCCCATGCCAACCTGGAGGCCAGATTTCCTGATAATGTGCTTGCGGTAAGGACATGGCCCCTTCTGTACATAACCCTTTAGCTGTGGAATACATAGCTCATGCTGGGGGTTATTGGTTATTTTAAACTATTTAATTTGGGGGTTTTCTACAATACGTACAATAGAAAAAACATTCAGGTGATGCAACCTTTCCGATACATAGTCACAAGGCAAGGCGATGAATACTGCAAACTTTAAAAAGCTTAACTGGCCATAAAGTACAGCCCTACTCTTTAAAAGTGACTCCTGAGGTTTCTACATTTGTTGCTCAATGACTGTATCGCATTTGCTCAATTTAAAAGAAAAACTTTAGTTTTGTAATTGCCAGTGCTGCAAACTCTGCTTGGAATCTGGAGATTTAAGCCCAGTGCTCTGTTTGACTCATGTGTCATCACTGGTGATAAGGATTTTGCAAACAGAAGTTAGTGAGGCATGAAGAGAAAGTAGTTTCCTTTCCTGTAGCTGGATGAACTCCGTGTGGTGCCAAGACTCAAAGCTTAGTTTCTGCTTTGCCTATGATGCAACACACAGATTGATCATTGAGTAAGCAAGTGTATGGGCAGTTTTTCTTCTTAAAGAATCACTTTTCTGATCATAGTTGCATGTGTTGCGATCACATAGGGTCTCTTAGTCTCCATAAGATACTCCTAAGGCCACTGACAGATGTTCAGTTAAAAGTGCTTGAGGATCTGAGAAGCAATCCCAACAACTGTGCCCTCTACCATGCCACATGTACATGACAGGGGGCACAAGTGAAGGATCAGGGGCCGGATCAGGGACCAGCCTAGTGAGGCTGGAATCATCATCCTGGGTTCCCCCTGCACCAGTAAGTAGCAAGCCAGTGAGCTGATAGGGGCACCCAGCCTGGCATTAGAGCCCTTGGCTCCAATGTGCCCCTGAGGCTGGAAGACTTGATCAGCTGCTGCTCCCAGACTTTAGGGTGCTAGCCATATGTGCAATTTAACGTACAATGGGAACCAGCCACAAAGTTATTACACATAACTTTGTGTAATAGTTACTACACATACCTTTGTGTTATTTTGTGTAATCACTTTATGGCTTATTCCTTGTTTAATAGCATTAACATGTGGCCAGGTTACTATGAAAGATGCGATTACCACGTAAGATGTGAGGTAGAAAGGCTATGAAGCATCCTCCGCAATGAGGAATTCATCGATTCCGGCTAGAAAAAGCCTCTAGGACTGTGGAGGAAGGACTGCCAGAGGTGGTGCTAGAAAAGGAAGAGGACATGGACTTCCAGGAAGGTGGAAGCTGGAAGCTTGTATCTTCTGGCAGCAAAAAGAAATTGTCGTCCTGATGTGCAATGGTTTGCTTGGAGAACAGATATAAAGCACTAGCAACAGAGGAAGAACAAAGCCCAGAGGAAGAACAAATTCAATTGCTGGAAGATGGTAAGCTAGGAAAGCCAAGGTGGGGAGGATTGAGACCACTTCCACGAAGAGGAAGAGATACATGGTGGTGGTTGGAGACTCCCTTCGACAGGGAATGGAAGGATCCATCTACCGGCCTGACCTGTTGTCCCAGGAGGTCTGGTGCTTGCCTGGAGCCCGGATCCGAGATGTCACAGAAGGATTATCAAGACTTGCCTGACCCTCTAACTACTACCCCATATTGCTCATCCATGTGGGCACCAGTAATACTGCCAGGGTGACCCTGAGCAGACCAAGAGTGACTACAGGGCTCTGGGTGGAAGGGTGAAGGGGATGGTGGCTCAGGGGTCCTTCTGGTCAAACAGACGTACCAGCTACAGGTGGTGTCATCAGCAGGTATTCAGTTTCTTTGGCCATGGGATGTTGTTCCAAGAAAAAGGATTTCTAGGAAGAGATGGGATCCACCTGATGAAGAGATGGAAGAGCATCTTTGCAGGCAGGCTCACTAATCTATTGGAGTGGGCTTCAAACTGGGTTCACTGGGGAATTGAGAACAAAGCCTGGAGATAAGTGGAGAAGTGGGGGGCTTGGAGGAAGCAGAAGCAGGAGGAGGCAACAGGGGAGGCCTCATTCTTCCTGAGAAAGTAGGGCAATTGGCTAGGTACCTCAGGAGCCCGTACATGAATGCACGGAGCCTGGGAAGCGAACAAGAAGAATTGGAAGTCCTCGGACAGTCATGGAACTATGACATCACTGGGATAACAGAGACCTAGTGGGAGCTTGCAGGACTGGAGCACTGTCATGGATGGGTGCAAACTGTTCAGGAAGCAAAGGCAGGGAAGAAGAGGAGGAGGAGTTGCACTGTATGTAAAAGAGCCGTATGATTGCTCAGATCTCCAGTATGAAACTAGAGATAGGCCTATTGAAAGTCTCTGGGTTAAGGTTAGAGGGGAGAGCATCAAGGATGATGTTGTGGTGGTTGTGTGCCATAGACCACCAGACCAGGAGGATGAGGTAGATGAGGCTTTCTTCAGACAACTAGCAGTAGCTTCCAGATCACAGGCCCCGGTTCTCATGGAAGACTTCAATCATCCTAACATAAGTTGGGAGGGAAATACAGCAGTACACAGGGAATCCAGGAAGTTGGAGAGAGTTGGAGACAACTTCCTGGTGCAAATGTTGAAGAGACCAACTACAGGCCAAGCTCTTCTTGACCTGCTGCTCACAAACAGGGAAGAATTGGTGGGGGATGTAGTAATAGATGGCAACTTGGACACCAGTGACCATGAGATGATTGAGTTCAGGATCCTAAGGAAAGGAAGGATGGAGAGCAGCAAAGTAAGGACTCTGGACTTCAGAAAAGTAGACTTTGATTCCCTCAGGGAACTGATAGGGAGACCAGCCTGAGGTGGAAAGGATTTCAGGAGAGCTGGTTGTATTTTAAGGAAGCCTTACCTTGGGCACAGGAACAAACCATCCCGATGTGCATGAAGAATAGCAAATATTTTTTTGCCTCACTTGTTGTAGTTTTTTTTAAACCTTAAATACAGTCTAGCAAATCAGTGCACATTTCAGTAGTTAGCTTTGTATAGGACTAGCCCCCTTGCATATTAATAAAGCATCTAGTTTCTAACTGGAGAAAAATATGTGTTGTGTCATATGTGATGATGTGCCACACCATACGTACCCCACTTCTCAAAAACTTAGGTCTGTCCTTGCCCCACACAATAGCAAACATGCATTTAGCTGAAATGGAAGGCTTAGAAATGTTTTCCCACTCTGCTCTGCACACTGGGTTCTGCACAGCTTGAAGGACTGGACTCCAAAACTGCTTTGGAGCTATGGGAGACCCAGCTCTGGGGGTATGTGTGCAAAATTACACCTACCCCCACCGCCAGTTCCTCACTGGCCTCACCTTAAAAAGTTACTGGCCGTAGCCCCAACTTGATGTATCATTCTGCCAGTTTGGGATTGCAGAAACAATACCCTACTTCAACAAGGAAAGATAATGCAGAAGAAGCTATATTACCCTGAAGCACTCCGAATAGTCATTTATGTAGAAGTCTCAGGGGCAGAAGTTGGCTGCTGTGTCACTGGACTGGCTCAGAAAAGGGGCGGTGATGTACCCCCTTGGCTTCAGTAGAAGTTGACTGCACAAAATGACTGCAAAACTAATTTCCCCTAAACTCCTGTGCACCCAAAACTCCCCATTGACTTGGCTGGCAGTTTTCAGGGCATAGCACAAACGGTTGTGTCTTCATGCTATTAGATACTGTGCTCATATAGTTATTTATTGTATTCATAAACATTCAAAAGGTGTTTTTATATTTCTTTCAACTGGAAAGACACTCAATCCCAACTTCATTTCAATAAATGGAAAATAAATGCCTTACTAATGAGCAAAATTTGCCAAGAGTATCCTCACTACAAAGCTAAACTCAGAAACAAATTGGAATTAGACTTTACCCTCATCCTTCTGAAATCTAAAATCCCCGTACTAGGAATCTTCTAGGACTATTCTAGGAACTAGAAATTCTAGGTACTAAAAGGGTCCCAGTTGACCAGCTCTGATTTCTGTTTATACAAACAGACACAACTTAAATAATCCTAATGTGTTGGGAGGGGGAAAAGTATCTGAAAAGCATCTTGTGACCAACAACCTCCTCATTGGCATTTGGACTTTATGGGCATGTCCCTACATGCAGGGGCATGCATTTGCTGCAGCAAAAATAGCAGCAGCACAAGTTTGTGCCACAGCTTTTTACGGTTGCGCATGCTCCTGTGCCCCAATGTGCTGGAGGAGCCAGGGAGGGACCAGAGGAGGTGGAGGACTGAGCCTCTGTGTCTGCCAGCACATGCTACTGGGTTTTTTGGTAGAAAATTTGGCCCCTGCAGAGCAAATTTGCAGCTTGAAGCATGTTTTAACGTGCTGGGCATGTGGTTTGTGGCACTGCAAAGAGCTTTGCACATCAGCCTGATTGAGCAATGCTTATTAAATGGCAGTAAGGAAAGACGTATAAGACTTACTATAACATAGCATTAAAGTTGAGAAATCAAAACAAGTCTGGAAATTACAAAAATGGAAGGACTGGATGTTAGGTTCCTGCTGTACCTCAAGCCACTACAGGAGTCACCAACGCTGCCTTGGTCTCTGAGCCTGCCAGTGCTGATCCAGTCCTGAAGAGACTAAGTTACATCAGCTGCAGTGGATCCCACACAGTCATTCCTAAATTCAGATTCCCCCTTGCTTTGGTGCAAAGGAAATCTGGCTCTGCCCCCTCTTCTTGGTCACATCTCCTAAGGGAAGTACTGCTACTTAATAGAATATCCCATTACCTGCCTTACTGCTTCCAATGCAATATTAACATGGCTGAAGTAATACATTTGGTTTATTTTACTGTGTACCTTTGTAAAAATAGAGGGCTTCTTCTCACACCTAGTGACCCTGATGGGAGCTGTGCTGTGTACTTCAATGGAAGTATGTGTGAGATGTCATCTAGTCAGAGCCCAATCCCACCAACCTTCCTATAACTGTGTCCCTTTATAACAATTGTGTGAACAGAGATTTGCAGGGACTTACCCTAATTCACTAGCTTGAATTTATGGTTGGAAAAATTAACATAAAATACTGCATAAGCCTAATTCTATATTCTCTGCATCAGTGATTCTCAAAAAGGATGCTACAGTACCCCGTGGTGCCTTGAGATCCTGTCAAGGGTGCCACAGGCTACCGTACAGTGTTAGCACTGTTGGTGTGCAAACATAATTCACAAGATAAACCTAGTGTAGTCAAGTAGGCAGGCAAGGTTCTTCGGGTAGATGTGATATATTGTGTTAGACTAACTAAATAGTTGGGGAAAAGTTCTGTGCAAGCTTTTGGGCACAAACTGTGTTTTCAAATAGGTATCCATAGTGTTAAAAACATTCTGACCTGTTTTGGTCTTTCTGACTTATTTGCAAAAGGAAAAATTGCTCTATTATTTTTTATGTAGTCAGAGAAAAGAGGGAGAACCAAGAGCTGGCATTTTCCAACGGGTGCTTCAAGTCTCTCAAGAGGTGCCTCAAGTTTACTGAGTGTTTCCTTAAGTCTAAAAAGGTTGAACACCAGCCTTGGGTGCACAAGAAAATGAGGCTCAGGTCCGAGTTAATGTTAACACTGTGTCTGAGTTAACATTACAATAGCAAAGATTACCTTTGAGTGTTCTGATCCCTGCGGGCTTGACTTCTCAAACTTGGAGGGAATTCATTTCTTGTATAAGCAAGCAAAACTCCACTGAAGTCATTGTGACCTTTATTATTGTTATTTTTAATTGTAATTTGGTCTTTTAAAGAAAAATAAATGCCCCTGATTGTTGGAATTCAAATGACCCAATAAGCAATACAACTAAAATGCCTTTATTAAATCCAAACATCAATAACAATTGTACAGTTACTTTAAACAAATGCTCTAAAATACTACTGTAACAAAAAACTAACTATACATTAGATAGCAGTGTTACAATACTTATTAATAACTACACCCGCACAATAATTACAATTACAAGTATTTCATCAGAATACTTACTGCTGGGCTAGGGAAAGAGATTCAAGCTCTCCAGAAGATCAGCTCACACTACCAAAGAATCCATCTTTTCTGCCTGTCTCTTATCTCCCTACATTTCTCATTAAATCATATTCTTCTGAGTTCAGATCTAGCTGAGAAACTCTCACACATTTATCTTGACTTTCCCACAAAACAATGAAACGTCCTTCGCCCATTCCTGACGAGATTTTCCCTGCATCTCCTAAGGATAATGTCTGATATATCAGGCTGGCACCATTTAGCCCATCTTATTAGCGTATGTATAGTCCTTCACGCTCCTTTCTAATGATATTAGCCTTTCCGCAAATGATTGCCTGACTGATCTTCTGTCTCTCTCTTTCTTCTCAAATCATGTATTCCTGGAGTTGTCATGCTTATACCCAGGTATGAATTGGGGTATGGGAGAAGAGTGCAGTGGTACAAATTGCATCCTCTCTTTGACTCCTGCTCCACCCAGATTTGATCCCTGCTCCACCCAGTGGCAGTAACTTTTCTATTCAGGCACCAGTGAGGGAGTCAACTGACTTCATATCTCATTGTAATCTACCTGATTCCTCCTAAACTCTTCATCCCATAGGTGTTAACAACCCTCTCTCCTTGGTTATTTGCCTTGATATTCCACTAATCAGGCTATGCTTTCTGCTCAAATTCTGCTGTCTCTTAGTGGCTGCCAGTAATGTAGCTCCTATTTCACTGCCCTGCAGACTGTTTTTTACTCCAGCTAAAAACATTAACTGGGTTGTGGAAATAACTCTCAGCAAAGCATTGCATGCACTATCAAGCTGTGCAAGAAGGCTAGACTTTGTTTTATGAATCTGAAAAAAGAGATGTACATTTAATTCTAATGACTACGGAGCTAATGGAACAAAATATTTTAATTTTGTTCTTTGCCCAGCATGGTTTTTATATATAATTAATGCACATTCCAATAAAGTTGTATTTCTTTCTGCTTTGACCTTAAACAGCATGATATAGCCCTGGCTCCCTGCAATATTAGTAAAGTGTTTCATTTTGGGTTTTTTTTTTTAACTGGAGAAAAATATGTGTTGTTTTATAGGTGATCTGTGCACCCCTTTAAAAAATCCTAGATCCACCTGTGCTTGTACCTGATGAAACATCCCAACACCTATTGCATTATACTTCTTAATTTGTCCACTAATATTTTAATTTTCTGTGATTCCCTGATGTCAGGAAAACTCAAATATAAGACTTTATAGTATACATCTGAACTTGCTGGTATGAACCATTTGCCCCAGTACTCAGCAGTGTGACTAGGGCAACTTGGCAGGGAGACCAAAAGTATCCTGTATGTTTCTGCAAGGGTTTCCACAATCAGCTGCTGAGCAGTGTGAACCCTCTGCCAGAGCACTCATCCTGCTCGCTGTTATTGTGGTCTGTGTTTAGCTACCGCCTCTCTTCCAGGAGCTGGCATCTTTGCAGCCTTAAAAATAACAAAGAACAAGCCCCCGCTCACAAATTTGTTTTTCTGGGAGCTGGAGAGGTAGGGTTCAGGTGGTGTTATGTTCCTAAATTCATTATTTTCCCTTCCAGCTGAAAGAGAGCAAAAATCAAAGAAGAAACAAACACATCCTCAGTGAATGTGTCAGTCAAGTGAAGTTTTGCAGCAGGGGGCCACTTTAATGGAGATTAACTCCAAACCCAGGCTACTTCCAATCCAGCAAGCACTGCTGGAGCCAAAATAGCATCCGCCATGCCTCCCATCCCTGCAATGCTGGCCCCCGTTGCTTCTCTTAGACCCCCAAGTAAAGCCCTCCCACACTGCAGAAACGTTGCCAAAACCCTTCGCCGCTGAAATACAGCAGAGGCCCCCCAGCTCCACGGGCTGGATAAAATGGCTCTGCTGGCTGGATCCAGTTCATGGACCTTAGCTTGCTGACCCCTGTCCTAGAGTATTTTCCTGAGCTGTATGCAGTGAGGCTGTACAAATAACCTGCACAATTTTTCTTACAGACAGTGTAATAAACCTGTTACATAAAAGTGTAAGAACCTGACAATAAAGTGCAAGAACCTGCCTTGTCTGCCAGGGTCCAGCCTGAGATCACAGGGGTGGGAGTTAAGGTAAGCCACATTTTTCTTTATAAACTGAGCACTTTGACCCTGGACTCACAGGGTCAATAAACACAGACCTTCACGACACCCCTTTTCAGGGCACTGCATTTTTTTTTCTGAATGTGTCCAGTGCCGGGCACAAGAGGTGAAGGAGAGGAGAGGAGAGGAGAGGAGAGGAAGGACAGGCAGGGGTTAAAGCACTGGACTGGCAGTGAGGAGAGCTGGGTTTGGTTCCCAGCTCTGCAGCTGCCTTCCTGTCTGACTCTGGGCCGGGAGCTTAACCCCTCATTCGCCCATCCACAAAATGGAGATGGCAAACCTTCCTGTCTCCAAATCTGTCACTTGGATTCAGACTGTGATCTCGTCAGAGCAGGAGTTGCCCCTCCCCAGGGGTACGTGCACTGCCATTCAGCTCTCATCTTGGTTGGGCCTGTAGGTGCAACTGTAACAGCAGTAGCAGCACACAGTCGTGCAGGAGTTTGTGACCGTTCGACCTCGTCATCCCTTGGGGCGCTCTGGTGAACAAACGTTCCCCCAGATCCTGGTGGTCACCCCTGATAAACTTA
>NW_017728906.1:192850039-192853606 GCF_001723895.1 Crocodylus porosus
TGATCATGCGCGTGGCTCTCCTCTGGACTCTCTCAAGCTTCTCCACATCCTTTTTGAATTGTGAAGCCCAAACCTGGATGCAGTACTCCAGCTGCGGCCTCACCAAGGCCGAGTACAAGGGGACAATGACGTCCCGGGACGGCTTGAGATGCATCTATGGATGCAAGCCAGCATTTTGGTCACTTTACTAGCGTTTTGGTCTCAGTTGCTGCCCTGAGCTGCTCTTTGCTGGCTTCATCCTGGATTTCCTTCAGTCTGGCTTTCAATTGCCTCTCCTTCACTGACACAGAGAGCATGAAGGTCTTGGGCAGCTCTTCCTGGTCAGATCCTAGGCTGTGTACTCCTCTGACCAGCCCTCTACTTTGGAGGTAGTTAATCCCTCCCTCCTCCTTGGCAAGCTGTCTTCCCATCCCAACGGTCCAGTGCAGCCTTCTCAGCAGAACAGTTATTACTTGTGCTGTGGTAGCACCTTAGGAGTCTTGGCCATGGACCAGGGTCCCATTGTGCTAAACGCTATCTTAGGGCAAGCAGATAGTCCTCTGCCCCAAAAAGCATACAGTTTGCCTGATTTTCTAGGAATGAGGCCAAGGGAAAGTGTCTGTCTTTCAGGTTTTTCTCCGGAGTGGTGCAGGTTGCAGTGAGGAATTAATTAGAGAGTTTCCATTTATGTCTGCTTTCCAGGATGCTATGGGCATAGCTCATCTGGAACTAGCATTATTATGGCGTGGAAAGGAAAGAATGGAAAAGGAAGGTGGATGCCAAAGGACTGATTGTCAGGGTAAATCCACCCCTACTGCACCACTGTGCTTGAAGAGCTCCAGTTACACTTCATCTCAGCCATAGTGTGAGGAGCCTGGTCCTAGTTACCCAGAGTATAAAAAGCACATGAGAGGCACAGGCAGCCCTGGTGTAAGTGCCAGCAGTTCTTCTGAAGTCAGTAAATCTGCAGCTTCTTCTATAAACTTGATGTTCTGGGGACAGCGCTGGGGAATTAGCTGAACAGGTAAGAGAGGAGGACAATTCTGCTCAGTGGATCCAATGAAGATGGCTCGTTTGTATGGGAGACAGAGCTTTCTGTGTTGAGACACTGGAGCGGACAGCCTCAAGAATCAAGGGCCACCACAGACTGCATCAATTCCCACTCCAAGTGTACAGTGTCCTCCTGCAAACTGCCTTCTCGAGCATAAATCCCAAGTAACATGCTCATAAAAACTGCACCGCTCCTGAGACATAACACTCTACTACGCATCTGGTATTGTCTGGATGATGGGATCAAGGCCCATTTGCCAGGACCTTAGCAAATTTGCGGACAACGCCAAGTTGGGTAGAGTTGCAGATAGAGGGAGACCGGGGGAGAGGGGCTGATAGAGAGGAGAACAGGACTTAGGGACCACAGGAGTGGGAGGAACATGGGTTTTTTACTGAGCTGTATGGAGGAGTGGGGGGAACATGGGTTTATGAGGGCTGGGACTCATGGGGGGGTTGGAGGGAGTGGAAATTTAAGGCGTGACCACTGGGGACTGGGACTTCTGGAGACACAGGGGCATGGCTAATTGATGGTGAGCTATACAGGGCCATAAGGGAAGGACATCCAAACAGCCTCCGAACCAGAGAAGAATGCATATGGGTGTCTCAGGCCACATGCCCCATTTTTACAGTCCATCCTCATCAGCAGTGCAGTATTAAACAACTACACCCCATTCAAACATCTGGCTCCTCGAGACCTCATCTGACTGATGACTCAGGAATTGACACTATCCAGGGGCAAAGTCTCCAGGCCCAGGTCTCTGTTCTTTGTAGCTCTTCACCATTTTTGCTGTCTTCACAGCAGTGAGTGGGAAATTCTGATTCGGTAATATTTCCTATCTGATTGCATTGATGTAAATGATTATTCCCAGCACAATGTGTTTTCTACTGGTGTCCATCTGTCTGACCAGCAATACATTTCTTTCATTTCTTTCAGATGGGCATCCTCACTTCATGGGAGATGGGGATGGAAAACACATTTGTTCCCAAGTTATAATGCTGAAAGAAAGATGCAACCCGTGGCTTCATTGTATGGCATAATCTTAATCTTTTACAGTTCAGAGCTGAACCTTATTATGCCATAATTTGTCTTGTCAATTGTGATAATAACCACCACTGAGATCCTTTATTATGTGTGGCAGTCTTTTCATTTTGAACTCGGAGACACTACAGCCAGAGTGCAGAAGTCCTTGGAAAAATGATTAGTGTGCACTGGGCCGTCTTAAAGGACGTGCAACTGCATATCAGTTTCAAACTTTAAATGAGCAGGCCTCAAGCCTTCTGACATGCTAACACTCACTCTTAATGGGTTCACTACTTTAGTATAATGTTGTCTCAAATAAGCATGACTCATTGATTGCTTCATTCATGTGTGGCCAGTAGCTCTGTTCGTATTGGAAAGGACACATTCACTTGGTTTAGGCTCTTAATTTAAATGGGCCTGATGTTTTTTTAAAGCCAAGATTTCACAAGACCACATAGAAAGTTTATGCATGTCAGAGAGAACGTTTTTTTTTTTATTACTGCTGTGTTCCTGTAGGCCTTGGAAACCCAGAACTTGTGCATCCCTTCAAAACTTTCAGTGCTAAGCAGTGAACTGCTCACTGACTCCTCATTCACCCTTTTCAATATAGATTTCCTGTAGCTTCACTTCTTCTTCAAGTCAAACCTAGTGACCATTTTACTCCTGAATTTATTTATTTGGCATAGGCCTGCTGGTCATCCCTCCTGGAGGAATCTCTTCTTGGTTGAAAGAGCAAAGCGGGGAGATAAAAACACCACCAGCTTCCCCCCCGGCTTTCTTGTCTCTATTTGAGCTGTGATTTGCTGAAGCAACTGCTTTTGCTGTCTTTTATAACAGAGCCCTATGAATGGCTCGTACAATGTTTTAAGATGCACTAGAGTTCTCTGCAGAGAATGGCCTCTCTGTTAATCTTTTTTTTTTTAATTGAAATTAAATTCAGCAATTAATAAAGGCCCTGTGCTGATCACAGGCAAAACTGACAGATTTCATGGGTCGGGCATGATAAAAATATCATTATCCATGGGGCTTATCACAACTCCTGGAGAAACCCTACAGAAAGTTTTGCTAATTGTGCCTGGTAGAAAGGAGCTCTGAAGAACGGTGGTGAACAGCCATAGGATCTCAATTGTTAGCGAGAGCCAGCCCAAGCCTGCCCACACTGGAAGGGTGAGAAAGTGGTTTATCTTCTCCGCAGAGCAGCTCAGACCCCACGCCTTTCCCTGTGCACCAAAAAACTTCCTTCTCTTCACTGCAGCCCTGCCTTAGAGTCTACATCTTCCTCACCAGGGATCAGGATTCCTGTTTGAATAGGAATCCCACTTCTCCCCAAGGAGAGCTGCAGAAACAGCTGGGCAGAAGCTGGGGGAGACAAGGGCTCTGAAAAGCCCCAAACCCTTGGAGCCCCAAAGCCGCCGGCTTTCATAGTTTCATAGTTTCTAGGGTCGGAAGAGACCTGAACAGATCATCTAGTCCGACCCCCTGCCATGGCAGGAAAGAGTACTGGGGTCAAACGACCC
>NW_017728906.1:192854407-192874587 GCF_001723895.1 Crocodylus porosus
GCCTTCCGGAAATCCAGGAAGACTATGTCTACTGCCAGCCCTGCGTCTAACGATCTGGTCATCTGATCATAAAAGGCCCCCAGGTTGGTCTGACAGGACCTGCCACCAATGAACCCATGTTGGTTGCCCCTAAGCATGCAGTCCCTTGCTGTGCTGGATGTGTGCCAGCATAATTTTCTCAAACAGCTTGCCTAGGATCGAGGTAAGACTAACCGGCCTATAGTTTCCCCGGTCCTCCTTCCTGCCTTCTTTGAAGATGGGGACCACGTTGGCCCTCTTCCAGTCCTCCGGTACCTCACCAGAGCACCATGAGTGCTCATACAGCCGTGCCAGGGGACTTGCAATGACCTCAGCCAGTTCCTTTAGAACTCTAGGGTGGAGATCATCCGGGTCGGCTGACTTGAATACGTCCAACCCCTCCAGAAGCTCCCTAACTAAACAGTGAACAATGTAAGGCCTGCTGCAGCCACGAACAATGTAAGGCCTGCTGTCACCTTCCCCACCCTACAGTGGCCCTCCTCCGCCCTTGGGGAGCAGCAGCAACAACGGGGGCAGTCCCCACGGCAGGGGAAGGTTTTAGGAAGTCCCAGCTCCTCACTTGTCCTTCCCCAAAGCAGCCACCTCTCTGTCTCCCTCTCCCTGCTGTTGTGTGCTTCTCCTTCTCTCGCCTGTTCCCCTTCATACTCATATTTACGGCATGCACCTTTTTCCCAAAACAATCATTCCTCCAAAAGTGGGGTGTATTTCTCAAGTAGAGAGGATGATTTTTTTTTTTTGGTCAGAATAGAAGTGCAGAGGAGTAGAAGCATGGAGACCCTGCTGCAAGATGGTTGCAGGCAGAAGGGGCAGAGTCCAGTGTTAACCCTTTCACAACTGCTCTCAGCTTGCTGGATGAGAAAGAAGCTGGCCGGCATTTTGCAACAACCTCTCCATGAGAAAAAAAAAAGACAGCCCTAGACCATGACTCTGGAAGATCTTTTCTTCTACGTTCTGCCTTCTGAAAACAAGTTGCAAGTCTTATTTAGGGGATTGTTATCTGAGACACAATGTGGTACTCTTTCCTTTCCTGCCATTCCTGTCCTCTGTTTCCACTCAAAAAGCCCCCAGCAAAAACCCCAAAGCAATAAGCTATTTTACAGTAAAAATGAGAGAAAACAATGACCTTTTTCGATGCACCCCTTGGACCTCTCTTCTTGGGTGCTGCTTTCCTTTTTCTCCAGCCTGGGCTGAAACTGGTAATGGCTCTTCACCTGTGCTTGTACATCACCAGCACATATAGTATGCAAAGCATATTGTTAATCTATCATGACAATAATCTGCCCCACCTGGTGCTCATAGAGAGTCATGGAAATATTACACATGCATAGATAGAACTGGGGACTTGAACATCATCTCATGATAAGCCAGTTGCTAGTTGATCCAGGATGTAGTGCCACTTAAAAGCAGGAATTGCTACAGGAAGGAATCTGGCTCTGGCTTAGCTTTGCCTCACTTAAGGCTCTAGTTTTCATTGTAGTTAACGGGAGTTTTGGATGGGATCTGTGTGTACTCTGGAAACATTACTAAAAAAGCAACATATCAGTCTCTGAGCCCCATGTGGACAGACACCTCTGTATGCAAACCACATTTTTAATGCCCTGAATGAAGGTTTCTTCTGCTGCACAGCACTGTCAGACTAACTCCACTCCTTTACCTGCCCTTTGCTTTGCTGTTGCTTTTGTATCTCATCATAAATTAGCCAATCCAGCACCCTTTTGCTATTCATGACACAGCTAAATGGCAAGTGATCTTCTATCATCAGGATCAGTGGCATCCTTTATGAGTCTGATTAGTCAGAGCGGGCTCTTTATTTCCCAAAGCAAATAAAAACAGGTGATTATTTGTGGTCTGTAAATGGGAGTATGGAAACTCCATTAACTTCAAAATAATATGCTGGCTTGCTCTGGTTATTCCTGGGAAGAAGTCATTGCAGCATCTTGCTCACTTTGAACTCTTTTATTCTAGTACTTGAATTGTACAACAATATATAGAAAAACCTAAGGCTCATAGACAGACACAGGGGACCTGATAGTTCAGGTTTGTCTGCTGCAGTGTCTTATATTCAACAGTGGCTAAAACAAAATGCTTCAGAGAAAGGGGCTAGAAACCATATGGAGGACAGCAGTGAAGTAGCTTGCACACACATTTCTTTCTGATCTACTACTGAAGTGTGACAATGGGCCACCTCCTTGGCCATGATGTAGTCTTGTGTGATCCACTAAAGTGTGGAGAAGTCACTGACTGACTGGTCACTATGGCTAGGGAAAGAAGTTACACATAACCTGGTTTAAGTGATCAGAAACTGATTTAAACCCGTAACAGAACAGAAGCTCAGTCCATACAAACTACTTTCAAAATGGTTGAAACTGGTTTAAGATAAACCTGTCTGAATGCAGTATCAGACTTAACTGATTTGGGTCAAACTGGTTTATGAAACTTCTGTCCCAGACCCCTTCCTGGTTCAAGTTAAGTCACAGTCCCCCAGCATGCTTTCCAGCCCTGGGGGGTTAAACACCCCTTCCCCCACTCAAACTTACTGCTGGCTGTGACTGTGAATTACAAATCCCAGGAGCACCTGGAAGCAGGAACAAGAAGTGATGAGCAACCCTGCAGAGTGCTGCTGTTGTAAGTCTGAACTGCAAATCCCAGAGACCTCAGGGGCAGTAGGAAGAGGAAGTTAATACACAGCCAGCGAGCTCTACTGTAGCACCCCCCAGCTTCTGGCCTGAGCCACTGCAGGCATGTGCCTGCATTCCCTCAATCAAAGGTGAATGTCTGTTCACTTCTGTTTCGATTTCACCTGTGCAGTTTAGACTAACCTGCAAAAACTGAATCCATTCAGCCTCAGGTTTTTTGACTGTTTGTACCTAGCCTATAGGCTCTGTCAACACAGCAAGCTCACTGTGCGCAGCAGCAGTATTTTCGAGCATGCTGCATTACCCCATACAGGCTGCCTCTTAAACCAGAAGCGGTGCAGTCATATCTGTGTGGCACCGTCAGTAGCACGGGGCAAGAGGGGCAATTAATGATGCTTGTTCAGCACGAGTAATTAACTATATCCATAGCACCGAGCCAGTGCCCATTACACTGCAGGCCCCAAGGAATAACACATCATGCTTGAGGACACTGCAGCTGGACCTCCAGATGTTCCATTTGGGTTATAAGGACCATAAACTGCTTGTCCATGAGACATACATGAGTGACATGCATCACAAGGCAAGCAGTCATTCACTATTCTAGCTGTCAGTCCTCATTTGTCTTTTACTGCTCTTCCACCTTGGAAGTTAGACTGATTTTTTTGCTTCTGCTGCTGTAATCTTTAATTAGATGCTCAGTTTTGGAGGTGATTCTGAACATGGCCTGTTTATGTACCTTCAGGGCTGCAAGTCAAACCTCTTCCTGCTTAATCTCAAGGCCATGCTGTGTTAGCTTGAAGCCAGGAGCAGTCATGTCCTCGTTGTGGTCCAACCACTAACTGGGTACAGACACACTGTGCTCCCATCCCTGAGCATCTTTCACTGATGGTGATTCTGTGAAGCCTGAGGCATCACAGGAAACTTGTCTACCGAGTGGAACCTGAGTAGGATTTTTGGATTAAATACTTTTACTTACCAAAAAAAGCACAGGCTCTGGCAGACTGAGATGATTTGAACTGGGTGTTCAAGGAATAATGCTCAAGCCTCAGGCAAAAGAAATTAATAAATAAAAGGGAATGGGAAAAAAAATAAAAATGTTTTATTTTTTACATTCTTTAAATAAAACATTAAAATGTTAAATGATATTTTGAGCCCGAATAGAGCTGAATTTTATTTTAAATATGTTTATAATTTAAAAAAAAACCCTCCTGAGGATAAACCATTTTGACTCCTTCCCCCTCAAACTTTCCTTTTTTTTATATTTCACGTCACCCATAAGTGATGTTGTTTTTTCCTTTGCCTTCATTTGGTTTAGCCAGTGAGCTAACAGTCAGCAACTGGTCTAGCTACACCCCTAGAGAGGGCTGTGGGAGCTTCTACTGCCTGTGAAAGGAGTTGCCCACAGAGCTTTGGTTCATGGGTTAATTGACCTCCTACAGGAAATGAATGAGACTTGATTTCTTTTGCTCTGATGTATTTTTCTTATGTTACTCTTCTGAAATTGCAAATGCCCTTGGAATAATCAAGCTTTCTCAGCTGTGTAAATAAAATGTTCAAACCTCAGCTCAACATTGCTCCCACAGGCAGCGTAGGAAGTGATTTTTATGGCGCAGCATTTAGCGTTACTGCACAGGCAGGCGCTCAGATTGACCAATTTAACCTACCCCTTACCTGCAAAGCTGGAACCAATGCATTCGGCCTCAGTTGCTATAAATTGTAACCAGTCAAAGGCCCATTTGTCATGTCCTATCTTCTTGTACGCAGGCTACTGCTACGCCACGCCGAAAAGGTAACTGATTTCTGTGTCTTTCAAGTGTGAACATACATTAGAAGGCATTTCCTGACAAATCCTTGGAGAAACATAATGTATTAGTCAAGTTAGCCATGAGGTGTCTGATTTTTAAAAACAATTATCTATCTGTCCTTAGTAAAAGGGGTGGTTAGAGAGAATGAAGTTTGGCTTTAAGATAGTATTCGGGAACTTGTCACCACTTTTAATTGCAGTGTTTATATGTCCCATAAAGCTGGTGATTAGATTGATGGCTGATCTGACCTCCTGAGGTCCCTGCCAGCCCTACTTCTCTATGATGCCATGATATGGTACATACCTCTGAATAAAAAAGTTCTAGAGGAAAAATATGAATCTATTGGAATATGATCCATCCGGACACCATCAGCTACTCCCCCCAGGCTTGCAAAACTATGGTGACATTTTACCAGCCTTGGTTCAAACTTGCAAGCCATTTCTCCTCCCGATGACAAGTCAGGAGAGCAGGGCTCTAGCCCTGACTCTGAAGCTACCTGGCTGTAGGATCCTTAGGTAGTCACTACCTTCCTCGACTCTTTCCTTTCTTTTCTCTCCCCGTCTTGTCTGTGAGGGCTAAAAACTCTACAAAACACACGTGCGTCCTGTCTTCAACCACACATGTGTTATGTCTGACACTGCCGGGGGTGATGAGTTCAGCGGGGGCCTGTTGGTGCTGCTGCAATACAAAGAAGTCACGGTGAAAGTCTAGCACTTGGTTAATAAAATGATAGTGTCACTTCAAAAGACTCTTGGCTCGAAGTGGAACTGTAGAGATTGTTGTTATCTGATTCCAAAGGACAGGATGAACAACAACAAAACTTCTCTGAGTCATCTGGGGAAAAACCTGTGGTTTATTTTCTGTGTTAAAGGCAGTCTGAAGGGCTCCTCCATGGACTGAAAATAGATAAAGAAAGGACAGCTAGGCTGTCTATGTAAGAACATAGTATCTTGGTCTCTCACAGGGAACAAAAATCTTCCTTTGCCAAAAGTTTTCCAGAGTGTTTGGCTAAAAATCTTCTGGGGATTTGAGCCCAACTTTGCTCAGACTTGTAAACCTCAGTCGCTCCTGTCAGCGTTCACCCATGATCTGCTTTAGCAACATCTGCAAACTTCTGCTAAGTCACTGTCATTGAGTTGAAACTCATCAATCCAACCACATCGCGTAAGAATGATTTATGAAAGCCAGGTTGCAACACTATTTATTCCTTTTAATTAGTTTTCATCACCCAAGCAAAATTGGCTACAGAGTAATTGGAGAGTCATAACGTAGAGCTGGAAGAGACCCACTGGATCACTGAATGCGTCCCCTCTGTCAGTGCCCAGTTTGGCCATAAGGTATATTTTCTAATTCATTCTTATTGTAACCCCCTTGCATTGTAGAAGGGAACTTTCCAAAATGTTTCCGCCACGGGAAAGTCGATGAGACCCTCTTGAGCATGCCCAGTGGTGAATACGGTGGTGGCTGTGGCTGTGCTGGACGCACCCTCAAGTAAGCACTCTCTTGCAGCTAGGTTGGGCTGTGTGTGGTACCTGGGCCCAGAGGGGACTGTCCTGAGCTCCCCGGGGAGAGACAGGCTGCCTGCAATAGCCTGTCCTTTTGAAAAGACTGACAGATCACGGCTGGGTGAGCACTGGCTCCTGCTGGCCAAGGAGTGGCATATCTGTCTGGTGTCCCAGGAATGGAAAGAGGTTGAGGGGAATTTTAATAACTTTTCTCTGAGTCAAGAGAAACGTGTCCTGCTCTCAGCACCAGCTTGGAGAAAGAAATAGAGTACAAGTGTGTTGATTCATCCAGAGGAGGCAGATTCAATCTGTGCTAGCTGAGAGCAGCTCTCAGAGGTTTGAACAGCCCATTAAGAGGGTGGCGGATGCTGCACGAACCAGAGTTTCAGGCACAAATGTCAAGGACTGAGCTTTAAGACCTAAAGCAGAATGGAGGTGCCTAAAAAGAGCTCTTTTCTTTTTCTTTTAGTTTCTTTTCTGTTTCCCTATTATGGACTCAGGATACGAGGAGTTGCCAGGGATGGTGAAGTTGGTTTGCAGCTTATTTACCACCAAGGAGCAGTACAATGTTTTGTGGTTTTTAATGTTTTCTTCGCAGACTTTCATTTATCATTTGTTATCCATGTGTTGTCACATTAAAAAGATAATTTTGGATTTTTTTTTAATTCGTTATAAGTCACTGAGGCAAATTTAATGCCAAGTACCCCACACTAAGTGCTGCTGATATATATGCTATAATACACACACACCAGCAGCACTAAGTGTGGGGTACTTGACAGTATATATCATAGATAGTAAGTACTCCACACTAGATGCTGCTGACATATCTCTCTTTCTCTCTCTCTCAGAGTATATATCAGAGGAATTTTATATATAAATAGATAGATAGATAGATAGATCACACACACACACACACACACACACACACACACACACACACACACACACACACACCCCAGCACTAGTGTGGGGTACTTGGCATTAAATATATTTCTAGTGAATCCTGAGGAGTTCTGCACTTAATACTGCATACATAAGACATCAAGCGAGGAAGCGTCTTGTCATGCTGCTTTAAGGCTTCCAAGTTCTACCTTAGGAAATTTCCTCATTAGCAGGGATCCTGGTTTTCTCTGATTAAAAAAAAAATCCCCAATTTTTGGATTAAAAACACTAACCCAAAATTTTTCCAAATCAAAATAAAACACCACTAATATATATCTTACTTTTTAAATCCAAAAATTGGGCATATTTTTTTAATCAGAATAAACCAGCATCCCTGCTCATTAGTAAATTTAAATTTTCCTTTCCTTAATTTTGCTATTCCTCTTACTGCTAGCTCTCATTGTGACTATCTGTACCTACTGGTATCTGCTGCTCTTTGTCCAAGTGCTGGAACCAAAAGTTTCTTCAAAATGGGCACACTCAAATATGCATGACTGCAAGATAGATCATAGTTTGGGGCGTGATTCTCTCATTAATGAAAGTAAGACAATGGTATGGTAATACAGTCTTTCCCAAGCCTGTTAACTGATGATCACCTATTAGGCTTTACTAGGTAAATTTCCTGAGCACTGAAGAGAGTAGACTGTAGCATAGAGCATTTATAGTCCTGACAGATTCAAAAACAATTTTTTCTTTTGCAACCTACCTAGAAACTTCAGAAATTCCCCTTGTGCTTGCATGAGTTCTAAGGCATGATCTTGAATTGATATCCTTTGTTGAAAACAAAGGGGCAAAAAATCAGAACATAATATTTCAGATCAAAACCACTCTTTTTTCGGCTTTTCTACTGCTCCTGGTCATAGTTTCCTGGGCCACTAAGCTCCAGTCTTTCCCATGCTCCCAGGCCCAGTCTTGGTACATATCTTCTGGTCCCTTTGCCCAGTTTAAGGCTCCATCCTACAGTCCTGTTCCAATATTCCATAAATATATATATGAAAATTTGAAAAATGACCTACCTTTGATAGATAGGTAGATAGATAGATATTCTAATATAATAAAAGCCATAGTCTGTCTGTCTGTCTGTCCGTAACACTCTGGGCCAACTGCACATGTGCCGCTGAGGGGGCGGGCGCCAATTGGCTGGGAGGCCTGGGCTGCGCGGACCCAAGTTTAAGCTGCTGCTGGGGAAGTTTGGCGAGGGGAACACACCCTGCACCCTCGGCCGCCCGAGCAGCGGGGCTACCCCACAGAACAGCTGGCAGGGAGGGAGGGGTGGGCAGGCAGGCAGACACGGGCCAGGCAGACGCTGAGGGGCTGGAGTGGGGCTGGACGGGGAGGGGGTGCTGAACCCATAGGCGGAGGGAGGAAAAAAAATTTGAGGGGGGGCGGGGGCTGAGCATGCACACGCGTTTCTCAATGCCCCCCCGGCAGGAAAGTCTGCAGGGCAGGGGAAGCACAGCTGGGAGCTGGCAGGGATCGGGAGGGAGCAGAGCAGAACTAGGATCAGGGCCCCCCGTGCCCGGGGCCATTTCTCGGTGCCAGTGGCCCCTGAAAAACCTCCACACCTCGGCCCCGCACCAGCCCCACCCGGGGGGGCCTGGAGCTGGGGGCCAGGACAGAGCCCCCGGGGCCCCTGCGCCTGCCCTGGGAAGAACCCAGCACAGCCCAGCGGCTCGTCCAGAGGCGCAGCGCCAGGGAGCCAAGAGCGGGGGCACAGGGCAAGGGTGGCTGCAGCTGGGGTCGGGCTCTGCCTGCTCCCTGCCTGTGCACCTGGCTTCCACCTTTGACAGTGACCATGTACATCCCCGCGGGCAGGCTGGGCAGTGACACATGTGGCGCCGCGTCGCTGCCAAAGCAGCAGCAGTGAGGCATGAAGGCAGGGAGCCGGCAGAGCCCAGCCCACTGCTGCAGCTGCCCTTGCTCTGTGCACAGATAGGGGGTGATGTGCCTCCCCCCGCTTGGCTCCCTGGCACTGCCAGGCTCTTCCCCGGGACGACCCGGGGTGGGGCAGGTGTGTGGGTCCCGGGGGCTCTGGTCCGGCGGTGCAGCAGAGGCTGGCCCCCGACTCCAAGCCCCCCAGGCAGTGCAGGGAGGCAGACTAGGCTGGTGCTGGGCTGGGGGTGGCAGTTTCACGGGTGCCACCAGCAGCAGGCAATGATCCCAGGTGTGGGAGAAGGGGTGGCCGTGTGGGCCCAGCAGACCCCAGCCCCAGTCCCAGGCCCAGGCCCAGCTCTGCTCCAGTCCCGGCGCCCATCTCCCACAGTCTTTCCTGCCTGGGGAGGGGGTGCGCACATGCACACACACTCAGCCCCCCTTAATTCTTTTTCTCTCTCTGTGTGTGTGTGAATGCATGCTTGTGCATGCATGTGTTTGTGTGTTCATGGCAGGAGGGAGAGTGTATTTGTGTCTGTGTGTCCATGTGCGGAGAGTGACTGAATACAGTGCACACCCACCTGCATGTGTGCATGCATGTGTCTGTGTGTGTGCGTGCGTGTATCTGTGTTCTTGGCAGGGAGAGTACATTTGTGTCTGTGTGTCCATGTGCAGAGTGAGTGAGAGTGCACTCCTGTCTTCATGTATGCATGCGTGTGTCTGTGTGTATGTGCTTGCATGCATGTGTGTGTCCATGTGTCTGTTCATGGCAGGAGGGAGAGTGCATTTGTGTCCGTGTGTCCATGTGCAGAAAGTGAGTGAATACAGTGTGCACCCGTCTGCTTGTGTCAGCGCGTGTGTGTGCATGTGTCTATGTTCATGGCAGAGAGAGTGTGTTTGTGTCTATATCCACGTGCAAACAGTGAGTGAGTAGAGTGCACACCCCTCTGTCTGTGTGCATGCATGCGGGTGTGCGTGTGCGTGGCAGAAGGGAGAGTGTGTTTGTGTCTGTGTGTCTATATGCAGACAGTGAGTGAGTAGAGTGCACACCTGTCTGTGTGTGTCAATGCGTGTGTCTGCCTGTGCATGGGTGCATGCATTTGTGTGCATGCGTGTGTGTTCATGGCAGAAGGGAGCGTATGTTTGTGTCTGTGTCTCCATGTGCAAATAGTAAGTAGAGTGTGCGTGCATGTGTGTGTGCACGTGTGTTTGTGTTCCTGGCAGGGAGAGTATGCTTGTGTCTGTGTGTCCATGTGCACAGAGTGAGTGAGAGTGGAGTGCGTGCTCATTTGTGTGCACGCCTATGTGTGTGTGTGTGTCTGGCCATAGCAGGACAGTGGGGCAGGGAGCAGGGAGAACAGGGGGGCATGTGTCCTTTCACCCCCAGCCTCCCTCACCAGCACCAGGAGGGGAAGGGGTCCTGCCCACCAACCCCCCCAGCCCAGATGCTGTGGGGGGAGAAGGCCTCCAAATTTGTGTTTGCCCAGGGCCCCAATACACATTAATCCACCTCTGGGTGCGGGGGCAGATGCAGACTGGCCTGGGGCAGGGGTGAGGGTGCAGGGAGGGACCCGGGGTGGGGAGGGGCGCAGAGCCAGAAACAGAGCAGTAGGGGGTGAGGGTTGGCATGGGGCCAGATGCAGAGCAGCGGCAGCGCAGGACAGTGGGTGGCAGCGGTGGCTGTCGTGTACAAGCTCCCCCCCCACCCCGTTCCTGGGAGGCAGCAGTGGCACGGGGTAGTAGGTGCTGGTGCTCTGTCCCCACCCGCTCCTGCCCCTCCCCACCATCATTCTTGATGGGTAATTGGCTAGTAGAGATTAGATATATAGCTATAACACGTACTCATAACACGCCTACATTAAAAAGCACTATTAAGGCTGCAAAGTTAAAGAATTTTGAATTTAGGGGCACCCATGGACCCCAAATTTAACTCTCCTGTGCAAACGATCATCTGCTATTTTTTTCCATGCCCCCTGCATTATGCAGTGCACAAGGACAGTGCTCACATAATGAGCAGCTATTCGGTACTTTATTCAGTACTATTGTACAGTATATGGACCTAGGCTTTTCTTACTACTCAGTCTCTTCAAACCCGGCTGTGATGAGAAAATTAATAATTTCCTTCTGGGCTTTTTCTGAGGTGCTTGTCATTATGGTATCTGAACACTTCACAAATATTAATGAATGTATTTTCATCATATCCCTGGAGAAAAGTATAGAATATTAAAGAAGACGGATTTAAAAACCAACACGTTAATGTCTAAAGTATCCATTGATTTGCATGGCCAACTGATTATCAGTGCCCAAGTTTTCAGGTTTGCTGGTTGCCCTTCAGCACTGTTTTTCAGGGTACTTATAGCACTCCATAAGTTTAAACTACAGCTCTCATTGGTTTCACTGGAAGTAATGGATGCTCAGTACTTCTGCAAATCAGGCCTCAGGACCACAGGGTACACACCAGAAAATCCCCAGTTTAAAAAAAGGGTTGAAGTGACTTGCCCAGTGGCTTGTCCAGATACTCTGGGGCAGAGGTAAGAATAGATTTCATATTTTCAGGGTAGCATTCATCTCTCCTAGTCCTGAGAGCCTCCTTACTCCTCCTGCAGTCCCTTGCTTCATTTGTGCACACCTTCCACCTTCTGCAACAAATTAAGCAAGACAAGTCAAGCAAGACTCCCCACCCCCTTCACACCTAGCCAGTCCCAGTCTTCACTCTTCAGAGCCCAGATCCTTGCCCAGCAAGTCTTAATCTCATCCATCTTGACATCCCAGCCCAATCTCAGATTCCTTCCCTATCCTCCAAGACCCTTCCCTAGTCTCCTTGTCTATCATTTCTAGTTCTGTCCTTGTCTTCTGTCTTCTTGCTCAGCCAACTCTGTTCTTCCTCACTCCTCACCCTCATCCAATTTGTCTCTCCTTCCATTGCTTCCAGCTCCCACCACCAATATGTTCCCTATCTCCACTGACTTCCAGTCTCCTTATCCCATGCCGGGGTTTTCAGGGACCCTGAGTGCCTCCTTCCCACCTCTTCTCCCAGCCTCTTTTTTTGGGGAGTCCCAGTTCCGCTCTCCCGGATAATTCTCAACAGATTTGTCTCTGCAACGCTCATATTTATAAACCTTTTCAAGAAGGGGAGGAAGGACGATTCAGATAATTAGTCTTACCTCTATCCCTGGGAAAACCTTTGAAAAAATTATCAAGGATCACATTTGTGGGAGCCCAGCAGGAAAAATAATACTGAAAGGCAACCAGCACGGGTTCATTGCAGGTAGATCCTGTCTGACAACCTTGTTTCTTTTTTATGACCAGGTCACAAAATGCTTAAATGCAGGAGTCGAGGTAGATGTCATCTACTTGGATTTTAAGAAGGTCTTTGATACGGTATCTCATGCTATTCTCATAAACAAACTGAGCAGCTGTGACATAAATGATTACACGGTCAGGTGGGTGGCAAATTGGCTTAAGGGTCGCACCCAGAGAGTGGTGGTGGATGGGTCAGTATTGACCTGGAAAAATGTGGGCAGTGGAGTCTGGCAAGTCTCGGTCCTTGGACCTGTGCTACTCAAAGTCTTCATCAGCAACATGGGTGAGGGCATGGAAAGCACTGTGTCCAAATTTGTGGATGACACGAAATTATGAAGTAAACATACTAGTGGGAAGGGATTGAATCCAGGCAGACCTGGACATGTTGGAAAAGTGGGCAAAAAAGAACAGGATGCAGTTCAATAAAGACAAGTGCAAAGTGCTGCACCTAGGGAGCAGGAATCACCAACACACTTACAGACTGGGGGGTGACCTTCTCAGCAGCACAGCAGCAGAAAGGGTCATAGCTGACTCCAAGATGAATATGAGCTGCCAACGTGACTAAATAATCAGTAAAGCTAACTGTACTCTTTCATGCATTACCAGCTGCATCACAAACAAGTCCAGGGAGGTGATCCTCCCCCTCTATGCAGCACTGGTCAGGCCGCAGCTGGAGTACTGTGTGCAGGACTGGGCGCCACACTTCAGGAGGGATGTGGACAACATGGAGAGGGTCCAGAGGAGGCCATTCAAATGGTTAGATGCCTTCAGGTGAGGCCCTATGAGGAGAGACTGAGGGACCTGGATCTCTTCAGGCTCCGCAACAAAAGGCTGAGAGGGGATCTTATGACTGTCTACAAATTCATCAGGGTGGGGGCAGCAAGGAATAGGAGATGGTCTGTTTAACAGGGCACCCCTTGGAATAACCAGGAACAAAGGCCACAAACTGACAGAGAGCAGATTTAGGTTGGACATACAAAAAAACTTCTTTATGGTAATAGTAACCAGAATCTGGAATGGGCTTCCAAGAGAGGTGGTGCTCTCCCCTACCCTGGGGGTCTTTAAGAAGAGACTGGATAAGCACCAGGCTGGGGTCATCTGACCCCAGCACTCTTTCCTTCCCAGGCAGGGGGTTGGACTCGAAGATCGAGGTCCCTTCCGACCCGACCAACTATGAAACTATATCTTCCTCATTCTCCTCTTGGTTCTCAACCCAATTTTATCCAACCGGTCCCCATCTTCCCCTCAGCCCCCAGCTCCTCTTCTATTCCCACTCCTCTTCCCTTTCCACTGACTCCTCATCCATTTGACCAGATAGTTAGCCTTCCTACTGTTCCTAGTCACAGCCTCCTTGGCCAGTGAGACCCAGTCTTCCCCAAGCTCCCAGGCCCAGTCTCTGTATATAGCTCTTGGTCTCCTTGCCTGGCAGGGGCCAAATGTGCCATGCTACCCTCCTGTTCCAGATCTTCTTCCCAGACGATCCAGATTTCATCGTCCCTGTATTCGGATCAGGCAACTTCCTCATCCAGGCTCCCTGGGCCCAGCAGGAATCCCTGACAGTTCAGACAGAGCAGTCTCTCTCCCCTCAGTTCAGGTACCTGGACCCAGATTCAGTGATCAACAGCAACCCAGAGCTGGACAGGAAAAGTCCTGCTCAGCCCCAGACTGGAAGATGACTGATGCAGGTTGACTCTTCAGGGAATTTAGTAGCTGAAATCTAAAAAGCCTCTAATGAGCACATACAAACTGAAATATCAAATGATTACAGTAGATCATAATGGAGGTGGCGCAACAACATTCCTGACACATGGGAAATTTAGGTTGGAGGTTAGGGAGAACTTTCTCACTAGGGTGGTCAAGCTTTGGAACAAGCTACCTAGACAGGCTGTGGGATATTTATCCTTGGGAAGAGCATCTTTTCAGACATGGGTGTCTGGTGCCTCTTGAGTCGGGGGCGGGGCACATGCCCCCCCCCCCGACACCAGTTGGCAACTGGGGAAGGGGGGGTCCCCTGGTGGCTGATCCCGCTGACTGGGGGGACGTCCCCTGGCACCCGATCTCACTCACCATGAAGTCCTATGTCCACTTCCAGAAGTGGCACAGCCACTTTTGCTGGCAGCGCTGCTCCCTGGCCAGCACTTGCAGGGGAGCACTGGTGCTCCCACCTGCCCCCCTGCCCACCAGCTAAATAGGGAGTGCAGCTGGCAGGGGGTTCACCGGTGCTCGCAGGGGGTGCACATGCACCCCCTTTACATGTCACCCCTGCTTTCCGAGCAGGTTAAACAGACATTTGACTGGGATGGTTTACACAGCATGGCATTAGATTAGATAAGGGGTGATTAACCTATCTGGCTGTTGGGGAGCCCCACAATCTGGATGACATGGCTCCACATGGTGGATCACACTGGCATGTAGGGTTGCTCCACAGCTGGATCCAGCCTTCAGGGGTACTCCATGGCTGGATCCCACACCACTCATCTGGCCCATGGGGCCATACATATATACAGCATAGTCATATAATGGAGTAGGAATCAAAAGATCTAAATACATTTCTCATATCTAAATATATTTCGCATATCTTTTTAGATCAATATATATATAGCTGCATGCGCTATCTTTCAAGCCCTGGTCCATGATTAGAATCACTTGCTGAGCAAAAAATGCTACAGATACAAATATGAGCTCCCATGTCAGGAAACCAGCTTTGCATGCCCATCTACACACAAGTCTTACTGTGTCTGGCATGCATGTATCTAATGAAGGTTGCCTCCAGGATCTGGAGCTGGGGCCCTCTCTTCTATACTTGGCTCTGCCTCTGACCACCTGCTTGACCTTGAGGAACCTCCTACCCTCATTTTGCTGTTATTCTCTCTAAGATGGTGTGAGCTGGTGGCAATCCCACCCTGCTCCAAATAAAAGTCTGAATAGCCTGTATAATATCAAACTCTCTCCTTTCCTGTACTGATAATAAGCAGGGTTTCCATTTCACGTAGAAAAACAGAGTAAAACACAGATTTCTCTCCTTACTGAAGTAAAAAGCGGATTTCTCATTTTAGCAGAGAAACCCATGGATTTTGCAGTTTTGCTGTGAGCTCCCTGCAGGCTGGCAGACTGCAGGCCCAAGCACAGGAGACACAACACCAGGGCAGCGTTGAGCTAGCAGCTGCAAGCAGCTTTCCTGCATGGCCATGCTCTGCCTTGCAGTGCCAGGTTGCAGAGGCCTTGGGGGGTGGGCAGCAGGGCAGGAGTCTGAGCCCACAATACACACCTCCTCCATCCCCACCCCACACACAGATATGGGGGGTGTGGGTCCACCCATCCCCTGGGAGTGCGTGCAGCCACAGGAAGCCAGCCCCATAGCCCTGGCAGCTGGGGGCCCCTCCAGCAGAGCTGGGGAGGCAGGAGCTGTGGGTGGGGGGCAGGGGGCACCAGCAGGGCTGGAGGGGTTTGTGGGGGGCTGAGGGGTACCAGTAGGGCTGGGGGAAGCCTTTAATTTTAATCACGAATTGGGGGGGGGGGTTATCAGAGAACTTCTGAGTTCTTATCAGAGACTTTGTGGGGGGTTTTATTCGGGAAAACCAGGATCCCTGCTGAAAGGGCATCTAATAATAATACAAGTCCAGCGTAAGCCTCTTGCTGGGCCAGTTTCCTCCAAAGTGATTTCTTCCCCTCCAAGCTGAGAGCCACTGCTCCACCCAGACACCCTGGCTGATCATGCTGAGCGAGCAAGGTTGCAAGACCTGTTAACCGAGTGGGCCAAAAGCAGAGTTTTGCTACACTGATAGAAATGGGTATTCCAGTATCTGCCTATGAGCTCATCGCCATGAGATCTAAGTGCCTTTCAAAGCACATATCGAATTGGTTCCCGCTCACCACCCTCTGCACCGGAAGAAGAGGGAGCAACATCTGGGAGCCGAACAGAAGAGATCAACTCTGTGTGCCACTGTAGAGGCACACGGGTTTAGGAGCACTCATGATTTCTAGAGGAAGTTAACAGACTTAGTTTCTTAAGAGAGTAGGGAGTCCTGGTTGTCCCATATTTGTGTTATGGGGCAACCTATTGCACCTGCTGGGATGGAGCAGTATGTACTGGTGTGGATGTACTGAGCCTGCTGCTTCTGCTCCTCCTCCCATCTGCTGGGTGCTGTGCTGAGGAGAGCTGCTGCAGCTCCCAAATCTCTGGGACTTTTTGAAATGCACGGTGCAGACTGTCTGTCTCTGACTTAATGCTTCAGGTTCATTGCAGGCTCAGACATATGCCACTGCATGAATTATACTCATTTCCTCACAACCAGGAGGGACAGAAACTTATTTTTTCATTTAAATAAGAGCTGAGGATCTGAATTGCTTGACTCAACACAAGCACCTGCAGTGGCCTCTACCTCAGCCCAGGATGGGGGATGGGATGGAGTTTAAATAGCTGAGATGTAGATCTGTCTCCAGCTCCTATAAAACATGCCCTTGGCTTGGGGCAGTTCCATTGGCAATACTTAGTTATGGTGGTTTTCTGGGTAGCCAATACCCCCCTCCAATGAAACTTTAGACTTGGTGTGATCTTAAACTACACCAGACAGTCCTTGGGAGTCAGTGTAGCACTGGCACGAGGCACTTCTTCCCAGCATTGTTAGTCAGGCCAGCCACCAAATTTTAGACCAGAAAAAGATTTTTCAAGGCTTCATAGTTGGTCGAGTTGGAAGGGACCTGAGCACATTATCTAGTTCAACCCCCTGCCATGGCAGGAAAGGATGCTGGGGTCAAACGACCCCGGTCAGGTGATTATCCAGCCTCCTTTTGAAGACCCCCAGGTAGGAACGAGCACCACTTCCCTTGGAAGCTGGTTCCAGATCCTGACCATGAAGTAGCGCCTCCTGATGTCTAGTCTGACCGTACTCTCCATCAACATATGGCTATTATTCCTTGTTACTCCCACTAGTGCTCAGGGGAACAGGGACTCTCCCATTCCTCGCTGGTCCCCCCTTGGTAAGTTTATAGGTGGCCACTAGATCCCCTCTCAGCCTTCTCTTGTGGAGGCTGAACAGGTTCAGGTCCTGTAGCCTCTCCTCGTAGGGCCTGCCCTGCTGCCCCCTGATCATGCGCATGGCCTCCTCTGGACCCTCTCAGTGCTGTTTTCACATCCCTCTTGAAGTGCGGCGCCCAGAACTGGATGCAGTACTCCAGCTGTGGCCTGACCAGTGCCGCATAGAGGGGGAGGGTCACCTCCTTGGACCTGCTCGAGATGCATCTGTGGATGCATGACAAGGTGTGGTTGGCCTTCCTGACTGCGTCCCCACACTGCTGGCCCATGTTCATCTTGGAGTCAATGATGACTCCAAGATGCTTTTCTGCCTCTGCACTGATGAGAAGGGAGTTCCCCAGCCTGTAGGTATGGTGCTGGTTCTTCTTCCCCAGGTGCAATACCTTGCACTCGTCAGTGTTGAAACCCATCCTGTTCTCATCCGCCCACCCCTGTAACCTGTCCAGATCTAGTTGTAGCCTGTCCCTCCCTTCTAGCATGCCCGCTTCTCCCCATATCTTAGTGTCATCCACGAATTTGAACAAGTTGCTTTTCACCCCCTCATCCAAGTCTCTGATGAAGACGTTGAAAAGTGTGGGCCCGAGGACCGAGCCCTGGGGAACTCCACTGCCCACATTCCTCCAGGTTGAAAATGACCCATCCACCACTGCTCTCTGGGTGCAGCCCTCCAGCCAATTTGCAACCCATCTGACTGCACAGGCATCAATGCCACAGTCACCTAATTTCTTAATGAGAATGGGGTGAGAGACAGTGTTGAAGGCCTTCCTAAAGTCCAGAAAGACTACGTCCACCGCAACACCTGCATCCAAGGATTTTATGACCTGGTCATAGAAGGCCACCAGGTTGGTCTGACAGGACCTGCCTCCAATGAACCCGTGCTGGTTGCCCCTAAGCATAATCTCCCCCACTGGTCCCTCACAGATGTGATCCTGGATAATTTTCTCAGATTCCTTCCCCAGGACCAGAGCTTCTTTCCTCACTTTTGAATACAGGACACAGCAGCATGCTGCCTTGGAGGTCACTAAGTACTAAGTACTGAGCAAATTAAAGCCCAGTTACCCATATCAAGAGGGGACCCAGCTTTCTTCTAATGTAAGTGAATGTAACTTGAGTGACTTTAATGGATGGTTGGTTGGTTTTTTGTCATTTACTTCAGTCAGAACTTGACCCTAAGCTCTAGCAAAGCAATTTTAGAATCCACAAAATTTTCACCAAATGATGCAAATTCTACTGTCTTGCCCTAGAAAGGCATCTAAGTCGATTCCTTCTTAGATTTAGAGCAAGTGTCACAAAACTGAAGTTGCTCCATGAAGCATTTTTGTACTAAAGTCAGGTAGTGTATTAGCCATACAGTTACCAGGTTAGTAAGATGTGACCATGTGGACTGAAGATGAGGCTGTGAATGTTATACCTTTTCATTGTAACTAACTTTTGTGCAAGGTGACAGAAATGTTCCATGTGAATTACTGTCCCTGGCAGAGGAGAGAAAAATGACCTGTTTTCACACAGTTATTCAATGGCACATGTGTTTCCCTGCAGCTATTTCAGAAAAACTTTGGCATCTTGCGACTGGTATTAGCATATCTCCCCAACATCACACTGCTGAGAAAGCAAATGTCTTTGTAAGGAAATATAAGAGTGTGTGGTAAATAGCACAACAGTGTCAGGACATACAGCTATGATGAACATCTAGGCTAGGGACAGACATTACACATAAACCAGTTTAAGTGATCAGAAACTGGTTTAAACCTGTAATGGAACAGATGTTCAGTGCACATAAACCAGTTTGAGAATGGCTGAAACCAGTTTGAGATAAACCTGGTTGAGTGTAGTATCAGACTTAACTGGTTTGGCTCAAACCGGTTTATGTAATGTCTGTCCCAGACCCCTTGCTGGTTTAAGATAAACCAGATGCCCCCAGCATCCCAGCATGCTCTCTCGGCTGGGCTGTCTGCTCCCTCACTGACTGTGGGCTGCTTCCCTCCTCCCCCCACCACTCCCTGCTAAGCAGGAATTCCCCCCTCCCCTCTGCTTTGCTGAGGAGGTGTCTGTGTATTAGCTAGCATACCACATGCTGGCTACAGTCCATGCTGAATCAACAGGTAGTATCAACAGGCAGAATCAACAGGTAGCTTGTAATATCCATCTGTTGTTTTCTTAATTGGGTGATAAACACTGTTATCAATTCCCTGCTCAGCTAATCACAGCATCCTGCCTGGAGCCTGGCCATGCCCCTCTCAGCTCCATGCTGTGGAAGGAAGGGAGGGCTGCTCTAGTGCCCCCTGGCTTCTAGCCTGAGCCACTGCAGGCACATGCCTGCATTTCTGGGATGTCCGGTTACAAAACTGATTTAGCTTAGCCAGGTTAGACTAACCTGCAAAGATTGAATCAATCCAGGCTCAGGCTTTTTGAATGTCTGTCCCTAGGCCTTGCCACAAGCCACTGTTACAAGGATGTGCCTCTGACAATGGAATCCATCTACCACAGCAAGTTCCCTGACCATGCTGAAGATGCCTCTTCTGGTCTTGAAGCAAGCAATATACTGTTTTGTGAAGTGCGTCTATTACATTTTAAGTCCTCTGTGGGCTTTGCATGAACTTGGAAAGAAAGCTATTCTCTACATTCCCAAGCCCATAAATCCTTGACCAGGATGTAAGAAGCTCTTAATTCTGTTATAATCTATTCAAGCAAGGAAAATCTGTAAAAATAATGATTTGCAAGCTGTTTCCATGATACAAAGCATGGTAGCATAGGTGGGTGCTCATAGAATCATAGAATCATGGTCAGAAGGGACCTTGTAGATCTTCAAGTCCAACCCCCCGCCTGGGCGGGAGAAAAGACTGGACTCAAGTGAGTCCAGCCAGGTAGTCATCAAGCCTCTTCTTAAAGATCCCCAGGGTAGGAACCAGCACCACTTCCCTTGGAAGTTGGTTCCAGCTCCTAGCTGCCCGAACTGTGAAGTTGTTCTTGTGGATGTCTAATCTAAATCTACTCTCTAATAACTTGTGTCCATTGTTCCTTGTCATGCCAGGGGGTGCTAGGG
>NW_017728906.1:192874646-192897660 GCF_001723895.1 Crocodylus porosus
AACGGGGCAGGGGCTGAGAGTTCTGGTTTTGGGGGAACAGACCAAATTAGGAGAAGACCTGGAAAGCCCAAATTAGGATGTGTGCATGTGATGGCCTTGTGAAACAAAAGAATATGCTGACAATAGGAAAACTACAGAAAAACCAATCAGCAATGCCCACAGATGAAGTCATCAGGAGGCGAAAAGAATACAGAAGAAAGGGCTTTAGAACAGCAAAGGATCACCGTCCCTGAGAGGGATCCCCAAGGCCAGGAGGGACAGAGGGCATGCCACCAACCTGTCTCACCCACCCCACTGGGGATGGGGGGGTTAGGCCCTTGGCCTCTGACCTCCAGGCTGCTGACATCTGACATTCAAGAGAGAACCTCAGAGTGAAGGTTGTGTCCTGGCCAGATGTATCTTGACACTGATGACAGTTTCAGGATCGGTAACTCTAGAATTGCTTGTATTTTTCTTATCTGCTATCACTGTGAATCAATAAATTTGCCTGTTATCAAATGGAAAGGTTGTGGTTGGTCTGAGGGTTTTGGGTCCCCCTGGAACAAGGCATTTGGGTCCTCAATCCAGTGCCAAACGGCATGACTGCAGCGAGGGGACAATCCAAGGCAAAGTATTTTAGACTCAATTAGAATTTACAAGCAACTTCTGGAGCCACCGAAATCTAGCTCCCCTGGAAACCTCAGGAGCTGTCAACCATGCTCCATAATGAATTGTAAACAAGAGCAGAGTGCGCTTTATAATTGATTTGTATGCACTTGTTTGTGAAGCTGTGCCAGACTCTCCTCTCCTCCTTGGGCCTTCAGGAACCTTGTTAGGCACAGCCTGGAAAGTACTGAGAAAGCCTGCAAAATGTCAGGAGACAGAGTGGCAGATGGCTGGTCTGTAGAGGGCGAGAGAGATTGATTCAGAGAGCCAGGTACTGAGGCACCATACAGCTGTAAAATCTGCCGGAGGACCTGCCACTACGTCCCATTCCAGAAGCAGGAAATGTTTTCATAGTCTCCCTTGTTAGACTCTTGCCATTTCCAGCTGGACAATGGGGCATATCTTCTGGGCTTGTTCAGCACCTGACAGAAGTGGGTGCTGGCCAGAACTAGGTATTACAAGTAATCCAGGTAATGAATAATAATACCCTGTGGTAAGAATCCACATTTTTTCACTGACAGCACTGATGCCATGGACATCAATGGACCTATGTAACATCACTGGCTAGAAATAGATGTCACCAAATGAAGTGGATCAGCCAATCCACTTCACTAGGTGAAACACAGTGTCCCACGCTTGATGTTGTGGGATAAGGAGCAATGTAATCTCCCTGCTTTCCCCACTCAGCCAGATCCCCAGGGCACAGATCTGGCTCAGCGGGGAAAGCATGACAGAGGTAATAGATGTCCACTGCAAGAAAGCAGTAGTCTATTACCACCTTTTATTGCACCACTGATTCTCCTTTCATGTAGCACAACAGGACATCTAATTGCTCAGCATTTGTGCCACCATAAAAATGTTATGGTGGCACAAATAAGATGTCAGGCTGTTGCCCTGAGACGTCAGGCCAACTCTCAGGATCTCAATATTGCGCTGTTAGACAGGAGGGTGTGACACAATTGCACATATACAAACACACAAATCAGTTAGGTGCACACACACGCACACTACCAGCTCAGGCACATACACATTCAAACCAGCCTAGGCACATGCATACCTATTACCAATTCAAGCACATACACTATACACCCCAAAAGTTAGGCACAGATCACTAATTCGTATATCATGTACACAATGCCATATATATATATATACACACACACACACACACACTCACACTAGCAACTCAGATACACACACATTCAAAATAACTAGTCTAGGTTCATGCACACCTATCACCAGTTTAAGCCCATACACACTACACACACCAAATTTAGACAGAATCAATTACCAGTAACCAACACCTGCACATTCAATACACATACGTGGATTACTAATTCATATACCACACACACACACAGAGTGATATCTATATATGTGTGTGTGTGTGTATTCACTAATTTACATACATACCACCCACCTACACATACACACAGGTGAGTTCCTAAGTTGGGTATAAGAATGTATGTATGTATGTATGTGTTTGGTGTATTTGGGATACCTGGGGAAAGGTTAAGGTAAGAAAGTAGAAGTGTAGGGAGTGAAAGCTGCTGGAAATGAAAGTCACCGGGACTGACATTAGAACTGGTAGACTAGAGGGGCCTGGGCTGAAGAACTGAGGCTCGAGGGTAACTTTAAGTTAATTGATCTTAATTGATTAAAAGACAATGCCCAAAACCTGCAGAACAGGGAAGCATGCCAGCACAGAGTCTGGGACTGGAGCCAGAGCTACGGGGGAGCTGAAAAGGTAGGTGGGGAGAGGGAAAATGGGACTAAGGGAAAGTGTGGGCACTAAAGAGGGGCTCTGGATGTGGGGAGCCAGAGGATGGCTCTGGAGCAGCTAGAGAAGTTGCAGGGGGTGGCAGTAGGTGCTGGGAGCTAGAGAAAGGCTCCAGCTGCTGGAGAAAACTGCAGGGCAGCCACAAGGAGCTGGGAAGCTGCAGGGGAGAAGGGAAGGAGGGAGGGAGGGGATGACTACAGAAGGTGTGGGGGAAGCCTGAAAACAGAGAGACGGACTGCAGAAAATCACAGGAAAAGCAGCAGGAGACACTGAAAGGTGGCAGGGGCAGAGGGAAAGCAGAGAAAGGCAACAGAAAGTCACAGGGAAAAGGCAGTAGGAATTGAGAGGAGATTGGGAAACTAGTGGGGTGGGGGGCTGGAGCTAAGAGAGAGAGAACGAGGCTGGAATTTAAGATAAGGAAGGGACTGGGATTCAGTAAAACATGACCCAACTCGGGGTTGCAAATGACAGTGGTTTTATTGAACAGGGGAGATGGTGACACAATGTCTTATTGATTCCCTTGCACCCACACACACACCCACACACACATACACACAACGGCATCAGGGGTTAGAGAGACTTGGTGCAGGGGCTGAAGTCCACTGAAGTCCAGGAGGAGATAGAGAGAGGCAGAGAGTCCACATTGTAGGGGGAGGTGTGCAAGTAATATCTACCTATCCAGCTGGAAAGGGGCCCTTGTCCAGTAGGTGTTGTCCAGAGGAGGGTCGCCAGCAGGGCCTCTGGGTGGATAGGTGGTGTGGCATGGTGCTGGTCCAGATGGAGAGGGCATCCCACTGCGTCTGTCTTCTCTGCCCCTTTTTATAGGGGCAGACCTTGTGTGACCCTAGTGACAGGAGGCATGCCCGGGCAAGGGTCAGCCCCTAGCGCACTGAGCACGTGTGCTCCATGCAGGGATGTGCAGTTTCGGGTGTAATGATGAGAGTTGCTGGTTCTGCAGGGTCTTTTGTGTTTCAAATGCTGGTCTTGTCTCTGTTCCTGGGTGAGGTCCATGACTCCTGGATGAATCAATGCGAGGTGATGGCCCAGTCCTTACAGGACGTTCAGTAGAGGCCTGCTACCATTGTATTTCAATCATTCCCAATCACACTCATTCATCTGGGGACCAATTTACATGGGAAGGGTATGTGACTCATACAGTTGCAACATGGGATGCCCAGGCAGAGGACAGAAGATGGAGGCTTGACATATAAAATGGAAACTTGACATGACTTTGGTTCACTTACAAACACAGGCCTAAACTATACAATATCCATTTGAAACAATAAAAATCAATACAAAAATGATAATAGTACAATATACAACAGTAAAAATCAATACAAACCTAATCATTATACAATATAAAACAGTGGATGTCCAAAACCATAAACTTGCTACCAAAATAAAAATGTTTAAAGCTTATCCTAAGTCTGAGCTCACTTACACTTATCTATAGGGAATAGAGAGGGAGAGAAAAAATCAGAAATGGTTGGGGAAGGGGAAGGAATGCATTTTAAAATAAATTTTAAAAAGAAGAAGAAAAACTCGGGGTTTTGCTACATATTTGCTACAAGGCAATGTCTGTTTCCATCCACTCTGTCCTACTTCCCTTGTAATCCTGCCTGTGATTGGGTGTATTAAGACACTAGCATAATCCATTTTTGCTAGTACACAGAAGAATGGCTCGTGGAACCACTAAATGGAGTGGAAGAGTTGTAAAAGCAGCTGCATCTGTCTTGTTCCCTGCTGGGGTCTCAGCTTGTACGGATTCTTTTTTCACACTATGAGCAAGTGAATTTGGGCTTTTCTATCTAAAATGAGTGTCATGAATGACAAAACAGTCCCATCACAGCCTGAATAGACACAGCCCATACACAGCCCTTCATCCAGACTAAATGCAATAGGAGTAGAACTAACCTGAGGCAGGGAAGAGAGCTGGAGAATGATGAAGGCTGATCTGTCCTACCCCTACACCAGCTTGGTATGCTCTCTGGATGGTTTCTTACTGTACATTTGCTTCAAGGTGGATTTCTTTTGTTTCAAGCATATCTATCTTGCTATGGCTTCTACTAAAAACAGAAGTAAGCAACCTCAAAGGTTAGGCCGATACACACAGTTGTTTTTATGGGCTCTATTTTTCTTCCCATTATAATTTCTTGTCTTCCCTCTGCTCTTTGTTTCACAGTCTCCTTAGTAGAGCACTGGAGTTGAACATACAAACCCACAAACATTAAAAACTGGTAAAAATGTATCATCCCATTCATATGTGATACAAAGAAAAGCTTACTGGATTGCCTATAAAGTTGGTCCATCCAGTAAAGATGTTCTCAAGTCCTTTAATCCCTGTTTCACTAGCTGTGTGTTGTCGTTCCGGATCCCATTGATGTGGAGAGCTATCGGGTAGAAGCCAGCAGAGCAATTATCACCCTTTTTGCACAGCTCAGGCACTAGAGCAAGGGTGGGCAAAATATGGCTCGTGAGCTGGATCTGGCCTCCAAGGGATTTTATCTGATCCACACCACAGGCGGCAGCCTGGGCTGTGTTGTGTTTGGTTTGTCCCAATTCCCCCAGAAATCACCAGAAGAACGTCATGTTGATTTAATAATGTGCATTATCGGTCAGGCCAAAAATGATCGAAAAACTACAAAAAAGCAGACAGCCTCATTTGTTAATGACTGTGAAGCTCCTCAAGACAATCAGCACTGCAGAAGCACAAAGCATCCTGCCTAATTTTACTTGGGGCCTAAAAGAGCTGCTAAGATCTTAAATGTAAGACCCCAGTACGATCACAAAAAATCCTGTGCACTTTCTGTCATGATTTAAAAGTGTGTTTCTCCATCTAGAGCATAAAAACATCAGCAGGAGCCAATGGCTTCCACCAGAAACGACCACCGCCCGGCTAGTTGTAACCTTCCCGGGGGTGCCTTAACTACCTGCCTGCCTGATTTCTCTGGCTCAGACAACTGAGGTTTGCAAAGGATACTTCCCACCCCTTAACACCTTGGAAATCTGTACAGCCCCAGTGAATTCAGACACCACGTCCTCTCTATGGCTGATGGGATTATAGATACTGCTTATCCTGATTTTCAAGT
Organism: Crocodylus porosus; assembly: GCF_001723895.1. Taxonomy (NCBI): domain Eukaryota; kingdom Metazoa; phylum Chordata; order Crocodylia; family Crocodylidae; genus Crocodylus; species Crocodylus porosus. Next base: position 192,880,161 of record NW_017728906.1, read on the forward strand.
TATGTCCAGCGTGCCCACGTTATCCATGCAGTGCTCTGCAGTGCCTGTTCACATCTAAATAAGCAAAAGAGAGTAGGAGGAAGGCACAGTCAGGAGATACTGGATTTGACAGTGGCTTGCTGTCAGCTGCTGCCCTCCTATGGCTTGCTGAAAAGGCTTTGCCTTATTTCTCAGCCAGCCTCTCCAACACTGCACAAGTGAAGCAACCAGCTGAGATTCAGCTGCTAGGACCTGATGGTCGTATTATAGCCTCCAAAACCACAGCAAGTGCCAGCACAGGCTTAAAAATCACCATCCCCTAGAAAACAATGGATCCGCTCTGTCCTGCGAGGGACCAGGCTGCAGCACAAAGGAAGACGTGACTGTCAGACTTGGGTTGTGTGTGACACTGTGATTGTCAAAGGGTGGCATCGCCGTGGAGTGGGGTTGGAGCCGGCTCTCTCCATAGCGGCAGGTCCTCCTGCCCGCCTCCTGGTATCTTGGCAACACAGGGCTTGTTGACTTGGAAACTCAGTGTTTTAAATAAAGCTGCCTTCATTTCAGCAACTACTGAATCCTGCATCTGCTCCCATGGTAGGGCCGTGAAGCTAATCCTCGGTGTGAGCACCACATTCTTGCTTCTGCTGCCAGCGACCCTTGACTCCCGGATACCCTGATTTCTCAGGCATAGGCCACTACTCCTGCCCTTCTTGCACAGACTCCTTCTAGCCCTTTTCCACCTCCTCACACCCCGAAGACAAGCTGCTGCTGAACGAGTTCGAATTCAAGCACACAACCAGCTCCCGGTAACCCAAGAATACAAGGCATTCCCAAAGTACTGCCATCGGCAGTGGACCTGACAGTCACACCAGGATCACAGTTCCCTCCTACTCAGTGTGGAGACTGAGTTAATGGTGTGATCATGACAGCCCATGACGGGGATAAAGATTTTTAAACTGTAGAAGGCCCTTTTCCCCCTGCAGAGATGTTAATGCCAAGATTTTCAAGAGCAACACATTATTCTGAGTGCCCAAACTTTTAAGTGCCCAACTGAAGACATGAGTGCCCGTCTGCAAAAATGAGGCCCCTTTCAAGTGTCTTTGAGAGGGAAATTTTAAGCAGGCCAGAACAGCAGGTTGCTTTTGAAAAATGTGGCCTTTGTGGTTAATAAATACTTTGCATTTACACCAGCTGTTCCGCAACTTTATTGGATGATAGACCAACTTGCCTAAAAAAAGGCATGTTTGAAGTAGCACTTGCAAATGTCTTCTTTTTGAAGACATTTATTTTAAGACTTACTAGGCTTAACATGAGTATTTTGGGACTGTACTGTCCAAAATAAATGCATCAAGAAGCCTAAAATGTTTGGGCTGACTGGAAAGTGAGAACTCCATGTTTGGTGGGAAAAAAAAGAGGTTTTGATACGTGGTTTAGTTGCAGTGCAGGATGTAATGAAATCAAGAGCTTTCATGGGAAGACCAAGCGGGGAGAAAGAAATATCCCCACGACCACCGCCAACATACCTGATGGTCCAAAGGTTAGGGCACTTACCTGGGATGTGGGAGACCCCAGATTTAATCCATGGTCTGAATCACTCAGCTATTGGCTCGTTCAGATTCTCCATCTCTTTTTTTCATCAGAGATTTAATTCTGGACACAAGAAACCTTCCTGGTGAAAGTTTCAGGGAAACAGACACACCTTCACAAAAAAATCTCTGTGTCTACAAATCAGCACTGTTCTAATGAAAAGGTGTGATTGAAAACTTCCTAACTAGCTCTAATTGTAACATCCTTCTTCGCCATCTCAGGATTTTAGACACTGCCTTGATGCACGTCAAAGCCCTGCTTGACTTAGCGGCTCATCTGATGGCAGATGGAAGAAGGTCTTGCTAGGGCGTATCCAGACTGGTGTTGAAGGTGAGCTGGACTTCACCTCCTGGCCAAATGTAAGAAGGCACAGGTTTTGGGTAGTGTTTCTAGAAAGGGGAGCACAGGCAGAGGGCATCTGCGTAAGAGAGCGGGTAAAAGGGCTGGGTGTCGGGAAGGGAGGGGGCAGAGAAGTGGCTGAGTGCCTTGATTTGGAATAGGCAGAATGGGGGAACGGCTTCACTTGAGCTTCAGGCCCCGATGAAGCCCCAAGAGGCATTTTCCCTCTCAGGATCTCCTGCTGCCTCCCAAGCATGAGGTCCTTGGTTGCTGCAAACCACAGCCCAAGGTAACCATAGTGAAAAGGGCCAGGTTGTGCTCTTGACCCAACATCCAGATTTTTACCTGCCACATTCAGTCGATGTCCCCTAATTCTTCAACTTTCCTATGAAAATTCAGCAATTCCCCGTGAGTCTCCTGCCTTCTAGCCCTGCATGAGCCAGTCTGCTGCCTCCACAGGGCAGGGAGTGAAAAGAGCACTCCTCCTCTGCAGCACTTAGGACCTCTAAAAATCAAGTCATTTAGGGACCCAAATGTGGATTTCAGTACTGGGCACTAAACCCCAAGGCTGGGAAGTGTCTTGCAAGGCTTCCTAAGCACCTATGACCTTAACAGCCATCGTTGTAAGGGTCCCATTCTCAGGATGCTGGAGTTTTCCTAAGGAAATGGCTGGTTTGGGGCACAGAGACAAAGCTGTTGTCTCTTAAGAGCTGATCCTTTCATCCTAGTATGCACATATTCGGTCACCACTGTGGGCAGCTTCCTAGTGGGTGCCAAGGAAAAGGCTTTATTTTTAGCCTCCCTTCCAGTGCAAAACATTCAATGGTTGTAAAGAGCTTTAATGAGAAGAAAATAATAAAGGGACTTCGACAGACAGAATAATGCGTTGGGCTTTTCAAAGTGAGAGACAGCTGCTCTAACCCATATTTGTTGTCTCAGTAGGTGCAGAAGCACAGGAGATTTAGGTAACAGTTTATGGACAATTGTACCAGACTGTCAAGCAGCTTCCTCGGAGATGACAGGGCAGGAGCTGTAAATCAGAAGCTGGCTTTTCCCTTTTATCATCTCACTATGAGGCTGTCGGGCTTGTCAGGCCCCTACCGAAATGATCCTCCACTGTATTCAAGCTGACACCTGTGATTACATCTCAGTCAAGTCGCCACATACAAAATAGCCTCAAATATGTAATAAAAAAATGTAGAAATGCATACAATAGCAGGAAGAGGCTCAGTCAGGGTCAGGGCTCCATTGGGATAGTAAGAGTCTCTGCACCAAAGAGATTATAAACTACACAAATGAGACAAAGAGTGAGAAAACAGTATTATCATCCCCATTTTATAGACAGAGAATTGAGGCACACAGTGACCAAGGTCACTTGGGAAGCCTGTGGCAAATCTGGGAAATTAACCCAGATCTGCTAAATCCCAGTCTAACACTTTACACACAAGATACTCCAGTTACAAAATTAAAATCCTAGTTTGCCTTTGAAACGTGCCCAAAGTTCAGGGATGTTTCCGTATCAGGTTTGGATTTGGATTCACCCCTAGTCAAATCAGAAGCTGTACCTTTTTGCCTAGGTCTGTGAGCTTGGCTGCAATTCAGAACTGATCTAGATGTAAAAGTCATTAAAGACAACCAGTTGGTCCAGGGCTGACTGTAGCTTGTTAAATCTTTACAATCTCCTGTGCATTTCAGTGGGCACAAACCTTTCATTGCTTCTAGCTAGGTTACACCATTGTGATGAGCCTCCCCAGGCAAGCCTTGATGACATACATGGCCTGAATACATCCAAAACTTCAAAAGTTTCATGGCACTGCTGTAGGTAGCAGTGAGGTAACAGGTTGGGATGTTCACTTCTCTTCTGCATGCAGATACTCAGACTGGTTTTCCAGTTCAGGGCTACCTTGTAGCAGTGCTGACATGAGAGCTCCTGGGACAAACTCGGTAAGGTGGCCACATCTGAATCTGTCTGTATGAAGTTTCCCCACGTTTTTAGCCTCTGTCCCATTCAGTCTTTACAGGCTTTTTATTGATACAGTTCACACTGATCCTTAGCAATTGTTCCTAGATGCAATTTAATGCACACTGCAGCATTAGGAGCCAGACTCTGCTCTCAGTAGCACCGCATCGAACAGGAGTACCTCTACTGACATAAGCAGAGTCACCCCAGTATTATACTGTTGTAAACCAGAGCTGAGCCTTGCCCCTCGCATGCAGCCAGGCCACTTGGGGCAGGATCAGACAAGACGCAAACAGTCATCAAGGCTCGTAAATAGCCAGGAAGAACTGACTCCAAAAGTGAAGACAAACAGAGCGGACCCGGTGCCAGCCTCATCTGAAATCTAGTCATCAAGTCAGCGCTGCTACTGGGCAGCCCTGAGCTGGAAAAGGAGCCTGGGTATCTGCAGCTTCATCTGAAATCCTTCCACACTGAATGTCTGTTCTGTTACAGATTTAAACCAGTTTCTGATTGCTTAAACTGGTTTATGTGTACTGTCTGTCCATAGCCTTGCAGGCAGCAGAAGCAAGAATGTGGTGCTCACACCGAGGATTAGCTTCACGGCCCTACCATGGGAGCAGATGCAGGATTCAGTAGTTGCTGAAATGAAGGCAGCTTTATTTAAAACACTGAGTTTCCAAGTCAACAAGCCCTGTGTTGCCAAGATACCAGGAGGCGGGCAGGAGGACCTGCCGCTATGGAGAGAGCCGGCTCCAACCCCACTCCACGGCGATGCCACCCTTTGACAATCACAGTGTCACACACAACCCAAGTCTGACAGTCACGTCTTCCTTTGTGCTGCAGCCTGGTCCCTCGCAGGACAGAGCGGATCCATTGTTTTCTAGGGGATGGTGATTTTTAAGCCTGTGCTGGCACTTGCTGTGGTTTTGGAGGCTATAATACGACCATCAGGTCCTAGCAGCTGAATCTCAGCTGGTTGCTTCACTTGTGCAGTGTTGGAGAGGCTGGCTGAGAAATAAGGCAAAGCCTTTTCAGCAAGCCATAGGAGGGCAGCAGCTGACAGCAAGCCACTGTCAAATCCAGTATCTCCTGACTGTGCCTTCCTCCTACTCTCTTTTGCTTATTTAGATGTGAACAGGCACTGCAGAGCACTGCATGGATAACGTGGGCACGCTGGACATAACTTGAAAATCAGGATAAGCAGTATCTATAATCCCATCAGCCATAGAGAGGACGTGGTGTCTGAATTCACTGGGGCTGTACAGATTTCCAAGGTGTTAAGGGGTGGGAAGTATCCTTTGCAAACCTCAGTTGTCTGAGCCAGAGAAATCAGGCAGGCAGGTAGTTAAGGCACCCCCGGGAAGGTTACAACTAGCCGGGCGGTGGTCGTTTCTGGTGGAAGCCATTGGCTCCTGCTGACATTTTTGTCTTCTAGATGGAGAAACACACTTTTTTAATCATGACACAAAGTGCACAGGATTTTTTTTGTGATCTATACTGGGGTCAGACTGCCATGTAGGATCTTAGCAGCTCTTTTAGGCCCCAAGTAAAATTAGGCAGGATGCTTTGTGCAAATTAGGCAGGATGCTTTGTGCTTCTGCAGTGCTGATTGTCTTGAGGAGCTTCACAGACATTAACCGAATGCAGCTCTCTGCCTTATTTCACTGTTTGATCATTTTTGGCCTGACAGATAACGCACATGCTTGAATCAACGTGACGATCTTTCAGTGACTCCCCAGAAACTGCAATTCTTCTTCTCATGGGATCTGCCATGGTCTTGCTGTATTTCAGTCAGGCTTCGATCTGAGAAACAGAAGACAGAAACAGGCAAGCATAACAACTCAGCCGGAAGCATTAACGTGCGTTCCCCGCGGACGGCTCCCCAGCCCGTCCGGCTCTGCAGCCCTCGCAAGGGGGACCCTGGGAGTATCGCTGGGTCTTGCTGGCGGTGCGCAGCTGTGCGACAACCAAGGGCCCTGGCGCCGAGGACAGGGCATGGGCGGACCAGAGGGCCCTAAAATGGTCATTTTTATTATTCATGATCTCTGGCAACGTGGGGGCTGATGCTAAATGTTGGCCCTGGAGTGTAAGTACAGTGCAGCCTGTGGTTTTGCAACAGCAGGTCCAGATGACGCGGGCCACCCGAGTGGTCAAAAAGAGGAACTGCATCTTGAGTTCCAGTGCCGGCCTCTCTCCAAGCTGCAGAAGGGCCCCAAACACGCAGCCACGTGCGCGCAGGCCCGGTTGTGCGCGCATCTCGCGGCTGCGCGCGCACGCGCCTGCAATGCCCCGCCGAGCCGCGCGAGGGCGCTGCCGCCCTTCTCTCCCTCCCTCCCCGCCGGCCGAGCCGCGCATGCGCCAGGGCCGCGACACCCAGGCGTACCGGAAGTGCGGGCTATCCCCAGCGGCGCCTGAGACTACAGCTCCCGGCGGGCCGCGTGCGCGGGGCGAAAGTACCTCCGGGCGGCGATGCGGGGCTGCTCGCTGGGCCGGCGGCTGCTCGCCTACGCGGGGGTCTCCCTGCCCGGTCCGGCCGCCCGCAGAGGTGAGAGCGCCGCGGACCCTCCCCCTTCCTTTCCTTCCCTCTCCCCCTTCCAGGGGGTAACGCTTCACCCTTAGCACAGGCCTCGCCCCCTGTGGAGGCCCCGCCCCATTGAGACCCCCCTCCCTCCGGGTGGTGCTGGGGCCCTCTGCTGCCCCCTGGTGTCCAGCTGGGACCTGCAGCCTGGCCATGCTGGCAGGGTTGGCGTCCCTGGGTGGGGCCAGCCAGGCCTGCGGATATAGCAGATCCCAACGTTTCACTGTGGGCTTGTGCAGAGATTTGAGGAGACACATGTGAACTTTGGAAGAGCCACAGGTTGGTCGCCCTGATTTCGGGGCTCGGCGTCTGGAGACTTGTCATAGCGAACGCCGGTGTCATTGGAAAGCTGCAACTCGTCCCCCCGAAATTGCCTGTGGAGAGCAGTCACGTGGCGCAGAGCTTGCACACGTTGAGTCAGCTCTCACGTGGGCTGCGTTGGGAGCAGGAATTGGGCTAAACCGCAGCCGTTTCTCTAGTGCGGGTGTAGGTTAACCCTGAACGTTAGTTGTCGGGGGCTGACCTCTCTGTTACCTGATGCTGATTTAATATCATCCTCTCTCTGTAATACAGCGATTTCCCCAAATCCGACAGATTGTGCAAACGATCCAGCCTTAAGTACCGCCTGCACATTTTTCTGTTCGGCCTTAAGGACCGCCAGCAAATTTTGATCATCTCAAGTATGATAAATTATACAAATTATCAATGATAATATCATTATAATATCGATTATAATAAATCTGTGAATGTGTACCACTGACGGGTTGCCTATGTACCGCTGGTGGTACGTGTGCCACAGATTGGGAACCGCTGAGCTAATAACAGGCACAGGCACAACACGTGGAACAGCCATTCAGAGAGAGAAGAGAGACTTGAAGAAGAACCGGAGTTTGAGCGTGGACATGGACAAGATTGATTTATGGGACAGCAAATAGAAAACTGTTCAAAATCTAGCGGGCAACTTGATGGACAAGCAGTAGGGTGGACAGAGTAGAGGAACAGGAGAAAATAAAGAGCGGTGATGAATGTAGCCAGGGTTCAGTCACAAGAACCGTCAGCATCTTTGTTCTCCGTGCTCTCTGAAATTGTGGGTTTGCACAGTAAAAAGTTCGTTACTCTCATTCAAGAGATGCAGGGGTGTATGAGAAGCTAAACTCATGTCAGTCTGTTGCCTCCTTGCTTAGTTGGTGAACCAGTAAGTTCCTTCCAAGTCCTGGCTGTGTGTAGTGAAACTATTAGTACAACTCTTCCTTCGTTCTGGCACTTTACGGGGTGTACCCTCTGCTTCCAAGGGGAGCTGCTTCCTGTGGCCCAGCCCCACATGCCTGTGGCATTGGCATGTTAGAAATAGAAGTCTGATTTGGATAGCCTCCTTTGATGTTCCTGAAAATCAGGCCTTCCTCTTCAGGGTGCCACAAGGCCTCTAGGGCAGGGGTTCCCATCGTTTATTCCCAAGGGCACATTTGGATTTAAAAGAAAAAGCAGCGGGTGCCAACGTATGAATATTAAAGTTTAAAATTTATAAACGTAGATATGCGCGTGCGGATAGTTTCATTTGCAGAGGGAGTAGTAAGTGCCACTGCATCAGTCAGACTGACTTGGTCTCATTTTGGCAGCTGTTGTGTGCAGCCTGAGTTCAGTCGGCAGTGACAGCGTTTTTTGTTGGAATAATGAATTTTTGCTGATGGTGAAAATGCACGTGGACACCTGAATAAACCTCTGGGGGGGTGCCATGGCGCCTGCAGGCATTGCGTTGGGAACCACTGCTCTAGAGCAAGTCACTGCACTGCATGCCTGACTTTGGTGCTGGTATTTACTTTCCTACTGCTACAGACGGCCTCAGGAAGCAGCAGGGGTACTTGTAGTCTATAAAGACGGAACAGGTCTGCAAAAGTCTAAAACTCTTGGTCCCAGAGATGATAGTTTTTATTAGACCAGTGTTGCCCAACCAATGTGCCGCAACACAAAAGTGTGCCATCAGAAATGAACAGGTGTGCCACTGAATTTTTCCTTGGCAATGAGCATCAATAGCTATGAGGATGGGGGATGCCTTAACAGTGGTGCTGCAGAAAATTTTGATTTATGTAAAGTGTGCCTTGGGCTGGAAAAGGTTGGGAAACACTATTAAACCAACTAGGAAATCACAAAAAAAAAAAATCTTTTTCTGCAAGCTTTTGTGCTCAAATGCCCTTCATCACCCTCTGGGAAAATTAAAGATGGTAAAAAGTCCCCGTAGGTAGGAAATAAATCTCATTTTTGCACAGAGTGAGCTGGAGATGGAAATCTGTCCCTCTGGGTCCATGAGAGTGTCTTTGTGAGTTGTTCTGAGTTGCTCTTTGTTGTGTAGATCAGGTAGGATGAGATTTGTAAGGCTGGAGGAAAAAGAAAGTGGTTATTCCATTGCCTATTTTCACTATGCTTTATAATCAAGCCATTGAGGGATGATCCAACCTTCAGATGTACATGCACATTTGTGTCCCTTTGTATTCCTTTAGACATGACTTTATATTGTGGATATTATTACATTACAGGTTATAACTTAACAAAGGAACTAATGACTCTAAAGAGTTTCTTACCAATTTCAGGTTTTGCTGCCACGGCCTTTATGAAGTCATACGATGTGAGAAGAGTTGAAATAACACCCCTAGAGCAAAGGAAGATAACTTTCGATACGCACGCTTTAGTACGGGATCTGGAAGCGCATGGTGAGCAACGCTTGTTAAATAACCCAAACAAAACCATGCTGTTACTTTCCCAAAGCATCCAGAAGTTTGTACCATCTTGCTTGCCTGTTGGTAACCCTTAGAGCATAAATGGAAATATCCCATGCTGTAGTCTGGACAACCACAGCAATAAACTCATAAGGTAACACTTGATCATAGGTATGTAAAGGCTTATGTGGTTCCTCCTGTCAGGAATTTCATACTGGTGTAAAGGATCAATAATAATCAGGGATCCTGGTTTTCTCTGATTAAAAAAATCCCCAATTTTTAGATTAAAAAAAGTAACCCTAAATCCACAATTTTCCATGATTAAAATGAAACACCACTGTATAGCTATCTATCTATTCATGGCATTTCATTTTAATCATGGAAAAATGTGGATTTGGGGCTACTTTTTTTAATCTGAAAATTGGGGGGCAAGAGGTTATCAAAGAAAACCAGGATCCCTGATAATAATTAAAGAATCTCCATCAAGTTAAATTAGGTTACTTCTTCATGTTACACTAACGACACCTTTAGTTATTGAAATTGGATTTAAAAAGTCTGCTTTACTTTTTATGCACGATTGAAAAAGTCTGCGTTTCTCATTTATTTGTATGAGAACAACATTGGGGTTCAGGACAATGTGTAAACCTAAGTAATAAAAAGGCCTTTTAGTGGATTTCTTTTTCTGTCTCTGTTTAAAGTAACGTCAGAGAAACATTTTTGATTTTTAAGCTATGTCAAATTATATTCCAGACAGGTTATCCTCCAAATTTGCTGTTATAAATTGGGTTTATATTTCACAGCCAGCAGTGATGACTCAGAATTGTACCTGTGTTGAATTGCTCAGGTCCATACTACAGAAGAAGATATTAGAGTAATATGGTGCTGAAATAGTTGTCATAGGTCTTTCTCCTTCTTTTAGCTCCCATCTCATGAAACCTTTTGCCAGTGTAGAAGATTTGATGCAGTACAAATGGATTTCATGGCATTCTCAAAATTTCCATCTAACCTGGATGTGGGCTGGTACCTTGGCAAATGAAGTCATGAGGTAGTTAGAAAAATAAATTTGATAATCCAAGGAAGCAATAGAAATACTATCAACCTTATTAAATCCTTGAGGTGCCTGCCTTAGTGGAAGGGGAATCTCTGGCAGTGTTTGTAGCTACCTATTAGAATAAAAGAACTGACAGTGAAGTTTCATAATTCCAGTGATTTGGGAGGAGAATAATGTCATATCATCCTTGTGCTTTTTCCTCATGAGTTGTGAAAGTAGACAGATAGTTGACCTCTCCAGGGTCATTTTACAGATGGGGAACCTGGCGCACAGAAGTAGACTCCAGTCCAAGGATGCACTTTGTCAGTGGCAGAGCTGGAAACAGAACCCAGGAGCTTGTGTGTCTTGCCTAGCAGACAACTCCACCTGAACTGTTGTCAGTTAGTGGTTTTATGATGTCCTCCAAAAGCTGACACGTTAGCGCTTTCCCAGGGTAAAATCTCACCAAACTACAGACAAAGTATAAATAGTAGCACGAGGTAATAGAAATGCTAAGGCCCAGATTCAGACCTGGCGTTAACGTCTGCAGTGCTTTTGGTAATGGACTCTCTCTCCATGGCAGGGTGAATTATTACTTGCTTGTGCACTTGGATCCTGAGCTGAGGGCTCTGATTTATTACGTAGTTGCTGCTCCTCTCTCCGGACAACTCTCTCATTTAATCTTAACCCATTGCCCTTCAATTGTCTTCTAGGCTTTGGGCAAGAACAAGCAGAGACCATTGTATCGGCATTAATAACTTTGTCAAATGTCAGCCTGGATACAGTGTATAAGGATATGGTGACCCAAGCTCAGCAGGTAACAAATCTTTCATCTGAGTTTTCTTCATCTCTCTATTTGTCTCAACCACAAACGCATGTGGTGTTGGAAAATAACAGTGCCCACGTTAATATAGTTAAATTTAACAACAACAGGTATAACAAACACTTTACTGAGACAGATGGTCCTCAACTTTAAGCTGACATTAAGCTGGAAAGGGAGAAGTCATATCTTGCATTTATTATAGTATGTTCTGTTCCATAGGAATGCAAAATGCCTTCCAGAAAGTAGCTGATACACTAATGCTGTGCAGTGGTCACTTCATTGGGTACTGAAATCCAGTCTCTAGAGTAAGGCTCAGAAACTGTTTCCATTGAACACAATAATTTAGGAAATGAATTTCAAGGAATATTATATTAATAATACGTTGAAAATAATGCATCTGCTTTATGTGGGAGAAACTAGTCCATCTGTAACAATATAGATACAATTTTTCTTTGGTTGGTTTCTCAAAAAATTTACGAACCATTAAACTGCTTCATGATCTTCTTAATTCTTTCTGCATATTGGCCTCTTAGGCTGGTCATCTGAAATGGATGCAGATACTTTATGCGAAGTATTGCGAGGTCATCCTTAACTCAGAAGTTCATACTAGTAGTGCCTATGATGCATCTGGTGAAGTAATCAGCAAACTGTTATGAGGGTGTGCCCAAGCTGAGACAGCGAAGGAGAATCTTCAGGGTTTGGCCAAGATGAAATTGAAAAAAAATCTAAAATGTTTACCTCCTTTGTAAAGCCAACAGCCAGGCCTATACAAAAAGACTGATGCAAAGTAATTGCTTAATAATTAATCCGTATCTACTGACTGAGCATTCAGGACAGTTCTCGTTGAGTGAGTTTATGCAAAGAGGTATGAATTGTTTCTCTGTCACTTAAGATGTGAATCATTTCCAGATGATTTTTATTTGGGTTATGTTTCTTAAAAATTTTGAGAACTTCTATCATGAATAAATAAACCCTGGTAGACAAAGAGAGCCTGAGAATGCCAGTGTTTTTCCTGTTCAGTTAATATGGAAATCTTGCTGGCTTTGAGACCTTGTTGTATCCAGCACGGAAGCCTTAAATGAACATTGCTGTGACATCAAGACCCAAATGTAACCTACTTGGAGTAGTGCAGTAGATGCAAACCTGCTGCTGCTTGCGGCTTAGCAAGTGCTTTAATTTAAGGGGGACTATGGACAGAGTAGATTCCAAACAAAGACAGCCAAGTGCTCCCAGAAGCCTTCGGGGGCTACCTCTTTGCCTTCTACTGATTTCAGTGCGAGTGGTTCAGGCTGTATTGTAGGGAACAGGTGGGAAGAATGCAAACTCAGCACCTGGCCCTGAATCACAGCCTGACATTTCATAACGCTCAGCACCTTTACAAACAGGGGCCCCCAGAAGTCCCTGCCACTCCCTGTCATTGTTCCCTGCTTAGAGGAACAATACAGAAACTTCCTGCTGTACCCGAAAGTCATACTGTTCTGAAGGCAGTAATGTTTTGGCTCATTTCAAATTTAAAGTTCTGTACCATACAGCTTAACAGTGGTGGAGACTACAAAGAGGCAAGGCTGGAAGATTTCCCACGGAGTTTTTTCAGTGTGCCTTGTACCTGCATACACCTAGTGTGAGACAGTAATTTGGTACTCGTAGCCTCCCCATTTTTGCCTTTCTGGCTCTTTCAACCAAGAGGAAAGTTAGTGTTAAACATGAAGTTAGGAACTTGGTGAGTCAATTGGCTTGTTTTACGTAGACTGCTGGAGAAAGTGGTTAATGAAACTAGTCTTTGCTTTCTACCTTGGGTCTAAAAGGAAGGTATCAAATGGGCACACATAATGATTCTGGATTCATTGAATCAATTACAGCTATTTATTTTCTGTTAGTTTGTGACTTCCGTTGTCTTTTCTTGTTTTTGTTCTACAGTCACCAGTTTCTTCCACTGAAAAAGTTGATTTTCCTTAATGTAAGCAAGTCTGTTGCTACCTATTGAAATAGGGTGCTTGGAAAAAAAGTCTTAGCAGTTTTTGGCCATTTTGAATTCCTTTCATATATATATATTTTTTTTTTTAGGAAATAACTTTGCAGCAGATAATGGCACATCTGGACTCCATTCGGAAAGATATGGTCATCCTTGAGAAAAGTGAATTTGCGAACCTGAGAGCAGAGAATGAGGTACAATTTCATCATCTTCATTGAACAGATGCATTTCAGAGTATGTTGCGTTACATCTGGGAGGCCTTGTAGAATGACCTCTATGGACAGTCACTAGTACTTTAACCAATATTAAAAGTTTTTCGTTTTCTTGCCCTTGAAAGTTTAGAAATCTGCTGTGAACCCTGCCTGTTGAATAGCAGGGGTTGTGTTTCTATAAAAAATAAGATAAAGATTCATGTGGTGACCTTCAGAAAAGAAAACTTCTTGTTTGACTCCTTAACTGATTTAATATATTTTTAAGTGTTATTCCTTTTGTTATTACATGTGCAGTGCAGATGATATGCAGTTTATGACACAATATTCAGTAAAATTGCTGGTGGCTTGGATAGTTTTAGTTCTTTTTTCCTGCCAACATTTATTATATTCAGGTATGTGCTTCTGTCATCCATAGGCCATATGCCAATGCTCACAATGGCAAGATGCAGGTTGCAAGGTGCATTAGATGATGGTCCATTTATTTTAAACCATATTTCAAATAGAACTAGATATAAAGGCATAATTGCTGTTTTTAATTAAAATGACAGGCAAAGTAGTACATTCAAAGCACAGTAGAACCTGGACTCTTCCAGCTTGAGACCACTAACGTGCTCTAGCTAACTGCTGCAGCCTTTATAAAATCTGATAATGTTTTAACTTAGTTGCTCTGATCCAGGGATGTAAAAAGTGTTTTTAAAAGTATTCGTTTAACCTCTTTTAATTATATCAGTTAAATGGTCAACCAATAACACAGGAGCTCAGATATGGCTGCTGCTGGGAGCTGCTCCCAGGGCCTTTTGATGGGTGGAGGACAACCCAGCCTAGATGAAGCCCCACCCTGGGAGGAAGGGAGCACCTGTGACAAGGAGCAGCTAATTCCTTACTTGAGGAGCCATTGAGCTACCTGCTGTTTTCCTCTTAGGCTATGCCCTCACCTCCCTTTCCCCTCCTCTTAACCCCTCTCTCCCTCCTGCCTGCCCTGCCTCCTCCTGGCTCCTGTAGCACACCGTGCACACAGCTTCCCTTACTCCCCCTTCCCTACCAGACTGCGCACGCCGAGCTAAACAATAATTGGTAAGCTAACCAGTTGTCCCAGCACTTGTCAATTAAACAATTAATTGTTTAACCTTTTACATCCCTACTCTGATCAAGCTGCACAGGAGCAGGGAAGAGCTTCAGCTAAATGCTGGGGAGGTGGTGCCCTTTGTAAAAGCCGCAGCAAACACTTGAGGGGCTCACTGTTCACTTGTCGGTCTGCTGCAGATTAAGCAGGTTTGAAACCACCCAGCTAGAAATGGTCCAGGTTCTGCTGCATGTTTTTTGAAAACACTGCAACCTCAGTGAGCTAGTTCAGTCAGTCTGACAAGTGTCATGCGATACCATCTAAAATGAGCAGTCATGTTGCTCAGTCTGTCAAATTCTCTCTCTTTTTACCTAGAAAATGAAAATCGAATTGGATCAAGTTAAACAGCAGCTAACAGTAAGTGAATAACAGTGGTGGCTGTGTGGCAGTGTTCCTGCCTGCCATGTGGGACATCTGGGTTCAAGTCCCAACTGAGGTGACTTGGGGGCTGTGTGGTTTAAGCCAGGAATGGTATCCTTACAGGGGCTATGTGAATGTGAGGTTAAAATTCCCTGCTGGGGTAGAGGAAAAAGTGTCAGTCATCACTCTAGTGTGCCACCTGATCTGGGGTGGAAGAAAGGGACCAGCTCTAGCCTTTCTGTACCTTGTCATGCATCCACAGATGCATCTCGGGTGGGTCCAAAGAGGTGATCCTCCCCCTCTGTGTGGCACTGGGCGCCGCACTTCGAGCAGGGTGTGGACAACATGGAGAGGGTCCAGAGGAGGCCACTTGCATGATCGGGGGGCAGCAGGGCAGGCCCTATGAGGAGAGGCTGTGGGACTTGAACCTGTTCAGTTTCCAAAAGAGAAGGCTGAGGGGGGTCTTGTGGTCTGTTATAAACTAGTCAGTGGGGATCAGTGGGCACTGGGGGAGTCACTGTTCCCCTGAGCACTGCCAGGAGTGACCAGAAATAACGGATATCAGGAGGTGCTACTTCACGGTCAGGGCGGCTTCCAAGAGAGGTGGTCCTGGGGTTTTTAAGAGGAGGTTAGATGAACATCTTGACCCCAGTATTGTTTCCTGCCATGGCGGGGGTCAGACTAGATGATATACTCAGGTCCCTTCTGACCCTAGAAACTATGAAACAAATACCTGTACTGTCATTTCAGGGACGCATATAATCATTTAAATAATTGTATGGCCATTTATGTTAACATAATTCAAAATAATGTCATAATTTGTTTTTAAGAATGAAACAGGTAAAATCAGAGCTGACAACAAACTGGATGTAAACCTGGAAAGAAGCAGAGTGACAGACATGGTAAACTGTTCTTAGATGTTTTTATTAATTAGCTGCTCTTTTTCCACTGCTGAGATCATAATGCCTCTCTCAATCTATAGTTTACAGATCAGGAGAAGAAGCTCATGGAAGCAACTACTGAGTTTCACAGAAAAGTGAGTGCTGAGCAATGGCTGTTCTGTACTTGTAGTCCATTTCACACTAAGTCCATTTCTCGTACACCCAAAATTCTCACTGGAACAAATTAGATTTTGAAGGTACAAGAAGTGCACTATTGGGCTGGATAGTTGGATATATCTGCCTATATGGCCTAAGCCTGTATTTCTTGCATGCATGCAAAAATATTCATATGCACATGAGCAAGTGTGAAAACCCCGTTTTGGATCTTGTCCTGTGGAAATATTTTGAACTAATGTATCCAATCCACTTTCTTCAAAGTAAAGTCCTTGCATAAAACTTTAAATCATTACTTCATGCGGTTTTAGTCTAGCTATTCTGCTTTCAGATATTAGTACCTCTATGTTTTATTGATATTTCTAGGATGTCTCTATACAATGCACTAAAGGTTTGTGCCTACCAAAAACATAAGAAACCAATGTCCTTTGATTAGAATTTTCAAACTAGCTCATTGTAGAGCTCTATCCTTGGCTTTCCCCCTCCTCTTCTTCCTCTTACCAGTTGTAGCCACTTTCATATTTGCATCTACCTCTCCCTTTCTGCAATCCTGCAGCAGCCTCAGACCTAACCTGGTCAAATCTGTCCCCGATCCTTTCTTCTACCCTGTCTCCCTCCTAGTTCACGGTATCAGCATTCTGCTGTGCTAGTCAGAGAGAGGCTTGGACATTTGGCTGTATCTAACTCATGTACTTCTTCCATATTTCTAATAATAGGATCTGTGGCTTCCCTCTGCTTCTAGAAAGATTGGGTCATTTAACTTAAACTTATAGCACAATAGGTCTAGATGAATACACAGAGGAAACAATGACATTTACTCTGTTGAGTAAAATGCCTCCTTCCCTTTCTGTGTTCCTTTATTTTTCAAAGGTTTATCTATTGCCTGTTAGTGCAGCCAGATAGTCTTGACTGGGTTTTAAAGGAGGGCTTATGGCAGAGGGGAGCAAAGGATCCCCTGGAATTACCAGTGTCCCCTCTTGTTCCTTTCACTGCTAGGACTGATATACTTTGACTTGCAAGTCTCTTCCCATCACACGTCAGGTGTCTGTGAGCAGTAACTGTTTTCTGAAATGTCTTAAATCTGCTTTTTGATCATTGAAACTGGTCTCCCTGCTCAAAATTAGAACAGCTGTTGTTTACTAAATCAGGGTCAGTGCTAATGAGATGGGATAAGATAAATGGGATAAACCATCATGCTTGAGCATAAGCCAGTCACTGACTACCTGGGGCTAGAAAGAAACAACCCACATGGGCAGATGATTTAATCAACATCTCCAGGAATTTATTGTACCTGTATCTTCTTTATTGCTGCCCTCTGCCCAAGATGGGATACTGGATTAATGGACCAGTGGGGAGGTAGGGTGGGAAGTGAGTTATTAAAAGTCATGTTAACACCTGTGCCACCTGCCTCCTGTACCCTGATTATTCCGGGCGTTTACCACAGAAAGACATTTCTGTGGTGAATTTCTTTGCCTCCATTTTCCTAAGCAGGGACCAGAACAGCCACCCCCCTCTGCTGAGCCCCCCTCAGATCCCAGGGGAGGCGCAACTAGGCCAAGGGTTAGTGAGGAACTAGTTAGGGAACTTCTGGAGGGACTGGATGTATTCAAATCAGCTGGTCCGGACAATCTCCACCCTAGAGTAGTGAAGGAATTGGCTGAGGTCACTGTGGGACCCCTGGCACGGCTTTACGAGCACTCACGGTGCTCTGGTGTGGTGCCAGAGGACTGGAAGAGGGCCAATGTGGTTCCCATCTTCAAAAAGGGGAGGA
>NW_017728906.1:192898356-192926715 GCF_001723895.1 Crocodylus porosus
ACGGGACCTGAACCTGTTCAGCCTCCAGAAGAGAAGGCTGAGGGGGGGATCTAGTGGCCTGTTACAAACTAGTCAGGGGGGATCAGGAGGCATTGGGGGAGTCCCTGTTCCCCCGAGCACTGCCAGGAGCAACCAGGAATAACGGTCACAAGCTGGCAGAGGGCAGGTTTAGGTTAGATATCAGGAGGCGCTACTCCACTGTCAGGGCGGCTAGGGTCTGGAACCAACTTCCGGGAGAAGTGGTGCTGGCTCCTACCCTGGGGGTCTTTAAGAGGAGGCTAGATATACACCTTGCTGGGGTCATTCGACCCCAGTACTCTTTCCTGCCATGGCCGGGGATCGGACTCGATGATCTGCTCAGGTCCCTTATAACCCTAGAAACTATGAAACTATGAAACATGCTTCAATCAGTTGCTATTCCCCTTTTTAAAAGTATCTTCAGTTGGGCTCCACATCTCTTCAAAGCTCATTTACAGGTTGCATATTTTATTTCCCTAAGGGGGTTGATGTTTGTAGTGACTTTTCTCTTTACCTAGAAGAGTTGAAAACACTGATGTTATGTGTAAAAGTGGAAGGGGGGCAGAGATGAGTCAAGTGTATGCTGTGTTTTATAATATTTCAGGATTCAAGAACCAACAGTGTTATTGCAGAAATCAGCAACAAAATTGATACTGAAATAGCCTCCTTAAAAACCCTGATGGAATCGAATAAGTTGGGCACGATACGCTATTTGGCAGGTACGCAGCTTACTCGCGAAGGAATGGGCATTATCCATGTGTTTCCAAAACATAAAACTTGATTCAAAGGGAAATTTAGGGTGTAGAGTTCCCAGTTCTCCGAAATTCTCTTTGGTAGCCTGGGTGTGTTGTATGATGATTCTACATTAAAAATGAGCTACAAAGAAAATGACTGTGAATTCATAATTATGTATACAACATTGTTGGTTTCAATATCTGTCTCAGGTTAGGCATGACAATGGCTAATAAATTATGGGAAAGGTTAATGTAAACTAAGTTCAAAAGTTCACTTGTTCTGTTTTCATAATTTAAAAGAAGTGATAGATTGAGAGGAAAAAAAATTGGTAGAAAACTAGGGGAAATTTGGCACAGGATTGTGCCTAAAGTCAGGGTAGGAGCAACATGTGGACAAGATGAACACTGCTTCCCTGCCCTTCCATCCATTCTTGCTTCTCTTACTATAGCAAGTTAGCAGTTTCTGCTGCAGAGGCTCCTAGCCCAAACTATCCTGGGGGTCATACTATCCCCCACAGGAATGAGCTGGAGTTGAAAGCTAGTCTGCAGCAAGTGAGGCAGCTCATTTACATAACCAGATGGTCTGATGCAGCAGTGGGATCACTCTACTTTGAAGCTTAGGACTTGTTTTGGGTGAAGGTCCGGATCATCCTGTGTTTCTGACTCCCTTAGTGTGCACCTTCATGACAAACAGGAGTAAACCTCCAAGTTACATTTTCAAAAACTCTCTTTCAGTTTGATGACTTCAGTTTGGTTTCTTTAAACCTTACTAATCTTAGAAATGAGATTAACTCCCCAATTAATCCAGAGACCAGGAAGTGCACACTGAGGTAGAAAGGAAAAAAGGAGAATAACCTAGTTGTTGTGCAGCTTAAGATCAAGTCCAGCAAAAAGAGCTGAACCTGAAGAAACCTGCTTTAACACTTGCTAAACTGCTGGCACGGCCCATGTGGAAAGTAAGTTGTTCAAGTTTCACACAGTTGTTCCAGTTGCTTGTGCTCATTCCTGACATAGTGCCCATTATGTATATTAGGGGTGTCAAATTCAGCTGGCCCCACAGGCTGGATGAAGGTCACTGGGGGGTCTGCAAGCTGGACCAGGACCAACCCATAGCAGTAGTGCCCATAGCACCAGGTCCAGCCCATACACCAGACACAGCAGGCATCAGCCCTGGAGCTTGTTATGTATGTGGTGTACAAGGCCAGCATAGGGTTAGCACAGCACAAGCTGGACCTGGCACTGCAGCTAGCACAAGGGGTTGGTCTAGGGTGCAGCCCCTGGTCCAGCATTTCCACTACAGGTAGTGCACACCCCGTGCTGGTGAGAGCTGGAGCCAGCATATGCTGCATGTATGTGGAGCTGGATTGGCCATGTGCACTGCACACAGCAAAGAACAGCACAAGGTGCATTCTGTGGCCATGTGGCACCCTGCTGGACCGGCCTTTTGTAGTGGCATGACCCAATCCAGACTAGCCTTGTAGCCAGCATGCGGAGCTGTCCTAGCAGAGCCACATGCAGCATGTGCCCCAGATATCATGACCCCTGTGTTAAGTTCAGGGTGTGGCAGGGTGCTTAGGGTGCCTCCCATTTGAAGAGGAGAAGCAGCCCTTGAAGCAGATGAGGTGGAGGGAGCCTCACCTGACTTGAGAGGGCTGGGCTTGAGATATATAGGCCCAAGCCCTGAGTGAAACAAGCAGTTAGATCTTGGAGGCTGCTGAGGGAACATGGGCTCAGCAGGATGGGTGCAGCTCCCGAATGCCAGCAGGGACAATCCAGCCAACAGTCTGGAGGTTTGGAGAGGAACTAAGGGGAGGAGGAGGTTCCTAGGTTTGGACCCAAAGAGAGGGGCTGAATGTATGGGACCAGAGAGGGTCCAGGAGCCCAGGGAGAGTTGCTGAGTGTGTTGAGAGCCCAGAGAGGGGCTAAGTGAGATCCGGTGAACATCAAAGAGAGAGAACACCTGCAAGACATGGGACATGGTGTAGGGATGGATTGGAGCCACATAATTAGCCCGTAAGGCAGTGACCACAGACACCTGGTGGTTATTAGTGGGAGCAGACTAGGAAGCCTTGGGGCAGCCTCCTTAATTTAAATCAGATACATCAAGGCATGGCAGGAAACTGAAGGTTTGATTGTGCTAAGATAGCAGAATGGGCAAGGGAAGGAGGGCTTCCAGGGGCTTCACAGCCATCCCTAGGACACTCTGCTATGCAGGGCACACAGCACTGTGTCCAACCTACCTGCCACATGCAGCATATGAAGTCAGGGCTTGGACCAACATCTTGGGTTGGTCCAACATCCACAAGCTGGATCACAGCACTCCACAGACCAGATTTGGCCCATGGACAGTATATTTGACACCCCTGATGTATATTGGTGAGGCTGCAGCTGGTGTACTGCATCCAATTCTGGGCTCCACACTAGAAAGGGCGTGGAGAAGCTTGAGAGTCCAGAGAGCCACGTGCATGATTAGAGTTCAAGAGAACAAGCCTGATGATGAGAGGCTGAGAGCCATGGGACTCTTCAGCCTGAAGAAGCAAAGGGTTGGAGTGACTTGGCAGCCTATAAGTACATGAGGGGTGTGCATCAGGAACTGGGAGAATGTCTGTTCACCAGGGCACCCCAAGGGAAGACAAGGTCTAACAGTCACAAACTGCTGGAAGATTGTTTTAGACTGGACGTAAGGAAAAACTTCTTTACCATCCAAGTCTCCAGAGTCTGGAATAAACACCCTCCAAAAGTGGTGCAAGCACCTACTCCTGGATACCTTTAAGAAATGCTTGGATGCTTATCTTGCTGGGGTGATCTGACCCTAGCTGCTTTCCTGTCCCTTAGGCAGGGGCCTGGACCTGATGATTTCATGAGGTCCCTTCCAGCCCTAATGTCTATGAAATCCTTTTATTAGTTTGACAGTCATCTCATCTGATGAGGGTGTGGGACACTTATTTTACTTGTGTAACAAGAACTTGTTCTGATAGTCTGACCCTTGATATCATGTCTCTATAGCTAGTGTCCGAGGAAAGGTTTAAGCTCTGAGAGAAATGTTTTTAAAATTAAATGACCCGTCTTAGATTATTTAGCATACTTTGGAGTTGCAGTCAGCTTTCATTTGTCGCAAAATGAATTCCCTGCACTGAGCACAGGATGATGTTTTGTGCCACATTAATTATTTCCTGTTTCTATTTGCAGCTTCTGTTTTCGCTTGTCTGGCAATAGCACTGGGATTCTACAGGTTCTGGAAATGAAGCTACTGGAACTACTATACCATGGAACAAAGAAAGGGCATCATCCTCAATCTATCAGGGAACATCTGTTAGGACCTTGTGTTTGCTATTGCTGTTGTTTGGCACCTTCATTTTGATGATGATTCTTAGTGAGTGCTAGGAAATGTTTTCATAATGCATAACACTCGCAGGCAAAATAGGGTCACTAATAGAATATATGGAAAACTTTCTCTGGCTCTAGGTGGCCTTCTTTAAAAGACCTCACGTATTAAATGAGAAATTGGGGAGGGTGTTGCTACACTAACCAAAATCCATGTCCCAGATTAATTTTGCAAAGGCCCTGCTCTCATGGGCTTGTTTCTTCTATTTGAGCAAAAGTGTTTACCATGTGGTATGACCTGCTGGAAACTGCAGTCCAGTGGAGGAAGATGCAAGGGATGAAAATAGACCCAAGCAGATGCTGCTGTGTGAGACTTCCTGTGGCTCAAAGTACAGGGAATGGATGTTACCCTTCAGCTGCAAACTTACCCTACCCTAAATCAGAAAAATCATAGGCCTTTTCAAAAGGACCCTTTCCCTTCAGGCTAAGACATAAGGGCCAAAATGTTCCATCCCACCCCACTCTTCCCTTCTTGGCTCCCTCTTTCCTTCTCACCCACAGAACCTAGAAGTAAAGACTCATGCTTTCTAAGGGGAAATACACAACCAAGGCAAAGGGGAACTTGGACTTTTGACCATTGCTGGAAAACTCCTATACAGTCTGTACACAGCCCTTGTCTGAGAGTAGACTCCAGGCTGGGATGATACATTACTTCCATGAGACTTCCAGTATTCCCTTTCCTGCCTCCAGAGTCCAATCCCTCTAAACCAAACTTTGACCATGGCCTCGACTCTCTGCCATTGCTCACTAAATACCAACACTGAGATATAATAGGATGTAGTAATATCATCCAAAATGAAAACAGCCAATTTTTTTTTTTTTGACTTTTTATAGATGATTATTTTTGGCCACAGTGATGCCAATGCTCACTTCATCTTTGCAGGTAATGGTATGGCTATAGTAATGGAGTACCCCCTGCATGGGGAAGAGAATTGCACTACAAAATACCTAGAGTGGCATTTTCAGGTTTATCTTGTTTACAAACAGGATGTGTTGGTATTTTGTGATTTTGTATTTCATGCACGAAAGTCTATGTAAACTTTCTCCTGCAACAGAATTGTTACAGCTGTGACCTGGGCTGTGATTAAAATAAACCAACCTGGAAAACTGTGACAACATGTTTTATGGTAGGCAGTAGTGTAAGTCTCCTGAGAGCTGACCACTGTGGGTGGTGGTGATATGTGCTGTCTCAGATGTTGACTATTCCATGCCTAATTTTGATAGGTACAGCTGTGTTATAAGCAAACGTTGTACAGAGTCACTCGAGGCCACAATAAACACCATATTTATAGCATTCACCTTCTGAATCTCTGCCATTTATGTTTATCATCAGTCAGTCTCTACGTGATCCACATACGGATTTTGCATTACTACTGTATTTATTAAATACCAAGATGAGAACGATTTTTTCCCCATTTAACATGAGCGTGGGGCTCATCTTGGAATCAAGTACAAGGTGGTATGGCTCCAGCTCTGGCCCCGACCCATGGTTGGATCTGGAACCACAGCTTCTGCCTGCCCCACCCACTGCTGTCTCCTTCCCCAGTCCTCCCCCCCTGCAACAGCCTGTGGCCCCTTTTCTCCATCTCTTCCTCCCTCCCCCTGCAGCCTCTGCCCCCTCCTACCTGCTGCTTACCCTTGCTGCAGCACTGCAGGCTTCATCCCCACTCCAGCCTGAGGCATGGAGCACGTGCTTCCTTCAGCCCCAGCCCAGTCTTGTAGCAGCAACAGCAGCCAAGCAGCTGCAGTCCCAACTCTGGGGCCTGACCAGAGCTTCTGCTGCCATTGCCACCAGACCACATGTGCTCTGTGCCCCAGGCTGGAGCACGGACAGAGCCTGCAGTGCTGGAGAAAGGGTAAGCAGGTGTGGGGAAGGGATGGGGAAAGGGGTAGGGGTCAAGCTGCCGTCCCCTATTGGCTCCCCTTCCTACCCCCCTACTGCCTCCCTGCCATTTGATTCAATTAGTCTAACGCGCAGTAAACATCTCATGTAGACGCACCCAGTGTTAGGCTACAGGCTTCTTATACCAGCAGTCCCACAGAATGTTGCCCAGTGCCAAGATAGTACAAAAAAAGACTTCCATTCCCCCTTCTGATGTATTAGGATGCATTTACTGCAAGGAGCTCACTCAGAGAGGACTAGAGTACAAACCCTGCGGTTTGGCACAGGTTCAGCTCACCATACTCTACTGAGGGCTTGCCCCGTGGGTTCCACAAAACAACAGCATTCCTTTGTGATCACCTCTTCCTAATTGCCTGCCACGCTCCCAAGATGAATGAGATGAATGCTGCTTTCCACGCACCCCTCAGCATCGTCTCACAAACACACCTCCGGGGCTGCTGAGTGGCTTCTTCATCTTCTTTTTCTCTTTACCCAATTCAGAAGGAGCCTCAATTTCCTGCAATGAAGACATACAAGCCATTACAATGCAGCTGTGTGTTTCAACCTGCTTCCATTACAAAGGAGGGGGTTAAATCACACAAACTCTTTCAGACAGTTGCAAAATATTGTGTTAAACACAAAACAAGAAATGCTTAAGAAATACAATAATAGTTAAAATGGTAAATTAACTAGGCTTAGGAATTGGGATACAGCTGAGAAAAAAAATGGGCACTAAATGGATCCTTTTCTCATCTCTCTTCTGTTCACTTCCCATTGTTACCAGCCTTGGCCATTTTCAAGGGGCCTAGGTCAAGCTGCAGAAGTGTAGCTAAGCAGAACGTCCCAGTGCAGCATGGTCAGCAGGGTAAAGCAATTAACATGTCCAGCAAAACCAGTAATGAGATCCAATTAAACAGTACAAGGACTGAAAGAAGACACTTGCACGAGAACACCATACAATAGCTAAATACAAATACACTACATCATAGCTGTCTTAAAATATTAATATTGGCGATTGATGTAACCACATGTATTAGATGCTATTTTGCTATAATAGACATATTTTTGTTAAAGAGTCTTAGATCACTTGTAAAAACAAAACAGCCTTGCCAGATAAGACCATAAGCTAAGGTAAAAAAGAAACAGGTCCGTGTTTAACAGCAAGCTTTTCACAATGGGGAAAGAAAAGATAAGAAACCCTTCCTTTTACTTTCCCAACTAAATGACACAGTCCAAACTCACAAGAGATCTGGTTCAGTGAAATAAATAAAGGCCATCAGACAGCGTGTATTAGAAGATTTAGAGTAAGCCATCTAGAAATAGGGGTATGAGCTGAAGAGAAATTTGGAAAACTCAGCAAATTCAAGACCTGCTGCCAATCTACATGCCACCCACCTCTCAAGTCTCCTTAGCTAGTATACATAAGAAGCTGTTGTGCTGTCACAGGTAGTCAGACAGCCTTTGGGTTAAATGTTTTTGTGTTTTGAAGTGCAAGTAAATGAAAGGTCTGCCTCTTTTATCAGTAGCCAACTTGCAAGATTACCTGTAATCTGGGTAGCACCATCCCTTCTCCCAGCAAAGCTCCCTACCCACAGCCAGAAACTCTCACCCCCTAAAGGGCAACTGATTAGACCTGCCAGCTTATCTGGGGGGAAAAAAAAGTGGCGCCTTTCTGGGGTTGATACATCTACAGCTCCTGTGCTCATCTTCCAGGCCTCAGCATCTGTTTTGATACAGAGTTGAAGACCTGTTGATGTAAGAAAGTGCAGTGCTGTTAACTGAAATGAACTTTTGATTTTGGTTGATTTGAAGCTTCCTCTGCTGCAAGGTACCTGGAAGCCTGCAGGACACATTATCAGTGCCATGGCAATAGCAATCCAGTTGTCACTTTGGCTTATCATTGACAATCTTGTCTCACTTTTAAAGCCAGTCTCTCAACTCTGAAATCCCCCACTGGTTTAACAAACAAGAGCAGAGCTCTGAAATCCCAAAGGGGAAAGCTCACAGCCTCGCCAATGAGGGGGTCAGAACAAGCGGAGGCCTTTCATGGGACAGTGCTGAGGAGCCATCAAAGACCCTCCATCAGCAGCTGTATTAATTCAGAAGGGTACATGACAGTAAACTTGATCCGTGGGCCACGTCTTCTCTTCCCTGCTTGAAACAGCCCAATTACAGCTGATAAGAGGCTGGAACAGTATGAGTCCAAGAGTCACAGGCTTACAAAACTCCAAGGATGTCTGGCCAGTGCCCCAGGACTGTTGTGGAAGCAGGAGGTGGGTTCGTTTCAGGGCTTTCCCACAACAAATGGGCAGGGGAGCAGTAGGCAGACAGCAGTGGCTACATAGGGCAGTCCTGGGACACGGAGAGAAAAGAGACCTGGAAGCAGCAGGGGAGAGACATGGAAGCAGCAGGGGAGAGGGAGAAAGAAAGGAGGAAGCAACTGTGAATAGGAGGGCATAACCAAAGGGCATGAAGCATCTCAGGTAGAGAAGAAAAACCCTGCCATCCAAACCCTTGCCAAGAACCAAGAGGGATAGGAGGTGCTGTGAGCTGCCCCTAGTCATGAGTGTGTCTTGCAGCCTACACTGCTGCCTATGGAGAAACAAAGGGCTCCACTCCCAGGCACCTGTATGCAGGCAGGAGCTCCAGGGCTGCTCGTGCCGTGCTATTCTTAAGTGCCATCAGGAGGCAGTTGTAGCCGGAGGCCAGCAGATGGCAGCAGGAGGCTTACCGCTGCCATTCACGTTTGCATGCGGACAGTACAGGCAAGCCGTCAAAGAGGGCCTGGGCACAACATAGCCAGAGGAGGATTCTGTCTTCTGTGCCATGACTTCTGTACACATGGCCACTATGGGCTGGGGTGAGGTGTTGGCTTTGTCACACTTTCTGAAGTAACCAGAAGAGCTTGCTCAGAATTGGGGTACCAGGCAAGGCAAGCTGATGGTTTGCAGTCCCCAGCTCAGCACAAGGGGTTTTGGTCCCAGCCTCTCGCTGCTGCTACCAGCAAAGCAGTGGGTGTGCACCTGCCTGGCGGCCAGGGAGAGCCCCCTCTGACGTGCATCAGAGAATCCTCCTCTTCCAGCTTGGTTAGATGCAGCAGTTGGAAGCTGCTCTTTGGAGATGCCAGCTCTGGATCACAGAGGGATAAATCCTATTTTGCCGATTTGGGATTTAATGTGCAGCTGCTGACAAGTGCCTGATGTACACAACCCAAAACCAAGACGTATCCCATTCTGCCTGTGTAGGCACTTCCAATGGGAGCTTGTGTGCCTCCTACTGCTCTCTGCAGAACTGCACATTTATGTCAGTGGGCAGCACTTAGGACACCTCCAGAGATGGACCCAGGAGGCATATGACTCCCATTCACTTCAGCCTGGCTGCTCTGGGTTCCTAGTTCCCTTGGAGCAGAGAAAGCAGATGTGTCTTAGTAGGACATCTGTCCTACCAGCTGGGCCTCTATGTGGCAGTTTAAGGATAATCCTCATCTCCTTCCATAGATCACCTCATGCTCAGAGCACTTCATCAGGATATAGACAACACCCCCTCTTTAACATCAGGGGGCCTGAACCCACACCTCCTATGCACTAGCCTTCCACCCTGCTCTTCTTCAAGCTGGCCCACAGTACAGTCCAGGAGAGAGAGGGAGAGTCCAGGGTCAGAATGAAAGCAAATAGGAAGACCTTAACTCTGTGGCTCAGGATGACAGGCATTGCCCTGGGTCCTGGCCCCTGCTCTCAAGGCTGTTTGTGCATTTTACCAAGTCATGACCCCAATCTGGAGTGTATTTTAGTAACAGGGAGCAGGATCTGGCCCAATGGAATTAAATCAATGCAAGTGTGAGGAGAATCTGGCCTGCAGTGCACAGAGTGACCTAAAAACTGATAGGTCCCCAGTCAGTGCACCTGTTCCAGGGTCTGTAGGAAGAGGTGTCATAGAAGTGTCCTTCCAGGAGATTTGACAGGGCACAGAAACATCTGATGTCCCACAAGGCAGGTGAGGTAGTAACAAAGGAATGGAAAATGCTGAGTATTGTACATAGCGTCATTGCTGTATCTTGTACTTGTGTCTCTTATTGCCTTAAAGTCCAAGGCCTTGAGGTTCACTATAAGCAGCTCCCCAGGCTTTCCTTCCCTTGGTCCAACATCAGCATATGCTCTTCTCTGTGAGGGATTCAGAGTCAGGTCTTCCAAGAAGGCTTTCCTGCCTGAAGAAGCACTGGGATCAGGACTGCCACTGAAAGGCTTTCAAATGGTGCAGTCTGGGTATCTCTTCTAGCCTCGATGGAAGGGGATTACAGCCAGGGGAAGCACCCTGTAAAGAAGCCTGCTCTCTGCCCACAGGCTGTTTGCGCAGTTTTCCCGATGACTCCATGCTGTATAATGAAATAAGGGCTCATACCAGGGCTGCATTCACCATCCTGAGCCTCAGGGAGGCATCCTCTTGCCACTTTTCTGCTAGCACCCAGGATGTTTCCTTCTCAGCTGCCCAGCAGCCTAAACTTAATAGAAAGGTAGCCTCAGTCCCATGGTATAATGATCAGGTTGGCAGGCTGTGATGTGGGAGACCAAGGTTCAAATCTCCTCAGCAGTGAGTCTAGCACCTGGGTGTCCTAGGTCCTAGGCAGGGGGAACACAAGGGAACATGAAAAGTTTGGGGGCTCACAGTGCACTGCAACAGAATGATAGCTATGTAAGCCATTAGGCTATTACCAGAGGCAAAATGGGATGCTACTGGATGACTTAGATGCCCCAAAATGGCCTGTCATGTGTCTTAGCAGGGGAACAGTGTTCTGCCCCCAAACTTTTCACATTCTCCAAAGCAGCGCTGTGAAGGCAGACAGTACAAAATGCAGCACTCACCCTGGTGGGCAGGGGCGAGACCGGCACCTTCCCCAGGCACTCCTTGAGGCGAGCCATCTCTGCTCGACAATCATCCAGCTGGCTCTCCAGCTTCTCTCGACGCACCCGCTCATACTCCAGCTGGGCCTCCAGCTCTCTCACCATCCTGCCAAAAGCACAGTGCTAGTTAAACCACTGCCCTGTGGTGATCCAAGGAGAAAGTCCAGGTCCACTCCTGCTGCTGCCGGGGCAAAACAGCTCATGGAGGCTAGTTGGGGCATAAGTTTAGCTGTGCCTGTACTACTGCTCCAGAACGGCGTAAGGCATAACACCAGCACCTGCTGCCACTGTCTTGTAAGCACAGGAAGCCTGTGGCCCAGACCTCACCACAGTTCAGTAGCTATTTAAGCATCATTAGCATGCTGAATGAGAGAAGACTGCAAGGGTGGTATGCTTTCTGATCCAACAGGGATCCATGTTCGCCACAGCCTGTCCTAGCTGCACAGCAGCTGCAATTGGTCAGTATCTGCAACAGGAGCAGAAAGGACAAAGAGGCTGTCTGCTACTGCAACACGCCACGTGAGCACACACAGACACATCGCGGCATGTGGACCGTAACTGGTTCAGTACATTTGGCTGCAAAACAACAAACAACCCTTAGGTGTTAGCTCTGCTAAAACAGACGGTTTTAGATGCTGGCCAGCCACTAGAGGGCAATGTAATCCCACACACTGAGCAAAAGACAAGTTTACCTCCTGGTCCTAATTCTCAGGACATCAAAAATACCTGCAAGACCAAGGGGAGAGTGTGAAATCATATAGATTGGTCCCTTCACTGATAGGATGTAGGGTGGCAGGTTGTGTGTATTCAAGAAGGTGGATGCTTTAAACTGTTTCTAAAGTCTAAAACTATGGGATTACCCAGAAATGAAGATTAAAAAAAAAAAAAGAACTATAGTTTGCATGAAGGCACAGCAGCATATGATACTCAGCAACACATGGTCCCATAAGCAATCAGTGAATCATGGAGATTAGCAGTTTAAACATCATTCAGATTTCGTCTTCCAGTTGTTCCTACTGCAACCAGCTCTCTAGCATCACAAACTGAAAAGTGATTTCATATGCACCAGTATGAACCAGCACAGTCACAAAATGAGGGAATATGCCCTGCCCTGAGAATTTAAGCCAGGAAGAAAGATCAGACCCAGATGAGCTTGCAGGTGCCTAAAATGCCATCTTCACAGATATTTAGAATAAGGAACCCAGGGAGATAAATGCAGAATGCTTTGTCTATTGGCCACCAATCTAAAGTGAGCCACGGCAAGCGTTACTGCCTTTCACAGCACCCTGTGAGGCAGATGAATGTTGTTATCGCCATTTTCCAGAGGGCACTTTTAAGAGGGCAATGTCTGAGCTGTAGAGTGTCCACAGCTCCCGCTGAAGTCCAGTAACGTGGAGCTGCTCAGCACCTTTGAAAAAAATCAGGAAATAAGTGATTTCCTTATCTAAATTCTGCAGTACCCTTGCACACACCTCCCTGCTCCTAAGTCCTCAATATTACAGCTCCACCCACATAGTGACTGACAAGAAGCATTGGTTTGGGGATACCAAAGTCTCCAGCTGGGGACAGGCAGAGACTCAAGAGAACAGTAGAGAACCAGAAGGAGGCCTGCAAAAAGTGGTACCACTATTTAGGAGTCCAAAATCTCAGCAGGATAGTGTGAGATTTCCTGTACACTCCCAACAGTCTTCTGCAGGTGGGATGTCCAACCACTTCAACCATTTCTGCAAGGGAACATTTCTGCAGAAGTCCCGAATGAAACACTGAGGAACTAGGCAAACATGACAGAAGCTCAACTGATTTCCCAGCTGATAGCTTCTTGACCATACATACATACTGCATTTAAAACATAATGCCTAAATAAGTACCAAATACTTGAACACATTTGAAGAAACTTGGAAGGAAAGAAGCGCACAAATATCACGGTTAAGGGAACCTTACTTGTCAGCCTCCCTTTCTTCTTTCTTCCTTACTCTCTCCTCTTCAGTTATTCCCCCCAGCTGTTTGTAGTTGCTGCAGGCAATTTCTAGAAGTTGCTTAAGTTCTTCAATCCTTTGATAGGCTCTTACTGCAAAACAGACAATTGTGTGCAATTGTGTGAGTAGCTAATGAGCCATCTCCTGGCAATGGATTGTGGAACAGTCTCCCAGAGGAAGAAGCCTAGGTCTAGTTTTTGGTTGTTATAGAATTACATCTGACATATCCCTCAGAAATAATCTATAAAGGACACTCCTGTGTCGGCTTCCTACAGATGGACTAAAGTAATCTCCCAGTTATCCTCTGTTCTAGTTTCCATGCTTCAAAAGTGTTCTGGTTTCCACAAGATGCTCACTGTTCAAACCTTCTTGCACAGAGCCCCTGGTTCCTGACACCTCAGATGACAATAAATTCTGCAGACTTGGCTGAAATTATGTGGCTACATATATTTTTCTCCTGAGATGATTATTCCTCCCACCCTTTCAGAAAAAGACAGAGCTGAGAAAGAGCTTACTTACTGCGTGCATCTCTTTTGTTGACTTGATCTAGGGTTAAATCTCCTTTGCTGTCTGTGCTCCCTTCCACACCATGTCTATCAAAAAACCTTATGTCATTGATATCTAATTCTTCATCCGAGTTGTCTCCTGTTACCTGGGTCAAAAGTTCCACAGCTGCCAGCTGAGCGAACCTGCATGGCAGTCAATAGTTAGCATCCACTGCAATATCACGTGCTCCTCTACAAAAGCAGCTCATGTTTCACTGCCAAGTAAAACACATACACCTGATTACATGGGAGATGGAAGTGCCTCCCAGGTTCTTTTCATTCTCCCACTTACTTCAGTAGTAGTTAGTTTGGGGCTTTTGGTACACATGGACATGAGCCTAGATCTCTAGGGCCGTTAAGATGCTTCTTTTGGTTTTCTGAAGACTTAATTTCTGCCTCAGTGATAACTATAGAAGACAGTTCTACAGTTTACAAAGTTGTGCAAAAGTTTCTTTCTTTTCAGAGACTTTACATTTATTTTGCCTCTTAATTTAATCAAATAAGCACATGTGGTGTACTTAACAGTAAACAGAAATGCTGCCTGCTGGCCACCTTCAGCATTCATTATTATTATGCGTGCCTGAAGCATATCTCCTCAGTGTTTGTTCTCTTTCTTCTCAGTTACATAATTCTCTTCTTTTACAGTTTGCCATGTACACAGCTCACACAGTTCCCCTCACCTCCAGTCACAAGAATTTGCCTTTATTATTTAAATACTTTCAGTAAAGCCCCTCTCTCAGTAAAGCATTACTGCCAAACAATTATTACCCCGAAGTCTGAATTAATGGACCTAAATCTGCTCTTGCTTGCATCAGTGGCAATCAGGAGTAACTCCACTGAAATCAACAGCAGTCTGCTGGTGTAAGAGCAGAGTCTGGAGTCTTGCCCTTTACAAACCAGTTGAAACAAAGACACAGGGACATCTACCTCCTGGCTACATCCTTTGGTGTCTCTCCAGCTTCATTTGTAATATCACAGTCAGCTCCCATTTCAATCATCCATTGTAAGCAGTTTATGTGTCCTTGACCAGCAGCTGATGGAGAGAGCATGTATCAAAATCAGTCCTACACACTTGTTAATCTTAAATGCCTTTTCCTTCCCTTTTCAGGTCCTTGGGACAAGGTATTTAGCAGAAATCTCAGATTTTGTTGGAATACTGATCAGGCTGCACCACAAACACTTCTGCTATAAACTTTCAACCTCTGGGCTGTCAACCCTGTTCCTTGGCACCCACACCAACCCAGGCCCCCCTTAACAAGGGTTGAAAGCTTCTGAAGTCTGAGCACCAAGATCCCAAGACAAAAATACCTCCCAGAACAAGCTCAGTGCACTGGCAGCAGGGAAGGAGAGCTTTTATATATTTTCATATCCTGTTTTGTGTAAAACAAATGTTATGGGCCAACTCTTCAGCTCCTGTAACCTGGGATATCTCTATTTATGTTAACAAGAAAGATCTTACCCTGTATCTATCCATCTCAGCCTATTGTCAGTACGTTGCTAAAACATGTCCCTCACTTGCTGAACCATTTCATCCTCACTATTGGATCTCTCCAAGTTTGTTGTCAGCTGTATTCACTATCATGGATACCATGACTGCAAATCCCTAAAATAATCTATTCAGCATCCTGATGACGAGAACTGAATGGACAAGAGGTTCAGTTGTTGAGGAGGGAACTCCAGGACTATTTCCTGGGCCTTGCAGTGCAGTATAACAGAGAGCTGAACATCTACAATATGGTCCAGAATGACAGGACAGGTCTGAGCGAGAGACAACGATGAATTTCATATCAGTACATATGACACTGCCCTCTACAATCTATACACGCACTTGCTTGACAAATACAGTCCTCCTCAGGGAAGACAGAGAAGATACTTTACACTGCTAGGATGGCCCTCAAAAAGACAGCAAATCACACATACCATATAAATGTTTATCTAAGTGGTGGGCTTCTAGGGAGAGAGAGTTAAGTCACAGAATTTTTTTCTTTTTTCTGGTAATAGCTTGCGAGAGGTCTTTTCCTCTCGTCTCACAATCATAGACTCATAGAGAAGTAGGGCTGGAAGGGACCCTCCATAGGTCTAGTCCAAATCCTTGCCACTATAAGACCAGCTATGACCTGCCTGTCTTCTGTATAGAATGAATTTGCTTCTTGCCTTACTGATTTAGGCACTTGACTTTAGATGCTAAAGCCCCTCACGGTTTTTCTTGCTCCTGCTTTTAGTGCTGGCATTAGAATGGATGGAGATGAGGTTTGCAGGGTTCCCTACTACTCATTCAGCAAAGGGATCTCTCTCCTTGGGCTTTCCACATATCACATGATACCAGAAGCAGGGTACAGGCTTCCCTTGATTTATGCAGGTTCTGTATGTGCAAATTTGCTCTTATGCAATGACCCTTTTTATACCAAAAAATCGTTATATGCAAGGTAAATTCACTCTTATGCGATCAGTGTGGTGGAAGCCCGCAGTCAGCTGCTTTGTGTGGTGCATTGTGGGAGTGACGCACACCAAAATATAGTCTCCTGTGTGGATCTGTGTTCCTCGCTTGTTGTCTGCGACACGTGTTTCTGTAGTTGCCATCCCCATTATGGTAACATTCACCACCACCCTGTACTTGTATGTACTGCTGCTCCTGGTGAGTACCAAAATTGTCTTGAAAAAGTGGTAGAAATGGGTCCAGAGATCAGTACAGTTGAGATCTTGGAACATATCCCTATTTGTTACATTGTAACCTGGGTTCCCTTTATGCAAATTTGAGTTATGTCTCATTTTCCAGGAACACATGTCCATCATGAGGGAAACCTGTATCTGATTCATAACCAACACTGTTGGAAAGGGGTCTGATTCAAGCAGCTAGGATTTCTTTAATGCATACATGGGAAAAAAGTATTTGCCTTAGTGACTGATCAGGCTGTAGAATTATAAATGTGAAAACAGTAAAACTGGAATGTGATTCCTACAAAATATAAAAAAAGATTCTTTTTTTTTCAGAACTGACATTTTACAACTCCTAGAGAAAAATTAGGGGAAGACAGAGAAAGGAAAAGGTAGTTGCAGAATAAGGCACTGTATCAAGAAACAAATTAAACATATGTTTATATATAAAAACAAGACTAGTCCTGCTAGCAGCCAGCAGACGACTCATGGTTGGCTGAATCAGAGCTGATTTGTGCAGTCTGGCAGGCTCGTCTGCTACAGAGTGGTAGTTAGCTTAGTCTGAAGTCAGGCAGAAGGCAAGATAAATTTGCACCTTACAGACTAACTACCTCTCTGCTCAGGGATAGCACCATGTTCAGCCAAACAAATGGACTGCAATCAATCTACACAAGAAACTTGCTCAAGTTCACTCATCTTCTTCCTGACCAGATACAAGCAAATGAATATCATACTCAAGGGACTCAGCGTGAATAATACACACTGTTCTGCATACCACATGGCCTATGCTGACAAGCTGTGCTTCACTCCATCTGAGAAACTGTGGAACCACCTTATCAATGTTCTGTATAACAATAATTTACTTAGTCTATAAGGTGCAATTTTCCTCTGCCTTCTGTCTTGTATAGAGCTATCAGCCTGTTTTGTGCCTCCCTCTAGTTCCAGGAGGGTATGGTGCATACAAGCTAACATGGGAGTACTATATTTGAATGAACCTGGATTGGACAAGAATTACCCTGGCCCTGTGGTGTATCACAACAAAATGCAACAGCAATGGTCCAAAATATTTCCCCATAATTCTGCATTAGACCCTCCTGAGTGGCTGCATCACTACCCTTCATGGTGTACTATATTTTGGTCGTCTATAATGTACATCACCATGGTCCCTAAATGCTTAGAAAGTAAAGCAACAATTCACTGTACAGCATATCTCTGCGCTGAGGATGTAAAAAAGTATAATAAGGAAGTAAATACACTGTCTTTTGTACTTTAGCTTGGTTAAGTTAGTTTAAGAGCAATTACACATATGCACCACCACTTGCACATATGCACGTGCACATATGCACCTGCAAATAGGTATCTCCAGCTATACATTCAGTGCTGGCTGCCCTTTGAAGCTCTCAGGAAAATAAGAAGCTGTGTTTCGTGAAGCTTATTGGATGAGTAGCTACTTAAATAAGTTTACTTAAGTAAACAACTCAATAACAAGCAATAACAAGCTGAAACCCTGATCATAATTACTGACCTTTGTGCATAACAGTGGATCCCTTATCATCTCGCTCATTAATATTGGTTATTCCACTTTCCACTAATCTTTTAAGTGTCACCAGGTCCCCTCTGAAGGCAGCAACATGAGCTGGGAAAGCTAAATCTAAACAAATGTAACAGAGACATTTCCAAGTGAAGGACAGTAATTCCACTAAATACACAAAGAAGCTAATTTTCACTTCCCCGTCAGTTTTTCTCTCTCAGTAATAACTCATGCATGGAAAATCCACACTTCTTGTTGGTAGTGCAGTTAATGCATCTTTAATCAGTTAAAATACAGCTGCAGAACAGAGCATTATTCATTACAGGCTTCACTACATATGCCTTGGTTGTTGGATGTAGGCATGTTATAGCTGCACAGAGATTCTCTTTATAATTCTGAAGTAATGCATATGCCTTTGTTTTAAACTGAATGGCCTAATAAAGTTGGAAAATAAAGCCTTCTGCTTATTTTCTACTCAATGGTCTTAATTGCAACATAATATATTTTATTTTTCCTTGCTGCTACTAATTATCCATAGAGCCAGTTTCATTTTTCTTGGTACCAGACATGAGTTATACCACCCCCAGAGTATTAGATAAAGAATGACTGTTCGAAAAATGAAGCAGGTCTGGTCCTCAAGCATAACAGCAAGGCAGTCTGACAGCCTCTATTCTACAGCTCTATGCTACCACTTTGAAGTGAGTCACTTTCCCATATCTGCATCAGTCACTTCTACACAGTTACTGTGCCACTGTTGCTGTTTCTGCTGCAAACATTTGTATTTCAGATACTGTTTGGGTTTCTGCTCACCTTCCTGACCAAACAGATGGTCTCGCTCTTGCTCCACGCTGTCAATGTACTCTACAATATTATCCTTGTAGAACCTCTGGGCCAAGTCCTTTGGGGTCTCCCCATGGTCATTCCTGGCCTTCACTGTGTGAGTCACGCTGGCCATTTTGCTAACCAGGAACTTAAAGCAATGCAGGTGGCCCTCCATTGCTGCCAAATGAGCTGTTACAAAAGCAAAGATGACACATATTAAAGCTGAGCATAACTAAATAAGGAACACCCAGCTAAATTCAAAGCCCACCACATCCCCAAATCCAGCTCCTCTCTGCTAGGGCTTCTAGCTGTATACCACAGCAGAAAGAGCAGGGGGACTGGACTTGGGAGTGTTTACTTCCTGCTCAATGCAGAGTTTGGAGATGAAGCATATGGGAAACAAGGAAG
Source organism: Crocodylus porosus (assembly GCF_001723895.1). Classification (NCBI taxonomy): domain Eukaryota; kingdom Metazoa; phylum Chordata; order Crocodylia; family Crocodylidae; genus Crocodylus; species Crocodylus porosus. The sequence continues at coordinate 192,917,210 of NW_017728906.1, forward strand.
GGCTGGGTATAGGATGGACAGAAACAGTAGATCTCTGCTAAACAGATTCTGCCATCATTCCCTCTTCACAAGGTCAGGCTCCATGATGGGGCAGGCTGGGACTGTGCACTGCTGGGGCTGCAGTTTTTTGGATGAACGTTAACCTAAGCCTTTACCATCTATGGTTTTTCAAGATCCCTTAACAGATTTGTGTAAAAGTACGAGCCCAACTTCACTGTCCCAGCCAAACTCCAGATCAGATGGAGGCAGCATGGATAAGCCAGAAGTCCGAGGACCTTGGCTCCAGCTTCACCTCTGCTGTACTACCTTGAGCAAATCACTTCACCCCTCCATGCCTCAGTTTCCCATCTATATAAGTGGGGATAATGACATTTACACTCTTTTGTACTGTACTCTGGGTGCATCCTCACAATACGCAAGCTGCACTGTACCTAGAAAATACTGCAGAGTAGCACGTCACAGCATGGACAGTGCTAATACACTACTACACAGTGTCACCTGAAGATGTTCACCAATGCTACTGGGTATGTCTACACGTTCAGTAATGCTCCTTAATTACTGTGCTTTTAGTTTAGTACTTGGTTAATCAAATACTAACTAAATGTGCAGTAACTAGAGTTACTGTGCAGTAGCACCAGTGCATGGTTATTTTGTAATGCTTACTGCTCACTAGCCTAATAACACTGTGTAGTAGGCTATTACCACGGTTTTTAACTGCCACACTACTGCACAATGTTATTAGGTTAATGCACCGTAAGCATCTCATGTAGACACACCCACTGCCCATAACTGGAGAGGGTCCAGAGAAGGGTCACTCATATGGTTGGGGGCCTCCGTGGCCAGTCCTATGAGAAGAGGCTGAGGGACCTGAATCTCTTCGGTCTCCACAAGAGGAGACTGAGGGGGGATCTTATGGCTGCCTACAACCTTATCAGGGGCCAGCAGCAGGGACTCGGGGAAAGTCTGTTCACCAGGGCCCCCCTTGGAGTCACCAGGAACAATGGCCACAAGCTGAGGGAGGACAGGTTTAGGTTAGATATTAGGAAGAACTACTTCACGGTAAGGGTGGCCAGAGCCTGGAATAGGCTTCCCAGAGAGGTGGTGCTCTCAGCTTCCCTGGAAATCTTCAAGAGGAGACTGGATAGGCACCAGGCTGGGGTCTTATGACCCCTGCCACCCCCAGTGCTCCTTCCTGCCCATGGCAGGGGGTCGGACTCAATGACCTGTCTAGGTCCCTTCCGACTCAGTGATTCTGTGATTCTATGATTCTAACTCCAGTTACTGCACAGCAACATTGCATGTAGAAGCTCCCTGAGACCTGTGGATGAGCAGTCATCTGAAAGAGGTAAGTTATTATCCTTTGCTTCTCAACTTTCCCCGAGTTTCATTGTTTACAGAATTTCTACTTGTTTTCTCTCCTAAATGGTCATGTATTATTGCTATGTGAAACGACTATGGTCTATCCATATAGATGAAGTAACTGAAATGTTACTTTACCTATATTTCAGGATACTGTGAAGCTTAGGTGTTTAATGTTTGAAATGTTCAGTGATTCATAATGAACTGAGCTATAGAGGTATAATACATATGTTCATTGCTTTATAAACAGTAGTATTTGCTATTCCCATGAGTGGGAAACGTGGATGAGGGACTCAGTGTCAAATACATACGTATTAATTAGAAAATATAATTCCATGAAAATACTCTCCATAATTTGGTTCATATACTACTGGCAAAAAGATGGAATATTTTGTTGTACATTACTAGAAAGATAATTAGTTTCTCTCCCATTAAGAATTCAATTATCCTTACAATAGCTAGATATAACCAGAGCAAGTAGCACTAATGTACTTCATATAAGTAAGAAACTGCCCAGTCTCCCAGTCCAGGAAAACTCTTGACCAGTGATTCTCAGCCAGAGTACCATGACACCCTGGGGTACCTCCAGATCCTTTGAAGGCTACTGTGAGGTGTGAAGAGATAAGCATATAAGCAGAGACTCAAGCTTGTCCCTGCCTGGTTGATCCCCTACCCCCACTGCCCAGCCCTCTCCAAGGAGACAAGCATTGTAACATATAAATTAATTTTTGAAATTGGGTGCTACCCAATTCACAGAAATTATGGAGGGGTGCCTCAAGTCCAGTGAGGGGTGCTTCAAGTCCATAGCTTTTAAGAACCATTGCTTTAGATAGTCACATATATTGGCCCCACAGCAGGGTCTTCCAGTGCCAGAAATGCCTGCTGCATAAGGCTGGAATTCAAGGGGATGAAATGCTGAATGCGATAAAGTCAACAGGAGTTTTCCCTTTGACTTTGGTAGAAAGTGGATTTCATCCAAGGAATTACAGAGCTACCCAAGGTGAAGCTGAAGCTGAAATACCACAGGCACTGAACATACATGTTATTTATGTTAGATATTGTTACATTATAAGTGGGGCTGGTAACACCCCCTACAGTTAAAATTGCCCAATGTACATCTCACATGTGAATGAAAACATATCTCAGGGCATATCTAGTATAGATGCAAGACTTACCATTGTAAGAGTCAGCATTTTCCAATGTTACCCACACAGCAGTGTTGTAGATAACATAAGTGTCTCTTTCCTTTACAAAATTACAGAACTGTGGCAATTATGTGGAATCAGTCAGCAAATGTTACTACTTGTCATTTGCTAAACAATCACATAATATAGCAACTGAAACCCAAATGTCAGGGCAACATAGAATTTCCCTGATGTACCTGGAAGATTTCCATTGTCATCCACGTCATCTATACTAGCTCCCCATCTGACAAGAAGCTGCAAACAACCCAAGCGGCCGTGAAAAGCAGCATAATGAACTGGCTTCCAATCATTCTTATCTGAAACATTAGCATCCTAGAATAAAAGAAGTAGGTTCATTCACTTAGTTCGTTCATGTGTCAGTGGAAGAACTTGTACAGCCCAGATTAACTCTGGAATAGGAACTAGGTATTCATACTGTCTTAATTATTTAAATCGGGGCTGTCCAACTTAGTGGCTGGAGACCATACAACACAGGGGCTTCACCAGCAGAGGCCATGGACCCCTCACCTCTCTAGCTGCAAGCTCCCCCAACACCACGTGAATGAGCAGCCCCCCTGATTTCCTTGGCTGCAGGCTCTACACTGACCTGTGTTGCCCTGCCCTGCTCCATCCCGTGGGGTGGGGATAGGGAGTGAAAGCCAGGGAAGAGATGGGGAGCACCTGGAGTGATGAGAGGAGTGGTGGACAGAGAGAACCTGGGGGCTGCAGGTTTTAACCCTACAGGAAACCCAAAGACAAACCTAATTTAAATCAAACCAAAAGAGCCAGGAAAAAAAATACATACCTTCTTTATTTGATTGAAATATTGATGCTACTATGAACATAATTCCTGCTGGAGGACAGACATCCTTCTTCATAAGTGTTTTATTTATTTCAACAATTCATGTATAAACATACATACTAGGAATGTTCTGGCCATGTTTTTGTTGCTCACTATATGTTGGTGCTTACATCTGTATTTTAAAGCTAAAATTTTCTACAATTGAAAAAGATTTTTATCATCAAAGCTTCTGATCTCCCTCTAGTGATCCATTGATTCTCTTCAAATTCTTTGAAAACTTTTGTTATGTCTCACAATTAATAACTAGACCTTAAGTTAAAATAAACTCTCACAAACAACTGCTAAACAACAGATCAAACCTTACAATCCCAAATCTATTAAAAAACTAACAGGAATTTTGTTTGCAAAGTATCCCAGAATTTGGTTCTGTTCTAGGAAGCTCTGATGATATAACTGAAGTCTACACTGTCTTAAGATTAAGAGTTTCTCTTGGGAGATAAAACTGCCTTACCACTCCATTCCGGAGAATCGTCTGTAACGTGTACGACTGACCATGAGCTGCAGCTAGGTGTGATGGAGTACGTCCTTTGTCATCTTGAGCTTCTAGATTTGCTCCGTTTATAACTAAAGCCTAAAAGTAGAGAGCAGTTAGATAAGTTAGTCTGAAGTCAGGCACAAGCCCAGGTAGAGATGCACTTTACAAACAGACATAGTATTTGTTTCAGGATTAAACCATTTTATCCCATGACCAAATCTGATGATTCAGATGTCCATGTCCATTGTCCTGGGATAAACTCTAAAAAGGTTGACAGGATAAGATGTACTAAGTTTATCCCAGGACATCACAAAGTGCATCTGAACCACTGTCCCAGAATTGCACAACTGAATCAATGGCAGAAAAGCAGCAGTGAATTCAGCCACTCATTAAACTCTGATGAGAAGGGCCAGATGTGCATGCACCAATCCCAGGATATTTCTGTTCTGGGACAAACACAGGCACAACTGTTATACAAATTGCCAATTGCTCAAATCACAAGCAAGATCTTATGAAGGAGAATAAGGCAAGATGCCACGTTTACTGATTAAGCCCTTGATGCACACATACACACCACATTCATACCCCAATTTCTATTCTCCACTGGTATGTGTTACCAGTGGTATCAGTGCTTGGATCAACTTAGGGACCACCCAAGTTGACCACAAGAAGGAGCTGGGCTCCTGCCTATCCATCTCATCAGACAAACCAATGCTCCAGGATGACATGCAAAACAACACCCAAAATCGATGTGTCTCGCCCCATCTTTTATAGTCTTGTCAATTCACCCAGTCCTCTGGGCTTTTGTTGTGTTATCGCTATGTTCTTCCTTGAAGGTCAATTGCCGTTGTTCTCTCATTGTTCTGGGGCGGATTCTTCTTGTTTTGGTTTTCTGTCTGCACCCTTCAGCCAGTCATCAGCTGATATTTTCATTTTCCACAAACATGCTCTCACCCATTCTCTCACACATACAGCATACAAAGGTCGACCACTTACGTCAAGCTACAAAGCAATACAAAATAGTGTCTTAAGATGATGCAAAACTCAAGAAAATACATAAGCTTCAAAAGCAATCGGCAAAAAGTCTACTTGTATAACACGACTTGTCCAGGGACAAATGCAACTTCTTTTCCTATCCACAGACTAACTAAATCAGAGATCCATCTACATCCTTTCACAGCATCTGATGAAGTAAGCTCAAACTCACAAAAGCTTATGTGACTCTGATTTAGTTAGTCTATAAGGTGAATCTCCACCCTGCCTAAAGCTTAAAAGAAATGCAAAAATTTTAAATTCACTTTATAATATTAAAAAGAAAGAGTTGCCTAGAAGGATTACTTTAAAGGTGTAAAACAACATCAATAAACTCTTCCACACTATAATCAGTATCGCGTGTTCCTCCATCTGTCCAGGTTGTACCCACTTGTTGCTTCTTGTCTTTAACTTAGATTGTAAGTTTCTTGGAGTAAGGATCATCCTTACATTCTGCATTTGCAAAGGGCCTTGGACAATGTGTCCTGGTCCATGACTGACATTACAAGCCATACCAGAATACCTATAATTAGCAATAATTAAAGCAGAGATAAAATGCCTCCCAAAGACTTTTTGTTAATTGTACATAACTATAATTCTGAAGAGACTAAGCTGCAACTATCAAGCTACCTAAGGGAACTGGATGTCAACTTGGCATCCTGATCCTTTATGTAAATCCCACTCATGGTGGCTTTTGTTTTCAGACCACTGGAGCACACCCTCAGCTCCTGTAAAATGTCATAGATGATCCCACCACAATGAAGCTATGGCCCTTCCAGCAGCAGACAATCTGCTGTATTGACTTTTGGTTGATGGCAGATAACTATACTTACCTGCATGCAAGCATCTTGGCCTCTGATAGCGGCAAGGTGAGCTGCTGTCCAGCCTCTCATAGTTGTGTCTGTTATATTAGCTCCATGCCACAGCAGCCAGTGAAGACACTACCAACCAAAACAAAGTCAAAGACATTCACGTCCATCTTAAATATAGGATGTTGTCATGGAGCTGGTATGCAATTAAAATGCCATTTTCATAACAACTTACTGACCGATGCTTTAAGTATTAACAGAATATTCTGAAGGGACTATTTCTGTAGTAGAACAGATCCAGTAGGAACCTACAGATGAACTATGCAGCTTCATGCCTTCATCTGCTCAGGAAATTCTCCAACAACCTACAAATTCAGAACCTAGTGTTGGCTTATTTAATGTAAACTGAAGTTTCAAAAGGAGTTCGTAAGGGCATTTATATTCTTTCTCCAATTAAAAGTGGAAAGTATGTTAAAAATAGAGGAAACAAACACCCTTTTCTTCAATTCTGACTGTGTTTGTCATGAGGAAAAAAAAAAAAAGATTAACCTTTATTGGCCTTTAATTTGTTAGGTTTCCTGGATTCCCTTCTCTTATCCTGCTCCCTCAAGCCCAAGCCACACTTTTAAAAATGTGTTGAGGTTGACGGCTACTTCCTGCAGCTCCCATGCAATGTTCAGAGAAAACTTAAGCATTTGTTAAATCTCCCTTTGCTAAATGTACTACATTTTCTAGAGCAGAGATTTTGCCTAATCTACAGCACTGATTCCTCCACTGTCCCCATGAATGAATGAGGCGTTGGTGAGACATAGCTAAATGAGACTCAGTTCAAACATAACCTGAGTGTAGGAATTATTAGGAAAAAAAGGCATAAGTTAGAGAACTAGGCCATATGGGAAATGTTTCTAAAGTTCACAGTGGGGTTGTCCTGTTATCTCTCTGACAGCTTCTACATGAGCTAACAGCAGCGGCATGCTCAATATTTGCAATTAGTAAGAAGTTTGCTTTCTTGCCTTTGGGACATAGAAGTTGGCACGTTTATCCATGTCTTTATTACTTCCTGGTTAGATTGCTACAGCAGAACACTGCAGCTCATTCAAAATATGGCAAGCTAGATTTTCATTTCATAGCACTTATTGCAGCAACTGGCAAGTATTTCTGGGTAAATGCAAAAAGTTTTGATTGAAACCTACACACATCTAAATGGCTAGAGTCCTATCATGCTGATACCATCTCCCTGTAGGAGGATCTGGAAGCTGCAATTGCCTGATGCATTCAAACTCACATTCCATTGGTATGGAGGGATGGGATGGGTGGCAGGATACATGCTACTGCAATGGTGCTTGACCTTTTGGCCCTGAGTGGCACAATGTTGGTCTGTGGGCTGGACCAAGCATGAGGTCAGTGTAAGGGGTCAGTCCAGAGGTGTGATGCTGATCTGGCCTCATGCACCAGATCCACTGCACACCCACCTGATCCCATGCACTGGATCCAGCCCCAAACCTGGTGTAACCTAGTGCCTGGGAACTGCCCACAGGTCCAGAAATTTGGCAGCAGAGAGGCACCAAAGCTGCCACTGCTCCTCCACTGCTAAACTTCCAGACCTGTGGGGAAGCCCTGTGGGCAGATGACATGCCCTCACAAACCAGATCTCTCACCAGGCTACAGGTTAAATACCACTGCTCTATCTGAATCAGTGTCTTTTCAATTTACCCGCCTTCTGTTTCAATATAGCCCAGATTTGTTGATTGTTAGAACACAGAACAAATCTCACACATTTCACCAGGCCCTTGCTGAGTGAAGAGGAGGACAAAACACGGTTAATAAGAACAGGGCTGCTTGAGGAATACAGGGAAGCTGTGACGCTATAATGCTGAAGTTAGGAAAAAGTCATATAGTTTGTAAAATCTTGCAACACTGAATGCGTGACATGCATAGGGCTTGGAAAAGGCACAATAAAAACCTAGATAACTAAAAATAAGAATAATCCTTTTGATTTCTACATTGTATAATATGCTGTATGTTAAACTGTACACTCATCACTATCAATTCCTATCCTCTTTGTGCTGAAGTCATTAAATAATAAAAAGACAGATTATTTTTTAGCTCAAACAGTATGAAGTTGCAATGTTCGGTTCGGTCTCTCTCCTAACCTAAGTAAGATTACACTGATCTACAAGAACCTTGTTGCAGACCAGATCTAAGAAAACATTTTACCTCCAGACTTCCAGAGTGTGCCGCACAGTGCAAAGGTGTAAATTTATGGACTAAATCCACTTCATTAATGTTGGTTCCACTTTTTACCATTGATGCAAGCTGCTCTACATCACCGGTTTTCACTGCCTCATGTATGCTAGCATAATTTTGCTTCTTCTTGACAGCTATTGAAAAATTAAAAAAGGCCATTAGCCACTTCAATGACACTGTGGGGATTTGAAATATAGACTGAACCAGAGGAAGCTGATGTGCAGAACCTATCTTGGGTCTGACCTTTTGCAGTAGTAAGGATCAGTGTAAAAATCAGTATCTTATTCTGACAATATCGATGGTATTTTTCAGAATGCTGGCCATCCAACTGGGCCTGATGTCAGCCATGGTCCCTACAGAAGTGATGAGGTGGTTGCACCAGACAAAGAAGCAGACCTTTTTAACAAATTCTTTCCCTCCATTTTTCTGAGCAGGGACCAGGACATCTCCCCTACCAGGATTCAGGACGGACTCAGGAGAGACTCTGCCAGGCCTAGGGTCAGGGAGGACTGAGTTAGGAAACTTCTGGAGGGGCTGGACATGTTCAAATCAGCAGGTCCAGATGCTCTCCACCCCAGGGTGCTGAGGGAATTGACAGGGGACATCACAGGGCCCTTGCACAGCTTTATGAGCACTCATGGTGCTCTGGCCAGGTGCCAGAAGACTGGAAGAAGGCCAGTGTGGTCCCATTTTCAAAAAAGGGAGGAGGGAGGACCGAGGCAACTTACTTCGGTCCTGGGGAAGCTCTTTGAGAAAATTATCCAGGAGCACATCTGTGAGGGACCAGCAAGCGAGATGATGTTCAAAGGCAACTAGCATGGGTTTTCTAGGGGCAGTTCCTGTCAGACCAACCTGATTGCCTTCTACGATCAGGTCACAAAAGGATTGGACGCAGGTGTTGCAGTGGATGTAGTCTTTCTAGACTTCAGGAAGGCCTTTGACATGGTCTCCCACCCCATTCTCACTAAAAACCTAGGTGATTGTGGCATTGATGCCTACGCAGTCAGATGTTTGCAAATTGGCTAGGGGGCCACACCCAGAGAGTGGTGGTGGGTCATATTCGACCTGGAGGGATGTGGGCAGTGGAGTCCCCTAGGGCTCGGTCCTCGGGCCCGTACTGTTCAATTTCTTTATTAGTGACTTGAACGAGGGGGTGAAAAGCACCCTTTTCAAATTCACTGATGACACCAAGATTTGAGGTGAGGTGGGCATGCTAGAAGGAAGGGACAGGATACAACTGGACCTGGACAGGTTACAGGGGTGGGTGAATGAGAATAGGATGGGATTCAATACTGACAAGTGTAGGGTACTGCACTTGAGCAGAAAGAACCAGCAGCAGACCTACAGGCTGGAGAACTCCCTTCTCGAAAGCACAGTGGCAGAAAGGGATCTTGGAGTCATTATCGATTCCAAAATTAACATGGGCCACCAATGTGAGGACACGGCCAGGAAAGCTAATCGCATCTTGTCATGTATCCACTGATGCATCATGAGCAGGTCCAAGGAGGTGATCCTCCCCCTCTATGCGGCACTGGTCA
>NW_017728906.1:192930117-192956851 GCF_001723895.1 Crocodylus porosus
TGTGTGTGTGTGTGTGTGTGTGTGTGTGTGTGTGTGTGGGCATCCGTCTGCATCTGTGTATCCACACACACATAGAAAACCACCTCCCTCTCCACCTAGCTGCCTCTCCTCTTCCTCCTTCCCAGCCCCGCAGGCCCCCGTTCATGCCCCTCTCCCCTGAGCAGTGTGTGTGTGGGTGTGTGAGGCTGGGGGAGGGAGTCTCTGGGAGGCTGGTTCCCCTCTGGCAGACCCGGTTGTGGTATTTGTGTTGCCGTGGTTCTCAACCCCATTTCTGTATACAGCGGTGGCCAGCCCTGACCCAGTGCCATTCACTCACAGCCCGCTGCCCGCAAGCCCCCTGCCCCACCAAGCAGCCCCTGGCAGGCTGGAGCTCTGCCAGCCACCTGCCTGCAAAGGAAACACCCAACACCACTTCCCATGTTTCTCTCCTTTAAAGGAGACTCCATTTTTAAAGTTTTGATATATTCTTGTGACCCACTCCTGGGTCATAGCACGCGGGCTGGGCACCCAAATGCATGCAGCAGCTGTGGTTGAAGCACCATGAGAGGCTGGCAGGGCAGCAGGGCTGTTCGAAACCTGGAACTGCGGTAGAAATCATGGAGAAGAGGGGCAGGAGCAGACCTCCAGAGGTCATCTAGTCTAAGCCCCTGCCTGAGGCAGGAACATCCGTCCAAACTGGCCTACCTAATCTAACCTTGTCTCCTAGCAAAACTTCGTGGGATTAAGTTATTACTTCTAAATTGTAAAAGCTAGCTCCAAACAGAGTAGGTAGTGAAAGCAGAACAAGCTGCTATCAAGAACATGGGTGCTATGATGTACGCTGTCTTGTACCTATGGTGCCACAAAACGTGCTCGATTTGCTCAAGCAGGACCAACGGATTGGTTTTCATTTTCACAGACAGGAGCCCAGTCAATATCCTTAGTGCAGCAATACCCAAAATCTAACAGATCCGGCACCACCAATTTAAAACAATACAAGCTTAAGTCTCATGAGGCAGGGTGTAGTGCAGGATGTGGGGGGTAGGGGGAGAGTTTGTGAAGGGGTGTGGCTGTGTGAGGGGCGTAGGGTATGTTGAGGAGTTGTGTATATGTGGGGACAGGGTGTGAGTGTGGTGGGAGGAAGGAGGGGTATGGAGATTCCCCTCTCCCCCCACATGGCATAGCTGCAACCAAGGTGCTCAGAGGCATGGCTCTGGCCATTGCAAGTGGCACAGCCTCCACCGGGCAGCCTGTAGACCCACACTTGCTGGGCACGGGAGGGAAGCCCTGCGTGCTGGAGCCAGATGCCTTCCCCACCCTCCAGGGAAGCCCCAGCAGGTAAAGCAGCCAGCTCGAGCACACAGGGCTTCCTTCCCATGCCCAGCAAGTGCGAGAGCTGCATGTGGGTGCAGGTGCATTGGTGATCTTGACAGCATAACAGAGGCTGGGCCCTTCACTATGATGTGTAGTGCTAGCAGGAGCCACGCTCCACCAGGTGTCAGGGCCAGGCATGAGTGCCCTGAGTACCCCCGCCTGCTGCTGCTATGTACCACTGACAGGTTGTCTGCATACCCAAATTGGGAACTGCTGTCTTAGTGAAAGTTAAGAGTTGTGAACCTGTTTTTAAAACTTTCAGGTCACTAACCATGACCCAGAGAGGTATAGATTATGGTTTTCACAACCATCATCATTTACTTCTTGACATACCAAATCAAGTTCAAAGTCCAAACTTCTCTTGCAACATATGAAGATACTTCTTTAAAGGATTTAAAGAAGAAATTTAACTACAGAATTTAAATGTGCCACCCTTTTACATAATAAACTAGTGGTTCAAACACTTGCACAGAAGTAGGAGGCCTCAGTAGTTTAAGGAAGCTCCAACCACCCAGACAGAGGCTAATCTCCTGTTGAAGCTGTGCTACTGTATGACATTAGGTTTTTATTAGGCCTGGAGTGTTTTTATCCAACAACTGTTGGATAAAATACATGAACAGTCCTCGAAGTTGCGGGTTTTTCCACCCTATATCAATGCCCTAACCAGGTATGTATTCCTAGCCCCACAAATCTTGTATCCTTTGTTTCAGTGGCATACTTCTTCCGTAAGAGGACTGAAGAATGCCTCCAAGCAGAAGAGACTTAAATTTGGTTAGGGTATGTCCTTCCATCCTAGGACATGAAAGATGAGGATCTGAACCTCCTCAGGCTGAGAAGAAAACTGAAGGCATTTCCAACTTTCTGCTAAGCATTTAAATCACTAGAGTACTCTATAAAAGGAGGATGCCACCGCCGCCTCCTCCAGCCACTCTATAGCTGAAGTGGCAACCACAACTGCTTTCTGAGAAGGCTGGTCCTGCTGGCATGCGTTTCAAGTCTTTGGAGGACTTGAGCAGAATACCTACTTTCTTGATCATGACTTTAGTAAGAGACAGGCACTGAACTGCTCAGACTATGTTAGTTATGAGCATACACAGATACAGAACTCCGGGCACTTAACCTTCAAATGCAAGTAACCTGGTTAGTTTAGGTACCTTCAAAATTAGATGGCACCTTGGCAGGGTTTTTTGCATAATTTTGGACTTGGACACCTGAAGTAGGACTTGTATGAATTCTGGAAGGTCTTTCATCTAGCTTTGCATAACCAGCAGTTGTCCAGAGGTGGGAAAGGGACATGCAGCAGTTTTACTGACCTGCAACACCAGTACAGCTGTTGGCAGAGAACTGAAGTTCCATTCATCTCCCACAAACCACCCCAGTATATGGGAAATTCTTAGGGCTTTGTGAAATGAACCCCTTTAAATATAAACTCAGCAGCTTTGGAAGCATACTCTATATATTCCATAGCAAGTAATTCATTAAGTAATAAATATTTAAGTAATATTTCTATCCACAACTTCAATTCCCAGTCTTACTTGCACATTCTCTTTCAAGTTCCCCCAAGCGCCTCATGAAATAAAGAGATTCACACTCAGATATGCTTCATTCTATTTATTACATGTAAGAAATATTAACATCTTATGGGTATTCCTGTTTACCATCTAAATCCAGTCATAACCAACAAAGGAAAAAGGTTAACCATGTTTCAAAATGAGCATTAATTTTCTTCTTCTGTAACTTAAAACATTTTTTTCAGTTGTACTAAATGTTTTTTGTGTGCTTGACTACTTGGAAAAAGATAATTAAAAAAAAAAATCTGTCCCCAACTACTAAGTATATTGGTTTATTAATCAAATGGTTGTTGGCACTTGTGTCCACAATCAATCACGGTTTTGTTAACTCTCCCTCCACTCCAGAACTATCTTTTAAGTTACTCTCTTTATATCTGGGTATGTATGCAAATTTGTTCAATTACATTTAATAAGAAAAGAAGTCTAGGGTTGCTATTTGAGAAAGTTTTTGAATTGCTTTCCTTGATAATCTTCCTCTGAAGCCAAAAAACTTTTCAGTTATTTTGTTTTTCAGAATCCTACTTAGCAACAGGTCTAAGTTGAGGTCTCTGTTTAAATCCACTTAAACCAAACAAAATGTACACTGTCTTCATTCGATGGTGTGCATAAACATTACACTCCATATATAGCAAAAATATCTTTTATTTTATAATTTACATTTCAACAAGTGAAAATTGTACATTTTTGTTTACATATACAGTTCCATATTCCATTAAATTTGCACGCATCTACAGAACTTTCACACAATGGACACCTGAAACTGTGCAGGCAGTAAGAAAGTCAAATACAAAAATGTATTTATTAACCAAACAGTAGCTGGGGCCCTGCCCCAGGTGATCATTTTATTTCATATAAAAAGTATATGCCTTCGAGAGTTAACACAACAGATCCTCTGTATAAAAAAAAAAAAAAAAAAAAAATCATACCTCAGTTTATTTAAACTGATTCAACCTCTTCAGGCTCTGTTTTAATATCTGTAGATGCAGGTGTGCTCTCTTCCGTACAGGCAGCAGGTGTGTCCACTGGTGGTTCTGTAACTGTAGGGCTGTTACAGGCTGGCTCTTCTGTTTCTTGTTTGACAATGTTCAACATAATATTTAATGGATTTTCTACCGGGGTCTTGCTGGGAGATGGCGTGCAATCAAATGACGATGTCTGCAAAATGAAAATTAACAATCCACATAGGATTTTAAAACACACCACTTTGATAGTCTTCATCTATAACCTAAAAGTACTAGAGGGAGTAGGGAAAGCAGTAAATGCACACACTACAAAGGTTCTCACCAGAATGGTTTTCAGTACTATCACAATACAGCCTAAAATAATAAATACTCCCTAAATAAATAAATAGCATGCACAACAGGAATAAAGTGTGATATGTAACCACAAAGCATGCCTTTCATTACCCCCTTTAGCAGACTCCTCACACACAAAAACCCTGCTGCCAGTACAATAAGAAAAGCCCTGTATTTTCTGTTTCTAGCTTCTGTATAAATGGCATTTAAACATGGCAAGCTGACATGCCATATCACCACTAAAATAAGATAAAAGCTTCCTAGCTAATTCTGAATTATAAACTTGTCATTACCAGGTCAGCAGTTCTTTGTCTAGTCATTGGTATTAGAATGGATGTATTCAGAGCGTGCCACCCATGCTCACTGCAAAGCTATGAGACTATACAAAACAAGTTCACAATAAAATATTTAAAAATATACAAAAATAAGGATGTGCTTACATTCTGGTAATCTTCATAACATGATGGATGGTAAATCTACAAAAAGCAAGTAAACCATGTAAATGCTCACAAATACCCATTATGCAGCTGTTGTACTGGGTACGAACAGCGCAGTCTGACTATACACCCAAACACCACAGGCCTGTGGCTTCCCCACTTTTTCTACGCCTGATTTCTAATGCCTAAAGATGACTTGAGGAGAAAAATGTTACCTCTAACAATAAATAAATGGAATCCCCCTGCAAATATTTAACATCAGACTTCACATACCCCACACCAAAGCTACCAGCTCTGAGCCTTAATATCACAGGATCATAGTGCTTAGGGGTCAGAAGGGACCCAAACAGATCAGCAGGTCCAACCGCCTGCCCAGGCAAGAATGGGTGCTGGTCACATCACCACAGCCAAATATCTGTCCAGCCTCCTCTTGAAGACCCCCAAGGTAGAAGAGAGCAACACCTCACTTGGGAGCCTTAAAGAGAGAGAATGAGGCTAGAGCCAGTAACTTCAAGAAGCAAGTCATTCAAAGCTCTAGACATATGTATTACTTCTCAACTTCTACCTCACCCTCTCGCAACCTGTAGGTACAAATACTTTAAATGATTAAGAAAGGTATAGCTTCCATCAAATATATTTGTATGCCATTCTGAACCCATTTTTATATATTGGTGCACAGACACAAGGCTGAGGTCAACATAAATGATGACCACATTCTTCCATCACGTTTAGGAAAAGTTATGTGAAAGTTTGATCTATGCTGGCAATTCTAAATCCGGTATAACTTAACACTAAATCAGTAACTACGCGTCCACATATATCCATACTATATTAATGGCACTGCAGCATCGAGTGCTGAAGATACGGGTGGACAAGCCAAATATCTCTATGCCAAGGTACCAGCACTTCAAGAGTTCCCATGAAGTTGATGCTTTGGCATACAATGGGGGCAAAAAAGCAGCAGTAGAACCCTTCAAGGCTGAGCTCTCCTCTTCACCCACTCCTCTTCTAGCACATTTTTGTTTAACCAAAACTGCTCCCTAGCTTTTAGTGATCAAGTGTCTGCATGTGTTCAAATTACCTTTTCATCTACTCTAATGGCATTCTTTAGATGCCATTCTTCTTCTTCCTCATCCCAATATTGTTCAAATTGCTCTTGACAAATTTCACAGCTCTGAAAGTTTATAAAAATGACAGTTACAAGTAAGAATACAAATTTACAAGCATTTAAAACCTTTTATTTGTGCTTAACAATTTCTAAGGAGGCACATAACTGCAGTTAATTAAGGAAAATTGGACTTTGTAACAATCACAGCAAATACGCTAAATAAAATTATTTTTTTAACTGCATTATTGATAGAAATGGATCATTATATTTGTTCACTTGCAACTTGCAAAATAAAGATTAATGGAAAAACTGAGAGCTTGTCTAAATGGGAGATTCTCCAGAAAACTGACAATCTACCAAATGTGGGCAGACCTTAGGTTAAGGTGCATTAAACCCCATGTAGACTGATTCAGTTAACAAAATAGCTTCAAGATCACCATACAGCAGTCTATGGCTGCTTTACTCTGAAAGGGAGCTCTCTCTCAGAGGTTTAACATTGTGCAGCTTATGCACATTGTCTGTGAACCTTCAGCAATTCACTTTACTTTTATCAACAGTGCCCCTGCAGGCAAGCCATGATAATCAGATTCCACATTCAGTTTAATGGTGCCGTATTCAGTCTGCTAAAAATTACTCATGTCGGCTCTCTACATGCAGAAATAACTAGGTCTTCCAAATTTAAAAACAGAATTCTCCCAAGTTGTCTGCCTTTAAGCCCCCAAAACAATCCGCATCAACCCCACTCCCTACTTAAGGTGCCTAGAAACATCACGTGCCTTCCCCCTTAGCCTAAGTATTTCCCTAGAGGCTTACGCTTAAGTTTTCTGAGTAGCTAAGAAGTTTGAGAGGCTAGGGGACTTAATTCCTGTCCAAATTCCAATGCAATCCAACTCTAATCTAGAAACACCTAAACTTCACTTAAGCCCAGGATTTATTAAGTACTTACAAAACATGCCTAGAGCCTGTTGGACCACAACAGAACTGAGCTCAAGTAAATGGCACAGCATCCACGCTGACTTTCACTCTCCAACATGGGGGGGAGGGAGGAGTGACATCCATCTTTAAAAGCACAACAGCTTCCAGATGAATCAGGATTATAACACTCAACCAGGAAGTGGGAAATAAGCAGGGATCCTGGTTTTCTCTAATTTAAAAAAATCCCCAATTTTTGGTTTTAAAAAAAGTAACCCCACATGCACATTTTCCTGTGATTAAAGTGAAACACCACTAATATAAAGATCAATATATTAGTAGTGTTTCATTTAAATGAAAATGTGGATTTGGGGTTATTTCTTTTAAACTGAAAATTGGGGATTTTTTTAAATCAGAGAAAAGCAGGATCCCTGGAAATGAGTATCCCTCCAGGATCGCTTTTATCTGAGGTGATTCAAATCCATATCTCCCACTTCCCAGGACAGCAGACTAACCACCAGGCTGTAGACAACAGATTGAATGGAGGCAACCCCTATTCTTCTTACTGAAGCTCTGCCACTGGGGGGCCAACACCGCAGCATTCATGGAGCTAAGAAAGCAAGCAGTAGCAACTGATTCTGTAGCACTGGCAGGAAGAAACTTGGCTCCTGATTCAAGGGTCATTCCTCTGTAACCAATGATTGGCCTCAACACAAAAGGCTGGGTTTCAGCCCCTACTCCCTGGGGATCGTCTCTAGCACTGCAGAGTCAGGCCCTCTCTTGCTCACTTTTCTTTATTACTCCACATTCTTTTTCTCCAAAGTGGCCCGGTTCCAACCAAAAGTGTCAGGTACCCTCACAATCTGCTTGCGTCCATATAACCCAGTAAATAGGACACTTCATAGGAGATGAAAGAAATTTGTTTGAACCCTCCCCCTCAGGTTCAAGGGCGACTATAGTTCACATCTCCCAGTTCCTAGCCAACTGCACCAAACTATTATGCAAAGAGTGGGTGGCAGCAACCACCATAACTGGCTGTAACTGAATGAAAGTTCCAGGGCTCACTCTGCTGTCACCTGAATTCAATACTGCTACTGATGTAGACATTTGCCCAATGACATTATGGATTTTGAGATGACAGAGGCAGCCATGTGCAACCTTGGGCTTAGCCCTTAAACTTTGGAGAAGTGGAGTTCAGATGCACCCCATGTCCCCACCACTGCCTGTGGCACCTCCTTGTTGAGCACTTAGCTGCTCTGACCTGCCTTCAGAGACAACTCATTCCCTCCAACTACGAGATGCCTAACCATGTTTATTCGTCCATCATCCTAAGCCAGACAACTAATTTTGCCTAGTTTCTGGGTTCTGCAATTCCTGAGTGCAATGATTAAAAGAAGAATTTGACTCTGGCCCTTAGTTCTCACCCGTGATAGGACTTATAACCCAGCTGACTCCTTTAGCTATGAGACTTCTTTGAGTGAGGATTGCATATAAATGTTTTAAGGGGCTCTAAATTTGTCCCACAAGGAACTCTTTCAATGTATTTATTTAAACAATTCATCCCATTTCACATGCACAGCTGTTACATGGAATTATATCACAGAATCCTAGAAAATGATGCTCTGAAATTTATGCTCTGACTTAAGTACATTTTAATACTTCTAGGTACATTTCTAAAGTAACTTTATTAGGATGGTATAGGGTATACATTAAAATACCTAGGAATAAAAAGCAAAGTCCTTGAAATATTTTGTAGATTAGGTCATTCACACCATCAATGCCACTTTAAACATGAATCTTTACCTCATCTGCTCCAGCTGGTCCAGCAGGTACACTCTGAAACTCTTTCTCTTTAGCAGCTTCTTGTGTTTTCAACACAACTTCTTCATGTGCTTTTTCAAAAAACTGGCTCTTTGCGCGCTCCTCCAGATCAGCTATTTCTTCAAATTCTATCCAATCCTAAGAGGAAAAGAAAAGTTAATATTTAGGCCTTAAGTAATCATAACTTCAGTGTTTAACACATTTATTTAATACAGCTATACGGAAGGCAAGTGAAAGGCAAGTGAATGCAGAATTTGGCTTTTTCTTTAGCAAGACACTGATAAACAGACACTACCGTATATACTTACTGTTAAACTGTAGTACCACCTTCTGTGAGTAACCTTTCTACTAACATCTTTTTCGGTGCGATTTTGTCGATAATGCCAGTCTAAATGATCTGCATAAACATCTGTTTGTGAAGTGGTGAACCTCATTCCACAAGAATAACACTGAATGCCAGTGTATAGTCGATTTATGACGCTATCATAACGCCTACAAAGATGAAGTTAGAAAGTCTTAACATTTTTGAGTTAAAAAATTGAAACTTTAGAAGTAAATGGGGAAGAAAACATTACACTGTTTTGGATTCTCAGCTTACAAAATAGAGGTTAATACGTAGCTAAAACAAGTGTACGATGGAGCAGATTTCCAGTGTGTTTAAGACTGTGACCAACTTGAAATTAAATCAAACAGCAAGAGGTTCCTGAGGTATCCATTCAGGAAAGGTGAACTACCACATTAGCAATTTTACATCTAGTGGTTCAAGAAGCTCATCAATGAGCTAATGTAAATGAGCCCAACCTTGCAAACCTTTGCTCAAATAAGTTAGTTCCACAGACTTCTGTAAGCATTATAAACTTGTTGAAACAAACAAACAAACAAAAATCAACTTTTCAAAAAAAAATTAAATGTCTATTTCAAATGTAAAATGTTCTCCCTTTGTATATATTTTCTTATTAATGAACACAATAATGAAATTCATAATTGTATGCCTTAGTGAAACACTGAAGTGGCATCTCACAATCTTCTATGAAGATGTCTTAGGTCAGAAAGAATTAAACTACTGAGATATCAGCATATCATGATTACCCTTACTTATATTATTAAACCACGTGAGCATACATACTGTTTCAATTCTTCAACTGTGAAGTTAGTAAGGTCTGGGACATCTTGATCTTCGCTCTGGTCTTGGTCATCCTCCTCCTCCTCAGGAGCTGGCTGCGGAACAGTTTCATTTGCTTCTAGAAAGCACAGATGGAAAACAGTCCAACTGGTAAGAGACCGTTCTAAAACTGCCCTACTTAATTTAATTATTTAGTTTATTCGGTGACTAAGCTGAATACAAGCAATACTGAGTCAATCCTCTTATTAGAACAGCTTAAAACAAAGGTGACATTTAAATAGGCAGATATCAATCTGAATTTCAGGAAGTGGTAATAAAATGCTTTATCCCGGCCATTCATTTTAAAAAATAATCTGTAACAGACAAGCTGAAGATACTTCAAATATTAATACATTCTAAAAAAATTATATGTAGTTAAGCTAACAGGGAATGGCACAGAAGTATAAATCATGTTATAACCTGACAATATTGATCAGCTAAAAGACAGGATAAATTTTAAAGTTAGGTCACTAACATTTTTATTTGGTGTGCTAAGATATTCATTCCCAAATGACAAGACCATAGAACAAAGTTAAAGGTTTATAACGTATGCAAGGCATTAAAATACCTTTTAAGCTAGAAAATTAGATCATTTTTTATCTTGACTTTTATTGGAAGTTGTGCACTAAAGTTATATCAAAAAGGAGAATAAGAACATAAAACCTGTACATACGTGCTGAAGTGGAATCAGTTTTTGACAATTTGAGGATTCCTGTAGAAACCAGTTTAGAGAATAACTCATTTACATCAAGCTGACCAAGGTGATTATCTGGATATGAAAGTGGAAAAGTCCGGACGAAAAAAGAATATCAATGCTACATCTCCAATGCTTTAAAAAAAACCATGTCAATTATCTTTACTTATTTTAATTGTATTAACATTTTCTTTAAATCTATTAGATTCTAAATCTTAAGCAGAGGTCCACAACCATCCAGCAGCTTGTTACCTGGCCATAAGCTGTGGGCTGGAAGTCTCTGTCCCTCCCCACACTCCCAGCAGCTAGCTGTCAGACTTCCAACCCCTCTGCAATAAGACTAAACTTAGGATATGCAGCAGAAGAGATGGACAACACAACACAGCACAGCTCAGCTATGTGACATCCTCCCCATAACAGACAGAAACTCAGCAGGTAGTATGAGACTTTACAGGCCAGGCTGAACCCGCATGCTGTAGCTTGCTAGCCCCTATCCTGGAACATTTATTATGCAATCCATCTATTACAAAATAAAAAGGTGGCCCTCATATACACAAGCTGCATCACAGGCCTTTTGCTATTCCTTTCCCCACAGCAAGTTTTTACTTTTCAGTCAAGTTCTATTCTTTTTTTGTGCTTTTCTGATGCCTGGCTAGTCAACTTCCCTTTGCAGTCTCTCCCTCAGAGTAGAAAGGGGTTTAGTGCTATTCAGCATGCCATCCAAAGAATTGTTCAGACACAGATGCTCTAAAAGAATATGATCTATTTTCTCAGTCTAGTTCTAGGCACTGTAAGCACAGTCGATTTAATGGCACAGTTCATTCCTGCCATGTTGGAAACTTTGTTAGTAAGGTGATGTGATGTGCTGAAATGAACTGCTCATTTTAGCTCTTGCTATAAGCCAACCCACTGCTTCTCCATGCTGCTTTCCTACAAGCAGGGCAGAATTTTACTTTCAGCACTATTACATACCAAATAATTCTGGATATGTAAACTAACAGCAGCTGTACCCTGTGCATGGATGACAGGACAGCTCCAAAAGCAAATTCAGGTCCAGAACAGGTATTTATTAACAATTCAGTAAGCCTTTTCCCAGGTGTTCCAAACTAACAACAGGAAGCAACAAGCTGCCTAATACATTATGCTCTTAAATACTATGGCCCGCAACAAGAAAAAGAATTTTAAAAAACTAACCTAATTATATACCAGTTAAATTATTAACCAATAACACAGCAGCTCATTTGTTTAAAAATTCCAACACCACATTTGTGCTTTTAAAGAAATGCACATTTGTTTAAAAAGTCCAGTTTTCTTTCAAAAAAAATGTTGGAAATACCTGCTTGATTTGGAAGAAAACCTCCAGGATTTTGTCCACGTACTGGTAAATACTGTTGACCTTGACCATATGGTACAGGTTGACCAGAAGGTACAGACAGAACAGGAACCTATAAAAGTAAACAGCTGAGTATTGATTTCACAGCTATTTGATTCACAAAAAATTTTACTATCAACTTCTAGATGCAATCATTACTTTTTACATAAGTTTATCTCCATTTAAGGAGACTACTTCCATGCATTTTTAAAGTCTCCTTATTTGACTAAGCAGCATTTCAACTGTATGTTGATTTACAAAGCCTAAAGAAACAAACTAAGAAAAATTACAAAATTCTATGCTTACTGATTTAAAGAGCAATTATTTTATTTTTTTTTAGACATCCAGCCTACATGTTTTGAACTTGCTTCTTAATGCAGTACTTAAACATTTGGGGGTTTTTTAAACTGCTCCTTTTTAGCCAAAACTAGACACTAAAGCAAAGCTATTTGGAGCTTACAAAGAAATCTGACTGGCAATGTGAATTAAACTGATTCTGATTTTCAACTAGAAAACAATATGGAATAAAACTGCATAAAAATATTAATCAGATTTAGGGGGAGGGGTTATTTTGGGTATTCACTTTTAACAGAATGTCTTCTGCAACCATGTAAGTCCCTTCAGCATACAGGTCTCAATTTAATCAGCTGTCTTGGTGGTTCATCTTGAAAACTTTATCCCTATGCACAGCAGGAGGACACTTGACCAGTATTTGTCAAGACTAGTTAATTCTACATGACATTCATTTTATTACCTTTAGTATGAAAAAAAATGCTTCTATGTTCAATTAAAAAAAATTATTTTTTTTTCACACTGATGTTCGGTAACAACGAGGGTGGCCATTCATCCAGTTTTATAGAAGACAGCCGGGTTTTCTGCTACTCTGTCCTATTGATATGAAACCAGACACCTTTATGTCCTCTATTTTCTTCCACAGACTTCCACCAGTCTGACAAAGGCATCCGCTTTCATATCAATAGGACACAGCACCAGAAAACCAAGCTGTCCTCTATAAAACCAAACCAATGGCCACCCTAGTAACAACTAGGGATGTAAATACCGTCCCAAAAAAAATCTGTTTAACCTAGCCTAATTATATTGTTTAAACAACAAATAACAGCAGCTCAAACATGCTTGCTGCTTAGAGCCAGGCCCTTGGGGAGGGGGTAGAGAAGGGGGGAAAGGAAGCGGTTGCAAGCCCCACCAGGCAGCATACCAGCATACTCAGGAAGCAGCAGGCTGGAAGGGAGAACACTTGGGAATGAGCAGCTAATTGCTTAATCGTTATTAGGCTGCCCAGCCTATTCTTTTTTAACCTCATAGGTGAGGAGGATACTAATCCTGCCCCGCCACCCTCCTGCTGGGACACCATGTGGTTTCTCATCCCCCACCCCCTTCTATGCCAGACTGTGTACCCTGGCTCCTGCAAACAATAAGCTTAACTAGTTATCACTGGGCTTATGGTTAAACAATCATTTAATTTTTCACATCCCCAGTAACCGCCTAAAGAAGGGAATCTCTCTCAAAGAGTCATTGATGTGGACACTTAATGAACCATGTCACCTAAACTGACAGCTGTCACCCAACAAAACTTATTTCCCAAAAATTTAACTCCATCATGGAGCTACAAAAGTTAGTTGCAGCTGTCAAATGGGGTAGCTAAACCAGTCTATGCTCAATGCTTATGATCTAAAGCAGTGGTTCTCAACCATTTTCTGTACCAGGACCAATTTGTAAACATCAATGCCCAGTCCCAACCCAGTGCCCCTCACTGTGGACCCACTGCAGCCTGCTCCCAGCCGCCCAGTATACGGGGTGGGGGTGAGGGCATGAGATGTCCCAAACAGACCCTCACAAGCTAAAGCTGTCAACATGCAAGGAAAAAGCCACCATTTTCCCACATTTTTCTCCTTTAAAGGAGAATCCATTTTTCAAGTTCGTTCGCCACCCTTTCATATATTCTTGTGACCCCACTTTTGGGTCATGACCCATGGGATGAAAAACGCTGATCTAAACTAAAGGTACAGGTATGCTCCCTGTTTTGTATTAAAATGTTCTCAATAACAATCTATAAAACTCATTTATCTTTGCATTTAGCTAGGCAGTAGAAAAAAGAACCTTATTTTTATCGTTATACTTTTAATGGTAAACTCGGCAGATCTTTAAAAAAAAGAGAAATGTTTACATTTTATCTAAGATCTTATGTAAAACAAATAAGACTGCTTTTCTGAACAACGCGACAAGCGAAGTCCAAAATTTTCCTTTAAAATAGTTATGTAATCTACAGAAAATTATTGATATATAGGAATTAAAGCATATTTTTATTTTGAAACCACCTATGGATTAGAGGTCTTCTAATCTCTAATAAAACCATGTTTTGGGGATATGTAGAGAAGAAACCTGTAACACTTTCTCAATAGACAAAATGGCTTATTTAGACAAGTTCTTACCTGATGTGGTTGCTGAGCATTTCCTACTGACATTGAATTGGGCATATTACTGAAGTTTCCATATTGAGGACCCCGAAGATTCTTGTCATCAAAGTAATGTCCAGATGCTCTGTTGAGCAGACTGGGGTAGTTCTGTGCTGTAGGGCCAACTGGCCCATTAAAATTTGGTCCTTGAGAGCCATCAAACATTTCAGGTCTCTGGAATTGCATACCATGGGATGGTCCATTGTAAGTCTGATTGGGATGTTCACTGTATGGACCAGTTTGCCCATAAGGTGATGTTTCTAGTCTGGAGGCAGGATGATTTGCTACATTTTCAAACCTTGGACCTTGGAGACCAAGAGGCATGTCAAACCTTGAAGCCTGCTGGTGTTGAGGGCCATCAAATCTTTGAGGTATCGCTGTATCAAATCGTGCCTGTTGACCAGGCAGTCCCTCAAACCGAGGAGGAGTTTGCTGACCTGGTGCCCTTTCAAATCGTGGGCCAGGTTGTCCATGTAATCCTTCAAATCTTTGCAAGAGAGACAGCTGGCCAGGTTGACCATCAAATCTGGACGAATGGCAGCCATCAAATCTTGGACCAGTTTGACCTAGAGGACCTTCAAACCTAAGTCCACCCCCAGTCTGAACTGAAGGTCCCTCAAATCTAGGACCAACTCCTGGCTGGATATGTGGCCCTTCAAACCTGAGACCACTCCCACCTGCCTGAACATGTGGCCCCACAGGCTGACCATGAGGCCCCTCAAACCTGAGACCACCCCCCGGTTGACCATGTGGTCCCAAAGGCTGACTATGTGGTCCTTCAAATCGCATACCACCTGCTGGTTGACCATGGGGCCCCAGTTGTTGTAAATGTGGTCCCTCAAACCTGAGGCCACCCCCTGGTTGGCTATGAGGTCCCATAGGTTGACCATGGGGTCCCTCAAATCTGAGACCACCCCCTGGATGAACACGAGGGCCCATAGGTTGACCATGAGGTCCCTCAAATCTGAGACCACCTGATGGCTGACCACGAGGCCCCTCAAACCTGAGACTACCCACAGGCTGACCTGTAGGGCCCTCAAACCTGAGACTACCCACAGATGGGCCCGCAGGTCCCTCAAACCTCAAAGCATTCCCTACCTGCCCAAGAGGGCCCTCAAACCTGATTGCACCCCCTCCACCTACCTGCCCTGAGGGCCCCTCAAACCTAAGGCCACCGCCTATCTGTCCTGGTGGTCCATCAAACCGCATGCCACCCCCTCCTCCTGCCTGTCCTAATGGTCCATCAAACTGAGGGGCACCCCCAGCACCAACCTGTCCTAGTGGCCCTTCAAACCTCAAAGAGGCCTGTGCAGGTGGCCCATCAATTCTAGAATTTGAGTTGTTAGATGGCCCGTCAACAAAATGACTTGCTTGTCCATCTCCCCCTCCCCTTGAAACAGGCGGTCTAGATGGCCCATCAAACAGAGGCCTGTCTTCCATCAATGCAGTTATTCTCTGCTTTACTTCAATGCCTCCAAATCTTGACCCAGGACTGTCAGTAAATGCTGTTTTCTCTGGATCTTCATATCTAGATCTCTTGAAACGTTCACTGAACGGAGATCTTGGTTCTTCTCGAACACCTTTAAAAAATGAAAAAAAGTCACTACTTTTACTTAGTGAAATCTTTCAAGTCACCTATCATCCATAATATAAAAATTAAATATGTACCACTCTGTCCAAGCATTTGCCTGTCTTCAGGATTATTAAATTTGCAAAATCCCTCTCCATCAATTTTCTGGAATTCTGGTGTACTTTTCCCTTGTTGCCCAAACACATCTCTAAATTCATCTGATTCTCCCCAGCTATCATAAGGATCAAAGCTTTTAGAACTGCTTGTTCCTTTAGAGGAATTCTGCTCATCATGTCTTCGCTCACTTTCATGTGGTGAAAGATTATCAGTGAAAGGTCTATTACCCGATATCGGAGAATGCCGTCTTGACCTTTCTCCAAACTGCTCTTTTCGGTCAAACTGTGCTCGTTTTTTTGCTTGCTCGCATTCCAGTCCAGAAAGCAATGCGTCCGTCAAGTGGTAGTCTAAAATATCATCAGGATCCAACAAATCAAGCCTCGGAAATGCATGTTGAACTTGTGTTCTTTTCAATTTAGCTTTATGCTCATAGTATGTTAATTCAGCATCTGAAAGAAGGGGCTTCTTTTTCACGCCACATTTTTCATCTGTAGGACTATCCCACACATTGCATCTGTGCTTTCCTTCCTGATACTGGAACAACTGACGAATCTGATGTGCCACAACCAGGAACTCATCTTGTGTTATTTCACCAGACGCCAGACGTTCATTTGCCTACAAAGTAAGAAAAAGGAAAATACATTTTATATTTTGATTTTAAAACTTCTTAAACAATCTCTCTACAAGGATGGAGCTAACTGAATATTACTTTTTTGAGTAATTCTCTCTTGCTTGCAGAAGTCAATTCTTTGGGAATCTGCAAATTGGCATCCACACTCAATCGATGCTGCAGTTTCGGTGCGCGAGGTGACAAAATTCCTTTACCAGCTGCCCAATTTTCCCTATGCCTTTGATGTGGTGATTTACCAAGTCCTTGATGTTCTTCACTCTGTTGTAAGCTGAAAACAAAAAACGAGAAAATTTAAAACAAATTATTTTTAATAAAAACAGACATTACTCATTACAGTCCTTATAACTTATCCCATTTATGGCTGCTACACCCCAGCCACTCTTATCAGAATTCCGACATTTTTTCACTGTTAACTATTTGAAATATATCAAGGCTGTGAACCCAGTTTCTCTGAAATGCCTAATGTTGCATCCCAAACTTGCTGAAGTCAATGACAAACTCCAACTGTTTTCACAAGGAACAAGCTCAAAAATCAGTAACTTACTTTTTACTTTCCTCCCAACCAGATTTCCACCTTTTGCTTGATTTGGGACCTTGCCAATTCTCCACATTCTCCTTTGGTTCTGGGGTGGATTTTGCAGAATGTTGATTTACAGTTTCCTGCGGTCTCTCATCTTGAGTTTTTTTCAATCTCCTCGGATCTCTCACATCTTGTTTAACGTTTCTCTTACTAGAGTTTCTTTCCTCTCTTGTGGTTTGGGTAAATTCCTCAGCATGAGACTGTTTAAGACCTGACTGACGAACCTTTCCAATTTTTGGAGTTGAGGAGGTAGGGGACAGACTCCTCAGTCTTCTTTTGGGCGATCGCCTATCTCTCCTCTTTGGAGAATGTGCAGATGGTGAACGAGACTTCGGAGAGCGTGATCGTGACCTTTTCCTATTACTGGATCGTCCAGGTTTTCCACCCTGTTTTTCTGAATCTTCTGTGTTGGCATCTTGTTTCTGTACAACACCGTTAATTACTTTATTTCTACTACCAACAGGTCTGTGTTCAGATGTCTTATGTTCCTCTTTTTCTTTTTTCTCTATACTTTTCCTCTTTTCTTTTGTGTCATCATCTTTAACATCTGGCTTCTCCTGAAGATGCTTTTTTAGTCTTGGATCTCTCTTACTAATATCAGACAATTTCATGTTTTCGCACGTTGGAGTTTTAGTATCTTTAGTATGGGATAATTTATTTTTCAAAGGGGATGGCGATTTAGATTTTGTTTCTGCCTGATCAAGTTCTTTCTTCTGTATTTTTTCATTTGATTTTACCTTTTCTTGCTTTGATGTGTTTTGTTTTTCAGGTTGCACAGTTTTATTGACCTTGATATCAGACTGATTTGTTGTGGTTGACAGAAATTCTTTCCGATGACTTTGCTCTTTAGCATGAGAGGAATGCTGAGCCATCCTATTAAGTCGAGGATCTCTGTTCACTAATTTAATATCATGAACTTGAGGGATTGGAGAAGGTCTGCTCCTTTCAGATTGCACAGGGGAAGCTTTAACTGACATCTGAGGAGTTTGACACACATGTTGCTTGGAAGGTGCTGGAACTGGACTCATGGTAGATGTTCCTTGCTGAACACTAAGAGAAACCGCCTGAAAGATGGGGGGAGGGGAAAAGTGTTAGCCTGTAAGAAAGAAACCCTATTCATTTTAAAGTTATTCTGCTGTACCACATCTTGAAACTCAACTGCAGAATAAAAATATATTCACAGAAATTCCCTTGCATATTAAAATAAAGCAGTAACATTATAGAAAACAGCAGAGAAAGTAGAAATACAATAAATGTCAGTACCACATAAGAGATTATTTAAAAGATCAAGTAAAATTTCTTCTACTTGTATTTCATAGTTTTTCACCTTACCCTAGACACCCAAAAAGGTAAACAGTAAGCTACCTAATGTGCCAAATATTAAGTACTTATATAATTTAAATCAGTGCTGCTCAGCTTCCAGCCCAAAAGCCAAATTCAGTGCATGGGGCCACATCATTTGGCCTGAGTGGAACCTTGCATACTGCATGACATGGCCGCAGGGCCACATCTTACATGGAGTCACTCCATAGCCAGATCCAGGATCTGAAGTCAGGCCAACTCACAAGACCACACCTGTACATCAACCCCAGGCTAGATTTACTTCAAGAACCAACCCATGCCACTCATACAGCCCACAGGGCTGGAGGATTGAGCACTCGTGGTTTAAATTGTTTATTTTTAACCACTTAAGAGTAGGAAAGATACAAATATAAGGAAACATGAAGGACAGCCGCCTTCATGTTATTAGAAACAAGCGTGACATGATTACTCAAATTAAGGACCCGCCTTCCCAAGTTTGCACCACTTTAGAAACAGATGTTCTTTATACAAATTAATAAAATTCAAAAAGCTGCTTGTGTTCAACATTTATAGATACGGTATAGTGATTATCACAAGAAATGAGAAGATTAGCTCAGTGTTGCAGTACACGTCACCTTGGGGAGAAATCCAGCAGAAAGAACCTTTGCTTACTTCAGTTACGACTAAAATAATTATTAAGATAGTCTGTGAAATATACATTTGGTGCCAAGGCTCCTAAATTCTGCAATTAGAAATACTTAGCTAGTCCTGATGGCAGAAACATTCTAAAATATCTACCCTTGTCAAAAAGTGAGAATCACGCAGTAGTCCATTCCCTATGGCAAACAGTGTAGCCAAGGAAGTGTTCAACACTTCCAAAAGCAAAATTAAAGCTTGCCACGCATGAGAAGACTCCAGACTACTCTACTCACCAATTGTGCTTTAGTCTGTTCTAGCTCCAGCTCTAATTTTTTCTGCTGAAGTTCTAACAACTGTTTTTGCTTTGCAAGCAGTTGCTGTCTTATTAGTTGCTCTTGTGTCAAATTCTTCTGTATTTCAGGAACAGCTGGAGGAGTTGAGACACCAGACGAAGTGACTCCAGAGGTAGGTGTAGAAGGTTCCTCAGGCTAAAAATAAAAATAATTTTAAGATTACTATAGCTCATGAAGGAAACAAAGTAAGGTGTTTCAAAACTAACTGATTTCGATTAGTAATAAAACAATATTTAATTTATATGATAATCAGCATCTGTACAGCAACCGTTTTTCAGTAAAAGCATTAGAACATTTAACATTTGGCTCAATTTGAGTTTGAAAGTATCACATCATATAAAATCATTTAATACAAAATAGATTATTAAAATTTAGCATTTTACTGTCCAGTTTTGATCAGTAAAAATGAACTCATTTAAACACCAGAAGCATCAAAACTCTGTTACCCATCCACCTAACCACATCACCTACTTCATCCTTCATCCAAATTCTTAATACTGGCTTCATTTCAGTAAACAAGGAAACACAATTAAACTATGTAGAATACTATCTGTTCATGCAGTTCATGCACATTCAAACTTACCGATTTATTTAAAAACTTAGGATTCACATGGATGCTAGAAGTATTCACATTTGGGGGTAGAGGTTTAATAGGCCAAGCAGGATCTAATGAGTTGACTCTGACATCAAGGGCATATAGCTTCTTCAAAGGGAAAATATCATCCCATGTAGAGCGTAATTTAAATAAACTTTTCCTAGTATTTTCATCCACCTAAAAACAATAGAACAATTCTATGGCTTGTTAAGTTAATATAAAAAAAGTTTTACAGTTTATTTGCAAAAAAATCTACCCTTCCAAATATGTTAGACCTGCATTGATTTAGAAGGCTCAATCTTAAAGAAGTGTTAGCAACTAGTTTAGTATAGTATTATAAAGTGCTTAAAGAAATACATCTTTTACATCAATCGTATCAAATACAGCACCTTTACAACCTAAGTTTTAACATATGCATGTGTGCATAAAATTCAATAAAAAAAACAAACAACCTAAAACAGCATAAATATATAAATGTGGAATTGTCTGAAGAGCATGTGAGGGTTTGGTAACATGCTACCACCCTCTTTAATAGGCTCTATTTAGGAGAACTTTTTATGTATTAAGAAATATGTTTTATTAGATTTTGCCAAATTACTGTAAAAAGAAGCTTAATCTAGTCCTAGTCATTTTACTGAAATTAAAAATGATTGATGAATATATTAAACACTGATAGAGTGAAAACTGCTAGCAAGCAAGTGAAGACATTGCTTACATTTCTGAATTACTGAGATTCCACACCAGAATTTAGACACTACCTGGGGCTTGCATGTCACAAAATCACAGCCAAAGTGTGCAGGAGAGGGCCAGCCCAAAAGCACTTTTATCATTGGAAAACAATATAAGCAAATGCACCAAAAAAACCAACCTAACATTATGTCAATTCAACTTTTGGTTCAGCTATAAGATTACAGAGAACCATAAACTATCATTTATAGTTTATGTGAATCTCAAAATATCCATGTATCCTTTTGCAAACTCTTTGAAGAGAGCAGATTATTCTACTACCAAGGAAACTAGAAATTTATATTAAAACAATATTTGTTTATTGACTTAAAGAATTTCCTTAGTTAACCGAGAGAGAAATTTGAAGACAGATAACACGTCTTCATACTTGTGTCCCAGTCCGTGTGTTATTTAATCAAATAATATCTGTTTTACAGGCCAGTTATTACTGCAGTATTTATAATTTCAACTCGACAAATTGTTAAAATGGGATGTGTGATAATTTGGAACGTTGTTTTGAATTCAGTCACTTGTATTACATATTGCAATCCTCCCGGAAAACTCTAGTTATTTTTGTTCAATGTAATAATTTTAAAATTTGCAAGAAAAAAAGCCTAATTAGAACAGAGCTGACAAACTGACTTCAATAATCATCTCTTAATAAACAATTTTTTTTAAAACAATGTCAGTCTTAGAGATCCAAAATGATTATAAATCAAGAGTTCATCGTATATTAGTACCAAATTATTAAAGGTGTATTTCCTTACAATACACAGACACACAAGAACAATTAAAACAAAATACCAAAAGGAATAGTTCTAAGCAGCGGGTATTAAAGGTATTAAGCTCAGAAATAATTAAACCAAAGAATGCTATAGTTTCAACGAGCTGAAGCATGATTTTATGAATGTTTGCAATGTTGCACTGAAACACCTGGGTACAACTTCTACTGTTGAGACCTGCCATCATAGCTTCATGTGAACCATTTTTAAATATTCTTTGTTCATCACTAACTCCCTGAAGTCACATACTAAAAAATATACTCATACTTAAAAATCTGTATATGAAGGGAAGTGTTAAAATAAATACCAAGATCCTAATACGAAGTGAAAAATCAGATGAATGTACATGAAATGTGAACCAAAATATTGACTGATTTCCTCTGTTAAATACAATATGCAGCGATATGGGCTAAGAGCCCATTTTCAGTTCACAATCGAAAGAGATTAAGGTCTAGTCCAATCTAAAAAATTATTCAGTCTGCCTGTTACTCTCTTATTGAGAGCAAAAGTAAATCAAATGCAGCAGTGAAACTTTAGATGAAACTAAAAACTCACTTGCAACGCAATAGTTATGCATTCTTAGCAAGTCTTTCACCAGACTTATAGCCTACCAAAAAAAAAATATAGGAATGCGGCTGATAGCCACACTTCCTAGTCTAAGCACTCTTTTTTGCCACCTTAAATGCAAATTATTTAAAAATGAAAGCTAAATCCACTTCAAATACAAAAAACAAAAAACTCCACTCAGAAGCGCATACATTTTAAAAAGGTTTCCCCAATATGTCTTTGTACAAAGTATATTTCCTACCTTAAAATCAATTCAGAATTAATTTACCTGTACAGTGCAACAGATTTTTTTTTTTTTTTTTTAAATCAGGCAAGCATTGTACTAACTAGCACAAAAACAGCTAATGAAGACTGGCCTGGTAGGGCAGAAATTACTGAAATTTAGGTAAACTCATCTCTGGACCCTGTAAGCTGATATCATAACTTAAAATTTCTCAGAAACCAGCACAAAAAAAAACAAATGTCCTCTTAATGACACATAGTAGTAATAAAATTAATTGAAGAAAACATTAATTCTTACATTTCTCTGTCCAAAAAATCCAACACTGAAAACCAAGTATTTATTTATGCAGGAACAAACTCTGCTTAGAATACAGAACTTTTCTGAAAGCATATATACCTTTTCAAATACACAAATAAATGTTGCAACTAGGTTTTTAGTAAACGCAGTAAGATACTCTCTTCCAACATTCTTGACAATGGAATCCATAAGGTACATAACAGGAAGCTTCTCTGAAGGAGGAGCCTGGAGCAATAAGAAGAAACTGAGAAGTTTAGTATAACAACATGCACTCAAAAATGTTAAAGTTAAGGTATTATCAATCCCAAACAAAAATAGAGACCCCTATTTTGGTTCACACTAGAAATCAAAGGAATGTTACACATATGAAGAGTTGATATTCAAACTCAAAGTACCAGGCAGTGTTTCAACCACACAAAAAGGGTTTCAACTAATTGTTATGCTTGTGTACGAAAAAGATGGGGGGGGAAAAATGAGCCCAAGTGTTACTATTAAGGGTGCTGAACAAGCTGTTTCCGATCCATTTGAAAGAACTGATTAACATGAAATCACTATTAGCATCTGCTGGAACATCTAAAAAATTTAATTTGACCCAACTTAAAGCTGTTTATCTATATCTTGCATGTCAGAATCCTGGCAGAAAGCCCCAAAAATATTGAAGTTCTGTAGCTGTAAGTTAATGTCGAATACCACAGTCCCTTGGTAAAGAATATTCGGAATAAAGTTACTTCCTTGTAATCCGAACGAAAAACATGAGGAGTCTCATCCTCCCCTTGGCAGCTTCAGTTAGTAGGATGTTCATGGTGCAGGCAAAATATGCACCTAAAACACAGTTCTAAATCCAAGCAAAACTCAGTTATGCGCTTGATCATGTAAGTACAGATGAGCTTGTAACTGGCAACCACGATTTTCAGTGAAGACAGTCTTCAAACTCTGGGTACTCCATTACCAAACAAGCAGGATGGGTTTTGGGTTTTTTTGGTTTTCATTTTTTTTTTTTTCTCAGAACTGATAACAAGTTTGTGCAACAGGAACAGTGTGGTGGTGTTGAAACTGGCACAGCAACTATGAACGTGCATGAAACCTTGCTGGCCCAAAGCAAAAGAAATTCAATGCCTACCATCAGCTTTCCCAAGCAGAAGGCACAGCAAATTTCCAGAAAGCATCAGCAGGTACACAGACTTGTTGGTGAGGACAACGTAAAAGACGCAACAGCATAAATTGTCCGTTGACTGTGCTCCCATACAGGAGCTTGCAGTGATACAACTTTTAAATTCCCATTCACCACCCATTTAGTCAAGTGTTAAGTGAGAGTAAGTTTACTCATCAGTAACTTGAGCCAGGATTGGCTAAAAGATTGATCCATCATTAATAACACCTCAATTAAAAAAACCCATTGTCCAGACAAGTGTGTGGAAATGCTCTTGCTTTACAATTTTATTTAATACCTTCACCCCTGAAGGGGCTTAAGTAAACAAAGGGGAAAAATATATAGGACATTCTGAGTCCTTTAACTTTTGGGGGGTGAATCAGAGCCATGTACTGTCATACCTTCGGCAATTTCTTTTTTATATCAGGCTGGTATTCAATCTGGTCACTCCCTAAACTAGCTTAGATATGGAGGGGAAACTTTAATAAGCCTTTGATAGGTCTTTGCATGTAACAGGAAACCAGGAGATGCATGGGACATGGAAATTAATTTCTGTAAATGAACAATATGACTTATGCAATAATGGCCCATTAATCAATGTTGAAAGCATGATTAACTGATCTAAAGTAACCACCAATGAAATAAAGTCACACCCCCTCTAGCCTTCAAAACCAAGGTTATAGGTTCAATGCTTCACAATACTAAAATGGCTGGAAGAGTTTGGGTTTCTTCTTCAAGGTAGTCCATAAAATAGTAAGTTAAAAATTGTATTTTTAAATTCTAAAAACATCTTGTCAAAAAGGAGGGGAAGGTTGTAATCAAATGTATAGCCTCTCTGATTTTCAAGGCACTTTCAGTGAAACATACATAGAGCTGTCTCACCAGCAAATGATAGTGTTATGTATTTTTTCAGTTCATCACTGAATGCATCTATACAGCTGAAAGTAGCTAAACTTTAAAGGCTAAGGCCTTGGGGGGGTCCATTAAAACTGGTAGCAAATCCCTTAAAAAAAGAAAAGAAAAAGAACCCACAACTGTCACCTTCATCAGGCATCAGATTGTGAAAAATAATCACATGTGGAACCACTCCATTCAGGTAAGGAAGCCTGTTTCCAAATCAACTTATATAATTTAGGAGTTAAGTATTCAAAACTGAGTTTGCTGCATAAATTATTCAATGTCATTTTTAAGAATCAGGATTTAGATTAGGCTGAAATCTGTAAATCCTTGTTTCTGAAAGTATTTTTCAAAACTTCTAGAAAGCGTTCAGTTTAGCACAAAAGGGAAACTGGGAATCCTAGCTATGGTCATCATTGTGATTTTCAAGAGTCTCCTGGTTAAAGATACCCACAGGGCACCCACCAAAAATTAGGGAAGATCACCAAGATACCCAAAGGTACTAGAACGTATTAAATATGGCGGTTAGCTTTCATTGCAGAACACCCACTGTTCTTTCTTTAAATCAGGTATGAAAGGTATTGTTGGAAATGTGTGGCTCTGTTCTTTTATTAGTTGCCCAAAAGATTTGCACCTTATACTTATATAAGATAGCTGAACCCCAGGTCACGCAACTTTTGAACACCTTTGGTTAAATAACCATGTTAGCAGAATACGTCTTAGAAACGGATTCTGCACTACACAATGGAAAATAAAAAGACAAATACATATTTCACACATTTTATTTACAAATTTTAAATACCAGTCACACATTTCATAACCATTTATTAAAAATGTAAAGCAGACCACTCAGTTTTACACTAAACAAGCTGTCTCCAGGCAACACTTTAAAAAGTGGCTTAATAAAGGAGATCAATTCCCCGGGAAAAACTAAAAACTTGCCTTCGTATAACCATAGTCACGAACAGTAACTATGCAATTCTAACCATAGATACAGGATTTAAAACATCTATAAAAACACTCATTGGGGGGAAGCTCCAAAACCACGCAGGAATGAAGATATTTGACAGCATTAGAATTCATAACAAATCATTGTATATGCACCCGCTGCCCCCTATTAGAAATAATGGTGAGATCGATTGTTATGAAATCAGCTCCCCAAAGAAATGGCAAAGCCCAGCCCCTGGTGACACTTAAAATTAGACTGGACAAAGATCTGAATACTTTTAAGAAGTCGTCCTGCACTGATGGAAAAAAATAAGATTAAATAATGTGAGGCCTCTAGTTCCCCCCTCTTAAGTACTGTAATTCTCACCATTATAAGCCACAATTTATAACCACAGAACAAAAACCCTACAATATTCCTAAATATAGAGGGAGCAGGAGAGAACAGAGCGGTTTTGCTTAGGGGTGGTAAAAAGAGTTTTTATAGCTAAAAAACTCTCTTGCTAAAAAAGGTGCAATAAACCCCCAGCCATGTGCCCACAGGCTGACTGATGTCAGCAACTGCCTGGGTTGGGCTCAGAGGGAGCCTCCTCTTTCCCTTCTTTTGCATCATGTGCCTCTCAGGCGCCATGTTAGGATCCTACAGGCTGCTGCTGTCTAGTCAGGGCAGATTTCTTCTCCCCCTCCCCAAACCTATAAGCTTTTCTAAAAAAAGAGAGAGAGATTAATGACACGCACGCACACAAACACACGCACCACTACGCTTCGAGTCAGAACAGCAAATAAAATGTCCCG
Source organism: Crocodylus porosus (assembly GCF_001723895.1). NCBI lineage: Eukaryota > Metazoa > Chordata > Crocodylia > Crocodylidae > Crocodylus > Crocodylus porosus. The sequence continues at coordinate 192,956,486 of NW_017728906.1, forward strand.
AGCAACTCAGCTAACCAGTCGGGGGAAAATAAAGCAACGCCCCCCACATAACTCCACCAAGCACACGCAGGTCTCCCGGCCACCCCAGGAAACTTGATCTGTGAGGGCCCCAATGTGAGCATCTCCATGTGGAGGAGAGGAAATGCTCCATAGAAAGGAAGGAAAAACTCCAGGGCAGAAGGGAATATTCAATAGGGGACCGGGAGAATACTCCTAAATACTCCATTAAGTGGGGAGGAATATACTCTATAAGGGGAGACGAAAATATACTTCATATAGAGGGGGAAAAATAAATACTCCATGGGGGGAGAGAATATACTCCATAAGTGGGGGGGGAGAGAGAATATACTCCATAAGTGGGGGGGG
>NW_017728906.1:192957725-192971980 GCF_001723895.1 Crocodylus porosus
GCCGGGCTCCTCTACCGCATCCTCCGGGCCGGCGCCGCCGCCGTCTCCGTCTCCGTCTCACACGCACAAAATGGCGGCGGCGGCTCGCGGGCTCCTTCTTCCTTCAACCGTTGCGTCATGTGAAATTGTTCTAAGGGAGGGGGCGGGCGCTTGGGAACCACCTTTTGTTCCCTGTCTGCCTTCTCATTGGCCCGCGCCGCGGACCCGCCGCTCCCCATTGGCTCCTTGGGACCGGAGGGGTTGCTTTCCGCCCACCCCGGTTGGCTCCGGCCAGAACGCCACAGCCGTACTCAGTGACTATTGGCCGGTTCATCTCCGCCCCGGCCTCTGATTGGCGACGGCGTGTAGTCCCACCTCTCTTTACTGGCCCGCGCCTTGATTGGCTCCGCTGGGCCATCCCACCCCTTCTTCGAAGTTACCCGGCGCTATTGGCTCCTGCTCGTGGCTCCGCCCACTCCCTCCCCTCCCTTCCCTTCAGCCGCTTGCTCTAGGGCCTATTGGCCGGCTGTTACCGTGGCAATCCCTGCTGTTCCGAGGCCTGCTGCCTTCCTGCCCCCTCGCTTCAGCCTGTCTGGCTCCAGCCAGGGCGGGGCCACGTGCCAAGTACAAACCTGGACCTCAGTTATATCAAGCGGGGATACAAGCCTCTGAGGACCCCGATGCTGCCCTAATGCAGACAGTGTGCCAGGGCTTTGCACCCCCACCAGCATTTGACCCAGGACAAGTTACACCCGAGTTTATTTCCAACCAGGAAATTGCAAAAATTAAATGGTGTGCGTGTGCGTGTGCATTTTTGTTATTTTTTTTCTTTTTTTGCAATTGCCCAACTGGGAAATTGTGAAAATAAATAAATAGATATAGATATATTGCAATTTCCCAGCTGGTCTAATAAAAGGTATCCTTTTGGCACCAAGAGTTCAAGATTTTTGCATACAGGCAACCCCCGCTTAGCGCTCTTAATCGATTCCTGAAAACCCAGGCATTAAGCAAAACCAAAAGTATCTGACGGCCCAAGATGGTGACCGCAAGTGTTTTTATGGACCTGCGATGGCGACCGTGAGCGTTGCAATGAAACTCGCTGAGCGCTATGTGGAATCGGGTCTCTGTTTTCAATGAGCGTTATTGTGAAATAGCACTAAGCGAAACAGCGTTCAGCAGGGGTTGCCTGCATCTCCCTCCAAAGCATGTTAGCGCTTTAAATCACGTCCCTCTCCTATCCCGTTTTCTTTCCAAATGTTTCTATTTATAATGTTTACTGAATAGAGTTGTGATCCTTTGAATAAGAGCGATTTGTGGATGTTTCATCTCAACTCACACCACAAAACACTTCATCCAGAGAACATTTTTATTTTTTAAAGGCCTGAAATTTAATACAAAGTTCCCAAAGAAGCAACACTTGGCAAATCTCTAATAAATACCGCCACTGATGCTGCCCAGGGTGCATTTCTGGGGATAAAAAAGGAACGATTTCACTTCCAGATCTAAAATTTGGCACCTTTTTCTCATGAACCTACGCCTTTTGTAAAAGGTGCATCAACAGAATGGTTTTTTCCCCCCGTTGAAATACTATTAATAGGCATTCATGTAGTCTTACGAAATACTGCGCTGTGAACCTACAACCTCCTTCTTGTGATGGGTTGTCCCAAGATGAAAAAAGGAAACCATGCTATCTGGTTCATGCAGACTGACATGTGCCAGGGTCATCCCTTGATGGGGTGAATCAGGGCGATTGCCCCAGGCCCCGTGCTTTGGGGGCGCCCATGGACAGTGCCGTACCCACTCTGCATGGCCACCACATGCCACCGGCTCCACGCGCCAGCCGCTCGCCACCCCCCCATCTCCCGCACAGGCTGATATGCCCCAGGCCCCACAGACCCCTAGGGTCAGTTCTGACACAGCCTCGTGACCGACCAACACAAGGCCCTGACACTTGACAAAACACAACTGTGATGCCAGAAGCCCCTGGTGTGGACACAGTTACATTGGCAAAATTGAGCACAGAGGTGTTCAGTTCAGCCACGTTAGGTAGTTTCTATGAAGGTGCCACCTTGACCTACCTTCATCCTTGCTTTGGTCTAACTGGTTCAGAAACATGCTCTGTGGTAGGCAACAGCCTACTTATCAAATGCTATGAAAGGACTGGTAGGGAAAGGGACTCTGCCAAGAAAAGGTTGATAATATAATAAATAGGTTGAATAGATCAAAAGAGACAAACAAAAGGAGTTAAGAGCTGCAGTGACACCTCTTAGCAGCATCCCCTCCACCTTTCCCATTCCCATCTGAACCATTTTTACTCTAAGGGTAAAAATCAGTTTGATTCACATTTGATGGTTTTGCCTCTCAGAAAACCCCAGACTTTATAGACTTACAAACCTATTGTTCCACATTAATTACCTGTGAATTTGAATTAACGCTTTGCCTCATGGCTAATTCAATTTCATTGCCATTTAATCCTAGCGTGCAAGCTCCTGTGCCGCGTCTCTTTTGTAGGGCATCAGATATCCACTTCCAGATCAGTGAGCCACTGTCTGGTATTATCATTCAATGTGTGGACTCCATTTGCGCCGTCTGGGCATTTGTAAAGATTACACCAAGTAGAGTTGTAGATGAGTCCCTTGATGGTGAAGGAGGCTGATCCTAGAGCCGCAGACTCTCTGGGAGGTGCCACAGGTGGTGGTTTAAAGGGAGGACTGCACCATGGATTTCTCGATCTTCTTTCCTTTGCATCATTTTTCTGCCTCCAAGGCAAGACAGTTTTCCTCAAAATAAGATGTACCTTCTCACACAAGGCATTGCCATATAGTCTCGTCTTGGGCTAGTTTTTCCCCCAATTTGCAGTGTCAATGCCACACTTCTTAACATTTGCCTTGAGGGTGTCTGTCCTTGAAGCATTTCCTTTGCTCCCCACCTCCCACATGTCCTTTGGCTTTGGCCGAGTTGGGAGATATCAGTTGTTTTGGTAAATGTACATCAGGCATGTGCACACAATGCCCTGCCCACCGCAGCTGATGTTTAATAATCAACACTTCAGGCTGGTGGTGTTGGCATCGGCAAGGACGCTGGTATTTGTGCAATGATCCTCTCACTTTATGCCAAGGATCTTCTGGAGGTAGCGCTGGTGAAAGCAGTCCAGGCTTTTCTGGTGGTCCCTATAGGTTCCCCAAGCTTCACACCTGTAGAGAAGAGTTGGGGTTACCACAGCTGTGTATAATAGGAGCTTTGTTCAAGTCCTAATGTCATCACCGTTAAACACACAATGACGCAGTCTTCTGAAGCCAGAGCTGGCACATCGGATCCTATACTGGATCTCCTCGATGTTGGCCTTCTTTGAGAGATGGCTGCCGAGGTACGCAACGTGTTTAACATTCTCCACTGTCGGTCAATGAGGATCTTTGCCAGGGGAGTTAATTGGCCTGGAGCAAGCTGGTGAAGCACCTTTTTTTTCTGAGATTAAGGGTCAATCTCAGGCACTGGTATGCTTGAGAGAAGCCATTAAGGACCATTTGCAGGTCCTCCTCAGTATGGGCAACAACAGCACAATCAGCAGCTGCCTCCATGCCAAAACCAGAGTTACATCTGCCTTGACTGTGTAAAGATTATGGCTTTTGATTAAATGCTGTGCTGCTTGTTGGACACCACATTCCCACAGGGGGCTGTTCAAGATGTTCATATTGTTTTGAAGCCTCCGTATCCAGATCTTAGTCTGTTCTTCTTAACCCATGCTTTTATGTCAAGGTCATATCCAGTGGGTGGCTCATTTGATGTTGCTATAAAATGCTGTAGGAATAGGTCTGATCTTTCCCAGTGATTGGCCCATTTCATTGTTGCCCACAGGCTTGGTTCAACATCCCCATTCTCTTCCAGGAGCTGTGGGCTTCATGTATAAGTGGTTTACAGCTTAATCTTAAGCCTCCATCTATTTGGGCCTTCAGTTAACAGTTGATGGAGAAGGTGATTTTCATTTGCTCTATTGCCAGTAATGATATCAGGGTCTGTGTCTTCTTCTATCACTTGGTCTAATGCCCAACAGTATAGGGAATAAATCTGTAAGTTGTGCAGCCTGTTATGAGCCTCAAGGCACTGTTAAGTCCAGTGTCAAGTTTTTTACCGTGACAATTTCTGGACCATACAGGAGCACAATAGTCTGCTGGTACTTTGTCTATTTTGATGGGAGTCATATCTCAGCCTGATCAAGGCTGCATTAAACAGGTTGCCTGTTTTTAGCCTCAAGTGCCACCCTCCCTACCTTTAGTGTTGGGGGAAAAAAAATCTGTTTTTACCAGTTTAACATTTTTCCAACCAGCAAAATAAGTTAAGGGCCAGACAGGGTGGTTTTTCTTTCCTAGTACAGCATGTCAGTATACCCAAGTCTGTACTAATAGCCCTTGCCAACATAGTACACTGATATTTCTACATCAGTAAAGCAGTTCCAGAGTCAACACAACCTAAAAGCTCTTTGTCAACATCTGGCAAAGTGCTTTGAGGCCTTGCGTGGACATGGCTATAACAGCAAAGCTCTGCTTTGTCCTTGCATCATAGAACCACTACGCAAAAAGTGACACAACTTCAGCCAGTAACGGAGCAGTTTTGCTGATATAACATCACCTTCACTAAGGGATGTAGTTGATACAAGTATGTCAGTCAGACATCACACCTCTTCCCACTGAGGCAAACAAGTCTTTGTCAGCAGAAGTCTATAATTTAAAACCATTTTCTTTATATTATAAATGTGTGCATTGCATTATCATTATAAACATATATAAAATCATCCAGCAAAAAGCCATTAATGCACCAGTAAGCATTTCTAGTACAAACCAAGCTTAAGGGAGGGTAACCTGAGACTCGCTGGCATTTGAATGGTTGAAAAGATGTCACCACACTACAGTAGCTGTATGGACTGGAAGTTTCTGAGATGTTCACACCTGTAACAGAAATGTCTCATCTTTGCTCTTGGGCCTGAGCTGGATTTTCTTGGAAAGCTCAATAAAATTCCGTTGGTTCAGTTTTGAGTTAGGCCAGCAGAGAAATGGTTATCTTTTTATGCATTCAAAAATGATCCTCTTCTTTTTCAGTGAGGCAACAGGTAGGATGTCAAAACATCAGTGGTGATAAATACTTTTGACAAGTTTAGAGAAATGGGGAAATTGAGCCCAGAAGTAATTAACTTGTCCTGTATTGCCCACCTTTCTACAAGCTGGCACAAGGAAATATAATGTATCCTTCTCTCTCCCTGGGAAGGATCATGCACTACAGGAGAGTTCCCTAAGGGAAGTGAATAGTATTTTCCCCATTTTTTCCCCTGCAGCTCCTATTGAGGAGGGAAGAAATTTTAACTGTTGTCAGGACTCTAAAGCACAGGGGTTTGTTTGGTTGGGGTTTTTTTGTAGTATCTTTTAAGTTGCTATGCTGGCATAGGCCTCCCCTGCTTTTTAGTGCCTTTATTACAATCTTGTCTTTTTACAAAGGGTGGAGCTATACCAAAAAAGCCACATATTTTATACCAGCAAAAGAATTCTTTTGCCACTATATTTTAACAGCAGTTCTTCAAATAAATCATTGCTTCTGCCAGCATAGCTTCATCTCCAGAAGGTATTTTGCTGGCACAACTGTGTTGATCGGGGTGTGATTTTTCCAGTCTCTTAAATTATATTGTTGCCAGTGTGGACCAGGGTTCAAAATCTTTCTAGTATGGGGGGGGGGAGGGGGCCGGAGTTGGTTGCTAGGATGTTTGCCTCTTGCTGCTTCCTTTGCTGGTTTTCACTTTTAGGTTTTATGCTTCCAGTGACTTTTGACCAACCCCCACTAAACTTTTATAACTAGGTTATAAGTTTAGCCACCTGAATTAATCTGAGTAAAGTTTGGACTAGGAGTGTACAATGAGCAGGCATTCTGTTTGCTTAATCAAAATCACATACATGGAGTTGCAAATACCTTTTATTTGACTACTTGGAAGACTGGCTATCGATACAGTTCCCAGCAATTCATGAAACATGAAAGAACGCATAATTTCACCAGTCAGCAGCACCTAGGGGCCTTGTGGAAACACACTAGCTAAATGGTGTTTCAGAAAAATATTTTTTGTTACTTTGACACAATTTCTCAATCAGCCAAGAAGTGGAGATGGCCGACTTTTAGGAGAACCCCATCCAGTCCTCCAGGTTCCAGGAGGGAATTTCACTACGGAGAGGAAGTTAGTGCAGGCGGGAGATATTTCTGGGAAACATAGGGCTTTTTTGTCTAAAGCATGGAGGTTGGTTTGAGGGTAAATGGTGGAGTTTTGGGTAATGCTGGGCAAAATATGATTTGCCCTGGAACCTTTTCTTGGAACCTTGGTTTTGAGAGCTGGGGAAACCAAAATACACTTGCCCCACAGGTCTGTGACTTTTGTAAAATGCTGCTTTTATTTTGCCTGAAAGGAATACTCCTTGGCTGCATGTTTCTACTTCTGCTTCTGTTTTGATTAGAAAAGATCAATTTAAATTGTAACAAGGGGGGGGGGCATCAAGATGAATAGGGTTGGTCACACCTCTTTCTGTGGTGCAAGCAAAGCCAATCTAAACACTTCTGAACTTTTGTGTAAAAAAGTGTCCACACTTGGAGGAGAGCCCACAAACGCTGTGCAGAGCAGTTCTGAGAGAGTGCTGTATTAGTTCCCAGTCTGAAGGTCAGGTTTGCCAGCAGAACCATTAAAAACTTCTCTTTTTAAAACAAATAAATAAATAAAATTTGTATAGGAAGCACCAGGGATACTAAACATCTACACCCACAAAATACACAGAAAACCATTTGTTGCTGATATCAAGTGACTCTCATTTTCCAATTACTTTTTTTAATACCTTGCAGTGAGGTAGGGTCTGTACAGGAATTAAATTTAGATCAGCCTAACCCTGGTTAGGTCAATCTTAATGCCCAATCATACAGGCATTAGGTGTGCTTCAATCACCCAAAAAACGGTGTGCCCGATGGGAGTTAGCTCACCTGAGGAGGTGCACTAATTAGTCTCTCAAATGCCTGTATACATTTACAGCACAGCCCCAGGACTGGGAAAGCCTAGCCACTCACCCCAACCCCCTATCTGCTTGCATTGACTTGTCAACCCCCACCATAGATCCATTAACCTCCCCCCAGATCCCGCCTGTCCTTTCCCACACCTCAAGTTACTTAAACTGTGTTCCCTGCAGGGCTCCCAGGAATGGCGAATGGCTGCCCATGCTGGTCTTGAGTCTATGTTTAAGTGGCTTAAAGTAAGCCTCGTGAATATAAACCAGAGGCGTGGCAAACAATTGCACATACCCTTAGAGGTCAAATTATTTAACTTGACACTGAAATCACTATAAAGTTTGCCAGAATTCCCTGAGGTTTTCTTCTGTTCTTGTTTAGTCCCGATATATATCCCCCAAATACCAGAAACATAATGCATGTAATAAAGGGGTCACTAAGTTATCTGTAAAGGGAAAAGTATTAAAAAGGAAGTGTGCGCATGCATGCGCATATTTTATGCTTAGACTATACTCATGACACAATACTATATTGACCTTTATAACAGCTTGTATTTTACATGCATTTTCATTGTGATGGGTTCATCCTTACAAGCAGCAGCAGACAGCACAAACAACAGTAAGCCAAGGCTGAAGGCTAAAGATGTCATAGATAGCAGAAGACTTGTTGAATCCACTAATCTCTGCTCTTGTCAAGCCAGAATTATTCCTCGATGGTATATTTCCAATCTAATCTCAAAACTTGTAAAATCCATTGTTATAATTTTTCTGTTTTCACTGTTGTATATTATCTCTCCCAAATTGGTGTAACCCATTTATTTCAGTAGTGTTCTCTTTGTCTCTGTAGCTAGATAATAACTATATTAAAAACGTGATCTAAAAATACTTCTATATCCCCCTACATCTTTTTCAAAGCTCAGTACCAGGTACACCTGTACTGCAATGCAAAGATTTAAAGTAAATAGCTTGGTGTCCAAGATGACTTGGGCATCAGTAGTGTAGTGGTAGCAGTGTGAGCCAGCAAAGACATTCCCAAGCATGCCTTGTCAACCTGCTATTTCTCCCACAAAATACACTAGTGAGGCCATTCTGGCTGTTTCTAAGCATGCCAAAGACTGAGGTCTCTAAAGTAGCCAAAGAGAGCATCCTGCAGTGTCTTCACCAGCATATCTGGGTTTGGATGCCGATAGGAGTTGGGGAAGGAAGGCAGGGGAACTTGTGCTCAGAGCCGTCTTGGCAAGAGCTCCACTCGCTGAGGACATCCCCAGATCCCCACAATGCTGAAACCTGTGCTGCCATGGATAGACTCCTACCGATAGTCAGGCTAGCTAGCCTAATGCTAGCTCAGGTATATTTACATGAGCTACAGTCACACCCGTGACTGCAAGGAGCTATAACCACAACTACCTCTTCTCTTTATTAAACTAATTTTTTTTTTTGGCTTGAGAGGATGAGCAGGTCCAACCCACACATGTCTTGCTTTGGGATTCTCTGGAAGCCCCATCTGTGTATACAGTAATTTATCACAATTCTGCATTACCAGTGACCAAGCGAATGAGACGTTACTGGGCAAGGTTCTGTGTTGCTACAGAAACTGTCTGTAGTAATCCAGTCGATCAAACAAGGCTCTCCTGACACATGCTTTCAGCGAGAGCCCATGAATAATTCACAGTCTCCCCGGCTTGCTCTTCTTGCTCTCCCTGCAAGGAGGTGAAAGCCTCAAAGGAAAGCTGGAGCGATTAGCTGGACAGCTCTTCACTTAGAAAATTAAAAGGGCTGTTTGCTAAAATAATAAATTGTTTTCTAAAATGACACTTGCAAACCATTTTCTCAGGATGCAATCTGGTAAGAATATGTATTTATTTATGTATTAGGTGAAGGGCCTCACTCCTCCTGGGCTCCAAAGGAAGTAATAGAGGAGCTCTTCCTCTCACTGATAGCACTTTATTTTATATTATTTAATTTGTATCCAGGGCCAAGTTAGCCAAAACTAATTCCAAGTCCAAGTGTCCAGAACTGTAAGTGGCCCTACTACCAGCAAACATCCTCCACCCACCCCTGGGGCTTCAGATGTTTCCAAAACTTTTGGCGTGCATCCTACTTGCAGGCCCAAGCCTGGAAACTTGGGATTCCAATGACCCCCAAGTTTTGCTTGCCCTTAGCTATATGGCTGTCAGAGCAAGGAAGGGAGGAGGCACCCATTTTCATAAACTGGGTGTGTAAAGCTGCTGCACCTCGGCAAGTGCTGAACCATGCCTTAGAGCAGTTCTCCCGGGGCACACTTCAGGAAAACTGCCTTCTCGGACACAGATGCATGGTATTTCCTGTGCCAGGTTAAGAAGCCACTACACTTGTCCTGAGCCTTCAAGAGTCTGAGAACATAACATGGTTGGTTCTTTTCTCTAGTAAAAGATAACAGGCAGCATCCACCAATGCCTGCCTGACTTGCCAACAAACTGGTTAGCCGTAGAACTGCAGGTTTGAGTTTGTATAGTTGTTGAGTAAAGAGTTTATTATTTAATTATATGATAGGATCCCGAGACAGGTTCTGAGAAGCTCATTTGTCACTGGGCCATTCCCTCTATGAAACATCATAGAAACCAGGAATAAGCCAAATTCAGCTGTGTTTTTATAGTCTGGTAGGCATCTTAAAGACTAGGGTGGGACTGAATGCAGAACTGGCCTGTTCTCTACACAATCCCTCCTCTTGTTATCCAGGAGGAGCCATTAACTTATTCATCAAAACAGGATTTTCCTGTTACTCAGACTTGCCTGGGAGGTGTAAGTACAGTATGACTCTTCCTATTGCAATGACCGTAATCAGCTCTCAAGGTTATAGCTAGATACGGAGTCTGGTGGAAATAGTTTCCCTTAGCAAAACTATCAGACTCAGGACCTCTTGGAAACCAATGATCTTAATCTGCTTACTAGTAGGCAGGAGTCCACATCACTATATTGGAAACGTTTTTTACTCAAGTCTATTTTGACTTTTATAAGAGGAAAGGAACCAACTTCACCTGCAAAAATAAAATTGTGTGGCCCTTTTAGCATTAGGTTTATGTCATTTATTTCCATCTTCCTGGAGTCACAGAAGGTGGAGATATTTTGGGTCCTCTCTCAGTTAGTGTAGGACTTCCCATCATGGAACATTTGCCAGTATTTTATCTAGTGCTAGCTTAAGCATTAGGCAAATTTCATCTGAGCCGGAGATCCTGTTCTTTGGGGTCACAAGTCAACAGTGATGCAATCCCAGTGACATCAGCATTTACAGGCTGTGCATGAGGCTGTTGCCCTTCCAGTTTAGCTCTAGTAATTGCAGTCTCGAGGCGTGTTCCCTCAGAAGACAGTCACTGACTAACCCACGTTCTACCTGCTGACGCAAGCAGTGGTATTTAACAAACATAAGCGGTTCCCTAAGCAACTCATTGCTTTAAAATGTCCTGGGATGTTTCTTTGGGGTCTTTAAAAAGCCACTCAGTTTAGTTGTTAAAACAAGAGGTAACACCAAAAAAACACCAAAAAAAAAAAAACCCCCCCAAAAATCTGTACCATACAGAGTAAAGACACCGATTCGGTAGCTGCCTAATCTATCTGGCAGACTGGACATTCTTTGGGACAAGGTATTGTTTTCCAACTGAAAAATACCTACAGTACTTACAGTCAGCACTATGTCATTAGTAAAGGATAACTTATCAACTACAGCATGATGAATTACAAACTGCTTTATTTATACTGAGTGCACCTGACGAATCTGGATACATTATTAAAAGCGTAGCCTAGATGCATTCCAAATGAGATGGAGACTGGGATACCCTGGTAGTATAGCCATAAATATTGGTTCTGGGTAGGTTTATATTTGTCAGATTTATATTTGGGTAGTTTGGGGTAACATTCAATTTGCTTGAATAAAGGAAAAATAGAAATGCCAATGTGGCTTCCATTAGAAACCAAACTTTAGTATAGAATTAATTTCTGTTGCTGATAACGAGTTTCTGGAATAAAGGAAAAATAGAAATGCCAATGTGGCTTCCATTAGAAACCAAACTTTAGTATAGAATTAATTTCTGTTGCTGATAACGAGTTTCTGGAATAAAGGAAAAATAGAAATGTTTAGATCTTTGTTGCCAATTAAGTATTTCAGGGCTGCCAAAACTTGCCAGGAAGAGTAGAATCTACCCTCAGTGGTACCCTCATATATCGTTACTGAAAAGCCTTTGGAGGAGCTTTTGTGCTTTAAAAATGCTCATGTATAGTGAAGCAGGAGAGAAACTGTCTCAGGACTCAGTAGCGAAATGGTCACATTGAGTAAACTATAAAAACAAAATCCATTTAGCCTGTTAGTTCTTTCTTTCTGTATGAAGCTACTATACTTGCTTCCCCTGTTTTATATTTGTATAGTTCAGAAATTATGGAGGAACATATTAGCGAGTTCATAGACAGATATTGTAGTTAACGCCATCAGGCCCTTCATCTCTAATAACAGGCCTCACCCTTTCCAAAGGCAAAACTCTCCTCTGTTTCCATAAAGACTTTAAGTGAAGACCTATAGACCAAGCTCATTAACGTATACAGAATCATAGAATATTAGATTTGGACTAGATGACCTTCTGAGGTCCTTCCAACGCCCTGCTTATTGCAGGACCATACCCAAATATGTCATCCCAGCCAAGGTTTTATCTAGCCAGGTCTTAAAGACCTCCAAGGATGGAGTTCTACCACCTCTCTGGGTACCTGTTCCAGGGCTTTACTACGCTTCTAATGAAAAAGTTTTTCCTAATATCTAACCTCAATTTCCCTTGCCACAAGTTGAGACCATTGCTCCTTGTTCTGTGTCATGGGACGGGGTCCTGCAGGATGGCCATGATCTCCCGAAGGCCCCCTTCCCATGCCAAGTTGGCCTAAAGGGCACCCTTGATTCTCACTTGCCATGTCTTTGATGATAGAGTATATAATAGGGAGGCTGCCTTCACATCCCCTTGGACACAGTTTGCTGCAATATCTGACCCCACAGACCTCCAGACCCTTTTGTAGGTCCCATTCTGTAATGGGCGTTTTGGGGCACCCTAGCCTTATGGGCTATGCATGGTTCCAACCACCCCTTTACCACACCCCAAGCCTCGCAGATGGAACCAATGTTGCTTGGTCTGGGCCTTGTTATAATTTGGCCCCCTTGTCCTCCCTGGGCTCTCTGCGGCCCCGTCTCACTCCGCGCCTTCACTGGCGCTCAGGGTCGGTGCACCCCCAATGCTGCACCCTCTCCAGCCCCATGAGGCCTCCTCCATCCCCTAATAGCTTCACCCAAGCCACTGGTGTTATACAATAATAAATCAAACAGAAGCCCAGGCTGTAACATCATTCAAGCCCTACCAGGGAATACTCCAGCCCACCACAGTCTCAGGAGCTGCTCGTGCAGGCCAGCCTCTCCCCTTTGCTTGTGCAGGCAGAGCTGCTTCCCCCTTGGCTGCCAGCAGGGAACTGCCAGCCTGGTCTCAGCCCTGGGGTTTATATATAGGCCAGGCCCTGCCCCTTCTGGTCAGCTGACCACTGGCAGGTGTGGGCCACTAGTTCACTCAGGTTGCCCTGGCAACCAGCAGCTGGGGCTCCCCACTTTCCACTCTAAGGAGCAGGGCAGTCTAATCCATCCTCCTTCTTCCCTTTCTTAAAGTTGGGCCCTATATTTGCCCTTTCCCAACCATTCAGGACCACTCCTGATTGTCATGAGTTTTCAATCATATCAACCACCTCCCTCCCTTGGGTGTATCACACCTGGCCCCATGGATTTGTACACATTCAGCTTTTCTGAAGAGTCCCTACCTAACCTGTTCTTTCACCACTGTAGGCTGCTCACCTCCTTCCCAAACTATGTTGCCAGGTGCAGTAGTCTGGGAGCTGACCTTGCCCGTGAAAACGGAGGTGAAAAAGGCTTGAGTACTTCAGCCTTTTCTGCATAATCTGTCATTAGTTTGCCTCCCCAGTTCAGTAAGAACCCCACTCTTTCCCTCATCCTCCTTTTGTTGCAGACATACTTGTAGAAACTTCTTGTTACCTTTCATATCCCATGCTAGCTGCAACTCCAGTTGTGCCTTGGCCTTCCTGATTTCATCTCTGCATGCCTGAGCAGTATTCTTATACCCCTCCCTAGTTGTCTGTCCAAATTTCTACTTCCTGTAAGCTTCCTTTTTATGTTGTAGCTCATTGAAGAGTTCCCTGGCAAAGCCAAGCTGGACTTTGGCCATACTTGCTAGTCTTCCTGAGCATCGGGATGGTTGGGTCCTGTGCCCTCAGTAAGGTTTCTTTAAAATACAACCAGCTCTCCTGGCTTCCTCTGCCCTTCAGACTGGCCTCCCGGGATCCTGCCATCAGGTCCCTGAGGGAATAGAAGTCTGCTTTTCTGAAGTCTAGGCATGCAGACAGAAGTGCAGCTCCCTGCTGCAACTGTGAACACTTTGCACTTTGCTGTGAGTTACAGCAATCCCCCAGGACCAAACAGAAGTTCACCCTTGGTTCCAGGTGGGAGGGGAATCTAGCTGCAGCCTGCAGCCTGCAGCCGGTTTCCTCTAGCAACAGCCCTCTTCCAGTCCTCCAGTACCTCACCAGGTAAAGCCGTGCCAGGGGTCCTGCAATGACCTCGGCCAGTTCCTTTAGAACTCTAGGGTGGAGATCACCCGGGCCGGCTGACTTGAATACGTCCAACCCCTCCAGAAGCTCCCTAACTAAATCCACGCTAACCCGTGACCCATTTGCTGATGCAGAGCCAGCCTTGGGGAAAACGGTCCCCTGGGTGAACTTCTATTTTGACAACCCCCGCTCCACCCCCCAGTATCCCCCTTCCTGATGCCCCCTTCCCAGTCAGCAGCACTACTGCAGGCAGAGGCAGGTGGAGAGGTGGAGGGGGGAAGGGGGAAGAGGGGTGCACAGCTACCCAGACAGGTGACCCTGTCCCCAGCTACCTAGCAGCTCTCAGCTTGGCAGCACTGCCCAATTGCCCACATGGAGCCACTGCTGAGGCCAGGAGTGATCATGACACCCCTGGTGCAGCTGCACAGTCAGCCCTGGCCAGCCTAGGAGTGGGGCAGAGGGAAGCATGGCTGACTGGGCAGGTGGCCCCCCTCCCCAGCTCAGTCCCCAGTGTTGTGGGTGTCTCCCTTGCACCATCACCATGGCGGGCAGGCCTGGCTCCTCCTGAGCAGTAGCTGGAGGCAGGGATCAGCTGGGGTGGGGAGGCATGGGGGTACGGTGCTGGTGTGTGTGTGTGTG
>NW_017728906.1:192972495-192982295 GCF_001723895.1 Crocodylus porosus
CCCAATTAAAAAAACAAAATCCCCAATTTTCAGATTAAAAAAGTAACCCAAAATCCACATTTTTCTGTGATCAAAATGAAACACCACTATATATATATATATATATATATTAGTGATGTTTCATTTTAATCATGGAAAAATGTGAATTTTAGGTTAGTTTTTTTTAATCTGAAAACTGGGGATTTTTTTTTTTAATCAGAGAAAACCAGGATCCCTGGCCATCAGTCTCTGCCTGCACCTGGATCTGGCAGCCACCTTGCTGCAGGTCCTCCCTGCCTGTGGGTTTGGCTCTGGGATCACCAGCAGGGCACAGGAGGAGAGAGGGGGGTTGGAGATAAATTAGAAGGAAGAGATAGGAAAGGGGGAAGGAAACACTGGTAAACACAAAGCAAGGTAACGGAGGAAAAAGTGTAGAAAGGGAGGTGAAGGGGAAGGAATAGGCCAGGGGTGCCTGGGCCCCTTCCCATTCTAGTAATGGGATAAGAGCCCCATTACAGGCAACAGCAATTCCTATTTAACACTTCCTCCTTAAACTTGTCTGTTAGTACTTGTCATTAGTAACTGTGTCTGCATGAGCAGCAGACTACACAGTTGTTACTGTGCAGTCATTTGGTACCTGCAGGACTGTCCCCACAGTTTTTTTCTGACACTACTGCTCAGTAGCAATGAGCTACTGCATAGTAGCTCATGGCTATTGCACAGCAGCGTCTCATGTAGACGCGCCCATTTTGCAGCTGTTATATTCTCCCTCCCTTTGTACAGTCTTTCAACAGATGTTGCACAGAGGCGTAAGCATATCCTACATAACAGCAGCTTTTTTGGTACTATTTTTTAGCCCAGAAGGATTTATTGGCTAATACAATGACAGACTTCTACTCATGTTTTAGTACCATTAAAGGCACCACTTACATATATGCATCTGCTGAGAGAAAGAGAAAAAAATAGAGAAATTAGGGTATCCTTTCATTGCAACTTAATTCCTTGAGACCTGTAACTAACCCATGGAGGTAAAGGTTTGGTCTAAGTTCATGATGCCAACACAAATCTTCTAAGAAGCTAACAGGCTGGCCATGCCAAGGACTTCAAGTGTTTCATCTTTTCTTCCTCTAATGGTCTACCAAGGGAAGGGCAGGGCATGCACCTTGGGATATAATAAAAGCACAGGAGACCATTTTTTCTACCTGGTAGTCTATAAATAGTTTATTGTTTCCCATTTGCCCTGATGAGGTGTTTTTGAGCCCATTTATCTGAATCCAAGTATTCTGGGTAGCCAGTCTTCTCCCATTAAGCAATCTTCAGGCCTTAGGTCATGACAGAAAACTGGTGAAAGTGTCTGTATTTCACCAGATTAGATGTTCTTCCAGAAATGAAAAACAGGACACATGAGTAAGGGGTCCTTGCTGAGAAAGCTGATCCCAATCTTCTGGGGTAATGGACATGAAACCCACCATTGGTGGAGATCATCTTCTATAAAAATAACCAAACAACCTAATCAACATGTTCTCTCCCCTCATGCATTATTTCCATGACAATCGCTTTTGTGTTATCAGTATTTCTTAAGATATTCTGTTGTTTTTACCAACAAAGCCCTGGGGAACAAATTTAAGTCCCCAACACACCTTAATGGCTTTGAACTTAAAAAACAAAATCTGCTTTTACATTTTGTCAAAACAAATTTTAGTTGTAGTCAACCAACTAAAGTTTTCCCTAGTGACGACTTAACTCTGAGCCTATTATTCCTTACAGTCATCAGGTAGCACTTAGCACAGACTTCCATGTCTTTCTCTTGATATGCTTAGGCTTGGGAAAACAGGCTATATCACTATTAATTAACTGAACTGTGTTCAATTTTGGGGCCCCCACTACAGAAAAGATGTGGACAAATTGGAAGGGAACGAATATGGTAAGGGTACTGGGGGACATGACTTCTGAGAGGCTGTGGAAACTGGGCTTATTTAGTCTAGAGAAGAGAAGACAGCGGGGTTTTAATAGCAGCCTTCAACTACCTGAAGCGAGGTTCAAAAGAGGATGGAGCTGGGCTGTTCTCAGTGGTGGCAGATGACAGAACAAGGAGCAACGGTCTTAAGTTGCAGCAAGGGAAGTTTAGGTTGGATATTATGAAAAAAATTCTCACAAGGAGCGTAGTAAAATGCTGGAACAAGTTACCCAGAGAGGTGGTGGAAGCTCCATCCTTGGAGTTTTTTAAGACTCAGCTACACAAAGCCCTGGCTGGGATGATCTAGTTGGGGATGGTCCTGCTTTGAGCATGTGGTTGGACTAGATGACCTCCTGAGGTCCCTTTTGATCCTAATTTTCTATGATTCTATTATTTTAATTTTGGTGGTACAGTGCTCTACGTGAAAAGCAGAGGAATGTGCTCTAAAGCTTTTGCCCCTGGTTGGGGTCAATTCCTGGGAAAGTGTTATTTCTAGAAAACTGGAATATGTGTGTAAATAAAACAAGTTATTTGTTAAATATAACAGTATCCCCAGTATGCTCAGTTTCCTCCCAGGGGAAGCTGGCCTGCAAGGCTCCATCTAGCAGCGGACCAAGAATATTGTAGATGTGGTGTATCACTATGTGATTTTCTTTCTTCCTGCAGTAGCTTTAGAATGTGCATGGAATGCACAAAAAAGCAAGCTTATAATAACTGCAAAGGCCCATTGTAAAAGAGGAAACGGGAATTAGTTAATAACATACGATTATTAGAAATGTGGTTAAATACATTATGTAGCATTACTGGATTATAAAATACATACATCTAAGGAATTCTCTTCTGGTAAATTCATTTCCCTTGGACTTTCATGGGAAGAAGTCTCTTCTGAATGCTGCTGCAATCTAGAGAAAAGATACCAGCAGAGAGCATGAGAGCACTTGCTTTGTGGATAACAGATTCCTTTATGAAAGAACTATTCCATCCCCCTGTGCACACTCGTCCTAACATGTCACAATTTCTCCTTTGCTAAAGTTCACTGTGCCGATTCCTTCCTTGCTGACTTTGGCAGGAAGTTCATCCAAACCAAGTGTGTGGTGACAAATTCTTGCTCTGACAAAGTATGATCCTGCTGGGAGCATTGAACATAGCTATTAAAATGTTCCACATGAAAAAGCAGCATGTCACATCTGTATCTCCCCTTGTCAAAGATGCTGAAAACATCCATGCTTCAATAAAGCAATTGTGAATTGTCAGCATCTATTGCAACCTGTTCAGCATAGTGAAAACTTTTGCCACATGGAAAATTGTCTCTTCCACTGCTTTTGCATTTGCCCCATTCCATCTTCTTGCATTTTCCTGTGGGATAATGCTAGCTAATGCCACCTTGGTTCTTGGAGCATGTGGGAACTTCATGGAAACCAGATCTCATGAATGGCACCTGGAATTATCTATTAATTCATTACAATACCAGCTAGGTACAGTCCAATGAGAAGGAAGACCACTGAAGTAATTTTAGCCTTATTGTTTTTTCATGACACTTCAGCTCCTACATACCATTCATAAGTGCCCAAGGGACTTATGAAAATGAGACTTTGGTTTATAAATCACTTTGCACTTTTGAAGAATATTACCTGAGACCTTCACCTAATAAATAGTTGGATTAAACTAAACTAAAATGCCTGCAATCTTGCCCAGGATTTGTGTGCAGAATTGGATTTAATTGGATTTAATTATTTAATTAATGCAAACCCCAGGTAGGTACCATTATTTCTGTTTATGAGCATCTTCCACTGACTTAACTTGATTCCTTACTAACTTGAACCGAATAAAAAACTGAAGAGCTTTAAGTAAACCCAGTACAACCTTATGAGGAGAGGCTGAGGGAACTGGGGATATTTAGTCTGCAGAAGAGAAGAACGAGGGGGGATTGAATAGCAGCCTTTAACTCCCTGAAGCGGGGTTCAAAAGAGGATGGAGCTGGACTGTTCTCAGTGATGGCAGATGACAGAACAAGGAGCAATGGGCTCAAGCTGCAGCAAGGGAAGTTTAGGTTGGATATCAGGAAAAGCTTTCTCACTAGGAGGGTGGTGAAGCACTAGAACAGGTTACCTAGAGAGGTGGTGGAGTCTCCATCCTTGGAGGTTTTTAAGGTCTGGCTTGGCAAAGACCTGGCTGGGATGATCTAGTTGGGGATGGTCCTGCTTTGAGCAGGGGGTTGGAACAAATGGCCTCCTGAGGTCCTTTCCAACCCTAATTTTCTCTGATTTTATAATCCTTTCACACAGACAAGTCCTTAGGCTTGCTCCAAACAGGAGTTGTTGACATGACACCGAGAATGGTTGTTGGAGGTATCACCTACATTATCAGAGCCACTAATACTGACTCACCTAAATCAATTATAGGAGGACATTTTTCAAATGTTTCCCTCGTGTAGACAACGCCTTAGCAAAATGAAGCCAAAAGAAAGGATCTAGTCACCTGAGACTTTTATTTCATTTCCCTTTTGCCCAAGTTTATTATTGCTTCCAGATCTTACTGTACTCAAGGATGGGGAAAACAAGCATCCAATAGAAACAGGGAAGTGAGAACATTTGTAAAGTCCAGAGAGGTTTAAATAAATGATGAGACTGGTCTTTCCTGATGCTACAATTTGTGGGGCAGAGTTTCACATGCAAATGGTCTGTGGGACGGGAGGTTTTTGTTATTGCACAACAATCCTTCCTATAGCAGTATGTCTATTGGTTTTAAGTAGGTGGGACCAAAACCTTATATGCATGTTTCAGATTACCAGCCCAAGAGAAGGTAGTCATTGACCTAATTCCACTGACTTGAATGCATTTAGCCTGCAACGTACAGTACTCATGGTACAAGCTTCCTTTATTATTTGGCCCCATCTAACTAGGCAAGACAACTTGTATTAGGATGCCTGAAGGATTAGAATACAATCCTTTCATACCATTAATCTGGCTTAGTAGGGAGGTCTTTGATTCCACAACACAATTAAAGAAACATCTACAACAAGAGTCTGTCTCCTGAGACAGAAGGGCAAAGGCTAAACCTGCAGCATCATTTAACTTAGCTTGGAGAATTGCAGACCAGAGCTTCCAGTGAACATGAGTAATTAATCACAAACAGCAAGAATTCAATAATTCAAACCAAACTACACACAGCTCATTTCTAAGCAATTTATTATAGTGCAAATCAATGGCAGCGTTACTCATAAAACTTCTCCCTGGGAAAAAGCAATAATTCATCCAAAATTCATCATACTGTGGCTAGTTTGAGGGGAAAATGTTGTTTGACATTATTAATGCAAGTGTTAGACAACAACAAGTACAAGACACAATTGGAGCAGTGAGGGCTAAGGGGTGCATAATGGACTATATATTTTACTTTTTAATGACCAATGAATGGCAGCAAGTTTATAAATCTCAGGCCAGTTCAATAATCTGAAAGCTGATATACATTAACAAGCCATCAGGGACATGGCACACAAAGAAGATTCTCCAGCTTATCCACAGGGAAAAAACCCAGACTGCTTAATTATGTAAAGATAGAGACAAAAATGCTGTAAATATTGCTGACAATTCTTATATGAGATATGTGGGAAAGCAGATCTGGAGGAGGGGGTGACAAATTTGGATGCAAACTATATACATCTGTCTCTGCTGCCTTTTATCTCATCGTCCTGCCCCCTAATTCTCCTCCATTGCATTTGGTCACCCAAATCTTTGGGAGCTTTGAGAGGCAGGCTTGCCTTTGTAATGACTAGCTGTGTCTACACATGCGCTTACTGTAGAATAGACCAATTAGCTGTGGAGAAAAGTGTCACTGGGCATGTCTACATGTGTCCCTATGGCGCCTTTGTTACTGCACTGTCATTTAGTACTTCCTTTTGGAAGTAGTAAATGATGCCACAGTAACACCTTGTATTGCACCATGCATGCTGTGCATGGTTGTTTTTAGCTGCTATGTCACTGTAGCAATGCGCTATAAAGGAACGCGTTGCTACGGCGATGTAGCTGGGGCATCAGAGTTTGTGACCAAGGCTACGTCTCTGTAGTGCATTGCTTCAGTGATGTAGCGTCATACGTAGATGTTCCCACTGTCTACACATGCGACGGTATACTAATTTACACCTGCAACGGTAAACGAATTTACACCTGTGTAAGATAGTTCTGTCGGCACTGGTTCTATCTTATGCCAAGGTAATTTATTACGATTAAATGCACATGTAAATGCTGACCATGAGCACAAATTGAGCCTGGTCAGCCCAGCAAGCTGGGGGCCAGACTCCTGCCTGCCACCTAGTCACATGGCTCTGCATTTTCAGCACTCTCATGCCCTAGCCAGCCCTTGGCTGCTTGACGCTGCAACCCAGAGCCCAGGGCTGACCCCCCATATCTCCTGCTAACCTAGGCCTGATCCACTTTGAGTCAAATTGCTGCAGTCCCAGGTGCATGTGTAGGCACTGCACCCGGGAGTAGTTTCCTCCAGTTTAATTGCTTCCAAGTTCATTTTTTTACATTAATTGCACGTGTAGATGAACCCTGTGTGTAGTAAATACATCGCAGCAGAGATGGCCAAAAGTGGCACAGACAGCCCTTATGTGTAGCAGGCAGCAGACTGGGAAGGAGACAGGCCATACAATGCAAGATAAGGCAGGAAGCAGAAAGCAGAGCAGCAGATCAGGCAGAAAGCAGACTAGCAGCTTGGTCAGGGAGCACAGAGCAGGGAGCAGAAAGCTGAGCAGCAGATTGGATGAGGGGAAGAAATTAGAGTGGCACTCGGGGAGGGTGTGAGGCTAATCTGTGGCATGTCTGTCAAAAAGGTTGGTCCCCATTATATCAGTGTACTCTGAATTACTCGCTGGGGACATTAGGCACTACACAACAGAAAATAATAATCAGCAATTGCAAGAAGCAAAGATTTTGTTGGGTGCTATCTTTTATTGAAACAATGACATGGCTGGGATAGACTTCGACAAGTGTTTGAAACCTTGTCTATCCCAAACATACAGTTGGGCCAATAAAAAATATTACTCAGAAAAATCCATGCCTCTCACATAATTCCTGAACCATCATGACCATATCACTCCAACACTACCAATCATCCATTGTTATTTCTCTATCTTACCTCTGCTCTTTCCATTCCCAAACTGTGGTCCACTGGCTACCAGCAGTTGGATGGCTATCTGAGAACCAGCTACATCTTTTTTGTTTCAGCTGCCTTTACTAGTGTCTGAGCTTTTCACTGAAAAAAAATCTGTTAAAATAAGGGGAAATAAGGAAGAACCCCCTTCCCTGAACTGTTTTGGCCTACTGTGCTTTTTCTGTAGACCTTCCGCTTATACATGATACAGTGGTGAGAATGAAAGAGGTCAAGCATGCTGCTAAGTGGACAGCCCAGGTTGGCAGGCAGCAGAAAGAAGTGAACCACTGGTCTGTCCTATTTTTGCCAAATTATAGGAATGTGATCTGTTATAGGGAATCTAATGGTCAGGTCCCATCCTGCTACAGTTACAGCCCAGGTAGAAGTCCTTCCCCATTGTGAAACACGCTAGACGTTCAGATGGTTTACAATTTAGGTCATTTGCTTAGACATTTCAACACTGAGCCCAATTTCATTCCTCTGGGTTCTGAAAACGCTGATCTCAGCTTTTGGGTAAGCAGGCTCTCTTGAAGCTCTTGGCACCTCCGAACACGCTGGCTGGCATCAGAGCTCGGAAAATGTATTTTTGCTTCTATGCTGACTGGCGCTTATTCATGTTTCCATACTGGTGCCTAGTACTCAAAGTGAAATCCACCATAGGCGTCTTTCAGTCTTTGTTTGAACTTTATTTAAAAATCTGACTTTGAGGGAAAAGGTCCTCAGGGTGAAACAGTACATTATATTGTATACAACAGTATATGAAGAAATTTCTGGCAACGCTTGTTCATCCAAGATGCTATGTCTCCCTGTATTTATATCACTTTGTAACAGCTGGCCTAAGCGCAAGCTCATATAGTTACGCCCATGCAGAACCTCACCAACTGAAAAGCAAATGACGATACCTATACATAAGAAACTACTCACAAGACTGGGCCTTCAGACCGTGAAGCACACTTTGCAAGATTATTAAAGCCCTATTCCTTGGTGAACAGAATGGTGCCTAAAATGTGTTCACAGAGACAGACTCCCTGCAATGCCCATAACACCAGACTGGCTGTATGCATACGTGACTTTTTAATAATCACTTACTAATATCTAAGTTTCACATCCTAATGAGCTGGAACACTGAATATTGATTTCTTTACTGCACAGATATATAATTCAGTTATTTTTGCCCTAGACTCTTTCTAAATTGAATTAAAAGATTTGAATCCAGAAAAGGCCTCTGATTTTTACTTCAGGCGACACTGTACACATAAAACATACATTAAAAAAATCCCCAGGCAAAAACTTCTTGAGCTAATACTGCAAAAAATAAGTTACCAAAGGGAAAATAAACATGAAAAATATACATAGAAATCCCTAGCTATTCAAAGGAAAGACTTAAAGTAACAATGTAAACTTCAAACACTCTTAAGCAATAACGAGTAAAAGCCCCATAGGGACCATGGGCTAAAGAAGCAAATTAGAGCAACCACTAGGTTATTCTGACATCCAAGCTTGCAAATATTGGCTGATACCACTTCCTGCTCACGCACCCATGAACTGTGCAGAACTTGGATGCAAGGAAGAATCTAGCACTATGTGTTTTAAAATTTAATGACACATTTCTGGTACATCCTGTGGACCGGGGAGCCATAAACCTCTATGAGATGATATTAAAAAGAGGATTTATGACTATTAAATTGATCCATGTTCTCTTTTGTGAGGCTGCAGTCGTTTCTTACCTACTCCGTTAAGCAAGGCAAATTAAATAGTAAACCTCAGTTCCTACCTTAGTGTTTCTGGCCTTGTAAACTACAGGTCACAAATTCAAACCTTCATCTTACTTAAAAATGTGTCAGCAGCATCCATAGTTTCAGAATGTCAGGACAGATTTCATTAATTTTACTGTGGCTTTTTAAGGCCCTGGATTAAACAATAGATGAGAATCCCTTTCATGCTTATTCTCATATTCAAAATGGCCATTAAAGTCCTCATTCAAAGATGATTAATTTTATGGGGCTGGCTCCTGTGTCTTAATTGTTGATCATGGTTTTATTTCTGAGAGAAAAACACCACTGGTCAAATTTATCCAAGATGCTTGTCTGTTGACCTGGGCGGTGAATGTCAAGGGCTATAGGCTGTACAGGAGGGACGGGACAGGGAGGAAAGGCGGGGGTGCGGCACTCTACGTTAAGGAGGGATACACATCCCCACCAGGTAGCATGGAGTCAGAGGAGGGGCACACGGAGGTGCTTTGGGTTAGGATACAAGGCAGTCGAGGGGAAAGAGACTTAACGGTGGGGGACTACTACAGACCCCCCAACCAAGGGGAAGAGCTAGACCAGGAATTCTCAAGTCAGCTCACGGAGGTAGTTATGTCAAAGGATGTGGTTGTCATGGGGGACCTGAACTTTTCAGACACCTGCTGGGAAGAGCAGTCAGCCAGGTCTGACCACTCATGTAGGTTCCTAGCTGAGATACAGGACCTCCATCTAACCCAGGGGGTGCACAGCCCCACCAGGGGTGATGCCTTGTTGGACCTGGTGCTGGCCACAGGCAACGACTTGGTGAGGGGGCTGCAGGTGCTCAACCACCTGGGCAACAGTGATCATCACCTGCTGGGATTCACCACCCAGCGCAAGGTGGCAAAGGCCTGCAGCAAGGCAGCAGCCCTGGACTTCAGGAGGGCAGACTTCAATGAGCTAAGGAGACTAGTCGGAGAAGCACT
>NW_017728906.1:192982306-193000741 GCF_001723895.1 Crocodylus porosus
ATCTGATCATGTCTCTTCCGACCCTACTAACTATGAAACTATGAAACCATGACCTCCCTGGAGTTAGATGAAGGATGAATTTAGCTTTGGGAAGAAAAAGAATGACTCCACAATAAAGGGGATGTTAACAATGGAAGCAAGGATACCACACCAGTCTTAATCCTAGCAAAACAGTTCTCATTAAAAGATAGAAAAAGAAATGAAATGTCTTTCACTTGTGCCACAAACTCTCTCTCTGAAAATAGATGTCAGGCTAGTTGTAACTCTGAAATTACACAAGAGAGTGCTTGCACTAGCATTTTTATTTGGCGAAAAGTTGGCTTTCACAGTGTTCAGTGTTCCAGTTTATTACAAATTGGGGCAGTAATGTTGTCAGGACATGCTCTCATTTTATTGTTATTTGAATTGTTAAAGTCCCCTTTAAATATTTCAAACCAGTTTAAAGGACTTATATTTTGATGCAAAACAATACAGATCTGAGCCCATATTAAAGAAGCCACTATTGAAAGCTGAGTAGAGTATTTCAGTTGACTAAAGTGACATGCTGCACTGCAGCATTTGGCTTTGGGTAGTTCCCAACAAAGCTAGCGATCCTGGGTCTTCATGTTGTAAAGAGGTTTGCGAACTCTTTTTTTTTTAAGCAGGTACTTGTCATATATCACTTCTCTCCTTTAGGGGCCAAGGAGTGGGGATGGAGCTTCGATCTGGTTATGTGCATTGGCGCCAGACTCGCGCCGTAGAAAATCAGCTGCTCAAAAATTAAAGCTGAAATAACAACGCACATTAGGAGTCAAAGAAATCCTACCCGGCATCTCTTTACCAAAGGTTGCCCAGCATCACTTGATAAAAAGAACATCTAAATCTCAACGAGTTGTCACTGATGACCAAGTGTGAAACTAGCTCTGAAACATATAGCCAATTAAAATTCTCAGAGTCTGTGTGGAGAAAAGCCAAGTGACCGTTAGGCAAGAATCATTGTCTTCTAGAAAATAGCGAGGGAATGATTCCAAGTGACTGGGCCCTACTGAGGAGACACTTGAAGTATTTAGAAGGGATATCTCATGCCTAAACTGATTCTTCTACTTTGTATTTCTGTCTTCCTTTACATAAAGCATTTGAAACAAATGGCACAGGAAGTCTTCATAGACGAAAGAAAATAAGCAAGTGCTCTCTGGATATTACCAGCCAGAGAGAGACAAAACTTCATTTTGCAGCGTTTTGCATTAGTCTAGCGCAGGGGTGGGCAAAATGTGGCCTGCCAGACCTTTCTATCTGGCTCGCGGGGCCCCTTAAATATTTAGAAAATTAGTATTTATCTGCCCCTGGCTTCCTGTCATGTGGCCCTCGATGGCTTGCCAAAATTCAGTAAGTGGCCCTCCACCCCGAATAATTGCCCACCCCTGGTCTAGCGCATAAGATGCAAGTACCCAAAATCTAATACTTGGTGCATTTATTTCACTTTTAATCTCTGAGTATATTTACAAGGATGTCTAACTATTATTAGCTCCCACTTGCAATAGGGTTAATGACACCCTGAAGCTAGATTCTTCTCTCTGTGACAGAAGTGCAAACAAAGTAAAATAA
The DNA here is from genome assembly GCF_001723895.1 of Crocodylus porosus. Taxonomy (NCBI): domain Eukaryota; kingdom Metazoa; phylum Chordata; order Crocodylia; family Crocodylidae; genus Crocodylus; species Crocodylus porosus. The sequence continues at coordinate 192,983,891 of NW_017728906.1, forward strand.
GAGGTCAGCATAATACCAATGTAACCAAAAGCAAAATCTGAAAGTGAGAGGTGAGAACAAGTGCCACATTGGGTCTGAAGACAGGTTCATCTTGCCCAGTATCTCATAGTGGCAGAGTAGATGCTAAGAAAAAAAGTATTTATGCAGGAATTATCCAAACTGATCTGTGCCCTGCTTTGCCCTCTCTTCTCTTACAACTTCCCACTTGCAGAATCCTGGGATGGTCCAAGTTGTAGACACTGTAGACATGATTTGTCTACGAGTCTATGACAATCAACTCCTGCCTCCGCTTGTGCTCATCAGCTTCTATAAACTGTGATATAAAAGTAGTGTTTTGGGGGCAGATTCCATATTAACCTAATAGGTGCATAAATTCATTCTGGGGCATGTGAACTAGCTCAAGTCCTTAGACAACTAATATTGCAAAAGGTGGGTGGGTCTTCCTCCTGCTTGCTGGTTTCTTGAGACTCAGTCTTAAGGGTAAGATGACTGTGCTAAACAAAAGCAGATGCATTAATGAATATTTGGGGACATGAGCAGAGTGGAATAGAATTACACTCAGGTGCCCAGTAGGTGGATTAGGAGCTGGCCCTTGATGTTCAGTTATTCTGCTAATACGGACATATCCAACATTTTTATCACATGTCCAGCTGTAATAGAAAACATGAAAGAAAAATGTTTGATTATGCAAAAAACATACTTCTTTCATATCGTTTTGCATGAAAATGTTAATAATTGTGTGCGCAGAATGTAGAATTTATATCGTTGTAACATTTACTGGAGTTCTATGGCTCCATTGGAAGATACTATCTAGGTGAAATTTCTTATGCTTATTTAAAAAAATTCAGGATGTGATTCAAAGCTAAACTGCTCATAGATTGCAACAGTCCTCTGGGGAGACTTGGAACCCATCTTTATCATTCATGCTCTTTTCTAGTAGATTCACTGTCTAGTTTAATAGAAGCGTGCTTAGAATCTTGCTATCTAGCACAGAAATAAAGATCTTAAGATAAGCACAACTAACTGCTTTGGAGAAAGTTATTGGCACTTGCGATGACACCATATTCCAGCCATTGAAGAATTCCATCCTTCAGGCATCAATGAATAAAAGGTACCACTGAGAATTTATTGGAGTTGTCTCATGCAACCCTCCTCCCCTCCAAATTCTACTGTCCATAAAAAACAAGGCCTGTTTGGCCGAGCAGTGTTCACATGGCTGAGAATCAATTTGTATTGTGGCCAGATTGAATTGCAGTTTAACACAGAAGAATCTAATTCTCCCAACTCTTACACCAGTGTAAAAGGGGGAATTCAACTAAACAGAAGTGAAGAATCAGCTATTCAGCTCAGATCCTCAGTTCCTATTTACAATTCCTCTTGCTTATAACCAGAGATCCTGAATTTCTGTTTAAAAAAAATGCAAATTCTCTGATTAAAAAACCCCAAATCTGCATTTTCCCATTATTAAAATGTAAAGCCTCTCTCTCTCTCTATATATATATATAGGTATCAGTTGAACACAACGTTTTATCAATATATTTACAATTTTAAAGCAATCTGGAAGCCTACCAGTTCCTCAATCCAAAATAAAATACATTGTAAATATCTATAAATTCTGGCTTTTTATTTTGAGTTTATTATGGAAAATCAGAGCTCCCCTTTTGCTCACCAGGACATGGGTCCAGCTGCAGCTGTTCCCCTTCCCCTCCACTGCTTTGTGGTGCTGGTCAGCCCTGATATGCCCATGCCCTGCCCATGCCATTACCCCTCACTTCCAACCCACAGGTCCCTGGCCAGCCCTGCTGGCACCCCTCACATGCTCATGGCCCTGCCAATGCCCCTTACTCCCCACCCACAGCCCCCTGCCCTCCCCAGCCCTGCCGGAGGGGGCCCTCGGCTGCTAGGGCTACAGGGTCGGGGACTCAGGTCCGCAGCTCCCCACCCCCAGCAACTCTGGAGCCCCAGCTGCTGCTCATGGGAGGTGGTAGCTGCTGCAGCCAGAGTGGTGCCTGGCTCCCCCTCCTGCATGGGCAGCATGGCTGAAGCAGGGCCCATGGGCAGAGGCAGATGCAAGATGTGGCTGCAGACTTGGGGCTCCCTGCCCGGCTACCCTCCCCCTGGATCCTCTGTGGGCAGGACCCAGCACAGGAAGGCACAGCAGGGCAGTGAGGCTCAGTGCTGCTGCCGGGAGCCCTGCATCACCATGGCAAGGCAACCCCTGCCCACCTGGCAGCAGCAGGGGGCACAAATCTGCGCTGCCATCCCTGCTGCTGGATGGGTGAGCAGAGGGCACCTCACCATGGTAGTGTGGGGCTCCCAACGGTTGCACTGAGCTTCCCCACCCCACTCTGCCCTGCTGTGCTGGGTCCTGCTAGGGGAGGGCAGCAGGATGGGGGGCCTCAAGCCTGCAGTGGGCCAGCCTACAAATCTGGGGAGCACATGCCCCCCAGGAGTGCATGCAGTACTGGGGAACCAGCCTCACCCATGGCTCTGTCCTGCTCCCTGCCTGGCCCTGTGGGTGCACATTCCCACCGCAACACCAGACCCCATACATCACCCTGACTGGGCAGTGTCCCCAGCACCAGCCCTGCCCAACTCCCTCCCTCCCTCCCTCACTGTGGTGGAAACAATTACCTGCCCCCGCCCCAACAGACTTACCTGTGGGGAGGTGCTCTTCTTCTGCCTGTCTGCCACGTGCATGTCACATGCACGTGGCACCCCTGCCTGATCGCCCTTCTCCAGCTTGTCCTTTGCAGGCTGAGATTCTGCCAGCCTGCAGGGGGAAACCCACTGTTTCCTGCGTTTTTCTTCTTTAAAAGAGAAAATCCATGCTTCACCACATTTTTCCATGGTGAATGGAAAATCCAGATCCCTGCTTATAATTTGCTAGCATGTCATTCTCTTAAGAACCACACACTAGTAGGAACTACAGTCCCATAGCCTTTAGACCCTAGGGTGACATATAGGATACATCCAGACAAGTGGGAACATGCATTTCCTGGGGGACAAGCAGCAGCGGTACACCTTGTGCTGTTGGTACTTGGCCCCTGGGAATGCCCATGACATGTGAGCTCTGGCACATGACAGGTTACCCTAGGTGGGGTAGGGGAGGCTGGGGCCACCAACTTTGCTGGCCCCAGCAGCTTTACCTGGGGACCTGAGGGCCTCTGGGAGCTGCAGCTGTGGTGCTCCTGAAGCAGGAAGCCTGGCCACCAGCTGGAGTGCAGGTCTGGCCAGCCAGACGTTGGTTTTGGGCAGCATGTACTGCCGCCACATGTGCCATCCTGCTTTATTTTGATGTAGGCTTTTTTTGACCCCAGGTCTCCTGAGGTCAAAAGCGCCCCTGTTGCTGCAAAGAAGCATGGAGAATGCCTGCATGTGTAGTGTATGGAGGTCTGTGGCATCACATACCGCATATCCACGCTCATCTGGACACGTCCGTAGTTTTTTCCAAGACATGGTGGTACAAATTGTAGAACAAGATTTTCACAACCCAGCAAGAGAGAAAGTAAAAAGTGGTCAACAGTCCTTTGTCCACAACTTTTCTAGAAAACAGAGGCAGATGAACAGACAGAGGCTTTGAAATACGGGCCAGAAAACCTTTGGTTCTATCCTTTACATATTTGCTTTTTACACTGTAAATGACCACTGCTTTTTCCCAAGGGATTTATGATAAATCTTTTGGCAAACAACACAATGACAATATCCTACAAATGTTACTTGCTTTAAATGGTAGAGCTTGGACCATCTTCGAATTGGCTTCATCTTTAATTGAATCCAACCATGTTCTAAACGTAGTAAAGTGCCGTCCTATAACTACTGGCACATTTTTATAACATATTTGGTCCTATCATTTATAAAGGCAAGAGCAACATATGTTATGAGCCTGTTGAAAGACAGTCAGAACACTAGTTAAGCACATCTTCCAAATGAGAAAAATATAGCATAGACAGGGTACAAAGAGATCACAATGGGTTTTTTTAGAGTCTGCCCACATTAATGTCTTTAGAATCAGTTTGTGGCATGCTGATCTGACCCAACTGCAAGACTCAGGGTTCTGGCATTACATTAGTTGTGCTTTGTGTCCTGTTAAAAGCATGACAAAGCCAGCAGCCACACATTCAGACTTTCTGTCAAACAGTAGCTGCTTTGTTGCATGGAGCTTTCGCCTGACAAACTCCATGAGTGCAGGGTCCTCCAAACCCCAGTATCCCACAGTGCTCTGCTCTTCCTCCCTTGTGCCTTCCAAGGAGGAGGGACAGGGAGATCCGTTGGCTCCAATAACCCACCTAGGCAATGAGCTGTCCTGGAGCCATGCAAGGCCTGGTTTATTTGCCACAATGGTGAGGAGGCTGAAGGGGCTGGACAGGCAAGTGGAGACTTCCCAATCCACCCTTGCTGCCAGAGGGGGCTTCTGAGTGATCCTGTCATCCTGTGGGTAGCAGCGGCCAGTGCCAATTGGTTCCTACCATCCCAGGCTTACTCCAACAGGCAGCCTGGGGGTAATATCAGCTGTGGCCACAGTAGCAACAGCAGATGGGCAAGCCTGTGAGTGAGCCTGTTCTGCTACTGACAGGCTCCCCTGGAGATGGGGGGAGTTAAGAAGCAGCACTTCATTGCCCCCTGGATGGAGAGCCTGCCTTTGTGCTGACTGCCACACTCCAACCAGGGAGCTATAAATTGAAGTCGTGCATGTTGTGCTACGTTTCCATAGGGATATACAATTCCACAATACCTGTAGCATGTAAAAAAAAAAAATGTCTGCTTAAGCCTTCAATTGGGTCCATATAATAGCTTTTTCCACAATGCAAATATATATACTGTATTTAACTGAATCCAAGATTACTTCAAATTTGAGACAACAGCCCAGTTAGATTCTATATATGGAAAAATATAAATTTGAGTTTCCATCTGCTTCATGCATGAGAGGAAATGGAGCTGGAGCCACACCTGACTGTAAGGGGGCAGGCAGCTAGTCTGCCTCTGGCTCCAAACTGGACTTGGCACTGGAGTTAGAGATACACCAGCTGCCTGCCACTCCTCCCCCTGTACTCAAATACAAGCAGCTTCCTCCCATGCTAAATGAGGGGGAGAGATCTCATCTTGAATTTGAGTAAATACAGTAATAGAGCAATGTACAGGATCAGAGCCAGGATCTGTGAATCTAAAAGGCATGCATCAATACTGTTCAGGCTGAAGACCCAGCCCTACCAGCACAGAGTGGCAGCTGGACAAACTTCTATATAAGTTCAGGCCACAATATATTAATTTGGGTTACCCCTCCTTCCCATCACCAAATTCTGTGCATCCACACTGCAGCCTAACTGTGCTTCTGCCAGTGGTTTCAGGGAACACTGGACAGATGTCCATAGCACCTCACGAAAGCACAGAAGTCCTGCAGGATGTGCATACAGAGCCTCAGAAAGAAATGAAATAACACTCTGGGAAGTCCTACTGTGCAGAATCCAGGGAGCAAAGAGGTCCAGGTAAACTAGTTACTCTAGAATAATTAAATTCAATTAATACAATAAAACAGGGGTATCAAACTTATCCAGCCCCATGAGCTCCAACCCTGTATGCTGCCTCCAGGGCATGCCTGGATTGGGTCCCAGGCTCTCTGTGCATGTCAAAGCCAGTGTGCAGGGCTGCTCCAGTGCAGGCACCACATGTAGCATATGCCCCATGCTTCGTGCAGACCAAGCTCTTGAGTGGGGCTAGTGTGTGCTGCAAACAGCGCACAGGCCTAGACTGACTATGTGTGCTGCACACAATACACAGGGTAGGCCCAGCGCACGCACTGTATGCACTGCCCACACCAGATCAACCTTGCATGCTGGCTCTGGTGTGGCCCAATCTGGGACTGGCCCCAGAGCCAGTGCCTAGTGCCAGTTAAGTGCAGGCACTGCAAGCAACATGCATCCCAGACCAACCCTGTGCCATATACAGCACCTGCAGTGCTGAATCCAGCCCATGCGCCAAACTGGCTCTGCACACTTTGTGCAAGGTTGGTCCAAAACTACGACGAGCTGGATCAGAGGGCTTCATAAGCTGGATCCACCCTGCAGGTTGTATGACAACCCCGGAGTAAAACATTGGTGTTACAAGCCTGTTAAAGGAAGACAGTCACGTTTTAACCCAGGCTAATGAAAAGGAGAAACACTTAGCTGCCAGGGTTAGGAATGAGTATCCACTCTGACACAGGAACCCAAACCTGATAGTTAAATGTGGTCAGAGAACTTAAGCAGCATCAGTATGATGTTAAATTATAACTTTACCATCAGCATGAGGATAAATTATAACTTTATGCTCTCTCCTTTAGAAGGGGGCAGTGCTTAGCTTTAACCTCTATGTCCCAGGAACATACCAGAGAAGAATCTGAGTCATAATTCTTCCTTGCTATCGCTTTGCTCTGAGGATGGAGGAAATTCAGCCCTTGTCACAGAACTGGTTCACCCATGTGTGCCCGAGTAGTGAGTGGAATAGCTCCATATGCCTTCCCCTCTACAGGTCATATCACACGATAAACTACTGTTCTTCTCAGTCACAACTTGGGAAGATTAAAGCCGAGAGGCTGAAAAATGGCTGTGATGGTTCTGGTACACATACTTGCTACTCTAGTTGACATTCACTAAACCAGGCAAAGTATTGTGAATCTTCTTTCTGGAGTTGCTACATCTGAAGATCTGTAGTTCCTCGGTATGCTTTTTTTTCAGTTGTTCCCTCACCAGCAGAAAGCTTAATTAGAACATAGTACAAAATTTACCGCTGTTCAGACCACAGCCAAAAAAAAAAAAGCATATTTACATTGTGAGAAAGTTCACAAAGGCACAGCTGCCTTTGTTCATAGCATGAGCTGTACAAAGTCGTTCACTCCCAAAGATCTGACTCTACATCCATCTTTTTCTTGTGAGGAATTTCTGTTCCCTATCCCCCTTTGCTCATTGACCTTGCTATTAGATGGAAAAGCTAGTTGGGCGTAGCTTGAAAAAACAAGTTATATACAATTTTGGTGTAAAAAGCCCTCTCCCTCCACAGCATCCTACCTTGCTCATTCCATTCCCTAAACACCCTGGGTTGCTAGAGATGTGCACACAACATGCTTCCATCTAATGACATGCCTAGGATGGAGGCAGCCAGTGCTGCTCCCAGCCCCAACCTCTATAAAGCCAGTTTCGAAAAACGCTGTAAAACACTCTATTGACCCCTGAGTCAGCAACCTGCAACACCTGCAACAGCGAAAGCTAAAGGGTGGGTTGAACATTACCCAACAAGATCCTCCTCCTCCCTTCTCCACAGAAAAGGGTTTCTAAGAAAATGTTCCAAGTAGCAACTGTAATTGTTCTGCTGCATGCACATACAAAGGCAGCTTCCATGTGTACAAAATATCCTTGATTTGCCTGTAAAAAAAATTGAGAATTAGGTTCAGCTTTGTACTCCTTGCATAAGCACAAGATTGCCATTTATCTGTCTGCTAATGTTAATTAATTTTGAAGAATAAGCACCTCAAGCCTGTACAATACTGTGCCTGGATAACATAATGATTTCTTCAACTCTGAAGTAGTTTCTGCATTTTGACTTCTAATCACATACCTTTTAAAACTGCCTTTCTCCAGAGCATATTTTCAGGGCAAGGGAGAAACAAATGGGCTCTTAACAGAATAAAGATCCCATCACGCAACTGCTTATCATATTCCAAGTCAATCCACATTGCTGCCTTTCCCATCTTCACATAGCCAGCTTCAGCTTTCCTCTGTGGTTTGATGGAAAGTCCTCCTAATCAGAATGATTTCTCAAGGTGTGCTGAATTAACTTGCCAGCACTATGGAAGCTAGATCCCTAGGTGCAGACACAACTCTGCAGGCAGTAGTTTTTTTGTGGCCAAAGCTACATACACTACTTCCTCAAATGACTTGTTTGCCTGGTTGAAGCTGCTCTTGGCTGCCAGAATTGCTTGCATCCACTCCAGGACTTTAGCTGGCAGACCTACGTCAGCTTTTGGGTGCAATAGGGATGCATTTGGTAGCTGTGTTGGTCCAAAAGTTTGCAAAGAAAGATAATTTTTCAGTTGGTCTCATAAAGGGTATAGCCTCTGAACCAAGAGTTCTAGTTTTGCATAGCTCTGTTGCAGACTTTTGTAGACAACTAAAACTGCTGTGGTGAGATGTTCCTTACTACTTTGTCTACACTACTGCTGCTAGCAGCACGGGCATCCTGCCAAGTAACGTCAAGTGGCTCTATACTCAATGCTCTTCTGCTGCAACACAAGCCTCCCTTCTGCTGGCAGTTACCGGCATACTGCTACAACCCGGCAGCGTTTCTGCTTTCCAGCAGCTGGCAGGGCTGCCTACAAGCACTCCTGTGACTCCAGCTGGCTGCCCCGCCCTTCAGCAGCAGGTGCCTTTCCAGAAGGCAGGTCACACAGCCAGCGCAGCTGCTGGGCGGAGCCATTAGATACATGTTTCTAAGAACAGAGGTAGGGCAGTGTAAGCAAGGCTTAAAGCCCAGGTCAAAGTCCAGTGAACTCAAAGATGAGTCCCAAAAGGAAACTGCGTCTTTAATAATTGTTGCCCTTTTCCTGTTTTTTTCTTTGCAAAAGCAGCAAAATAGTAACTCTTTCATAAGTAGACAGTGCAAAAACAAGCTGCTAGTCACTGTTGCTGAATCTAATGGTTAGTTAGGGTAACCACTGCATGCTGATCCTTGATGTGTCAAAGGTACATGACCATATATGAAAGCTTGATCCACAGGGACTGGAGGGAAGATATGGGTTAGCTTCTTACGAACTCTGCTCTAGGTGACATCCCAATTACATGGTCTTAAAAAACCCCTGACAAAATGGAGTGAACCAAATCCCCTGGAACCTTCAGCCTGAAAGGGAACCTTGCAGAGAACTGGAGAGACCTTCAGTGCTTCCCTGGAACAAATGGGATCTGCAGGGAAAATAACGTCCAAGGCTATGTGCAGGCAGGAAATAGGAGCAGGCCTTCACAGAAATGGAGGGGAGTGGACAGGGGCAGAATCATGGAAGTTATTGCAGCAGGCTGTAACAAATGATATGCACGTACAAGTCTCTTCTCCTTCACCGTCATCCCCCTGCATTAAGGGTAACTACTCCAACTCAAACTGCAATGATTTACTAAGTCTGCCTGAAGGGGCTCTTGCTTGAGTGATGCTCTCAGGGTAGGGCTGTTTCTTAAGGATCTTAGCTACATACTAGCTCAATTTTTGGTGCTCACTTAAAAAGTCTGCTTGAAAGATAATGGTTAAAAAACAAGTTGCAATGGCACCCAGCTGGTATGCTCCAAGATTCTTCACATTTCATAAAAGTTGTTTTCTTTGAATTAATGTCCTTGAACTATTACATACAAAACAAATAAGCCAGCAGAATGTGTGGAAAGAAGGGAAAAGATCCAACTACTTATCACCATACATTTCTTCATCTTTTATCACCAGCCACTTACCACTCTCAATTTACTCTTTCCCCAACAAAAATGTGCTTAATGTTGTAATTAATGTGTTTAGCAATAGTCTGATTTTCAAAGGTACTGGGCTTCTGCAGTTCCCCTAGACATCAGATCTTGAGGGTATTTGAGTTTTCTAGCTCAAGTCATATATGTATAACATGTTTCAAAGGATACCCAAAGCTGGTTTCTCAGTGTAGTATGCTGGCAGAACTGAAGTTGTTGCAAAAGGCTGACTTGTTGGATGTGCAATGCTTTGATTACTGTGATAACATTTAAGTATGCCTACACTCCATACAAGTTTGCATATCACATAGGAGCCACAATTCTCTTTGTAAAAGTGTGCATGTTGAAACCCAGGACTGCTTTTGCAACTGGACACAGCAGCAATGGAAGTCTGCCATCAGTGTAATCCTAGTCACAGAACTGGGGCTTTGCTGTGAGCATACTAGGAAAAAAATGCATCAACCTGAAAAGGAAATGCAATTTTCTTTTTGCATTCAATTACTGAAACTTTCTTACATATGTCTCCCTGCCAACTATAGGGGTTGAGTAGCAGTGAAAATTTACTTGACATAAAATGATATATTTTAGGGACCCTTACAGCTCATTTTTTAACTGAGTCACACCTTTGCTTTAATATTACTAAAAGAGCAGAGAATATGGTAACTGAATTTTAATGGCTACTTTGACTTTTCCTTTGAAGTTGTTTGCTTAGTTGTGATGCTGTTTTCTGTGTATCATCTTAATAGAACTGGGCAACACTACATGGCTGAAGCAACCCTATCAGTTTGCCTTCATTAGATCACCTAAGCTAAAAAAAGATAACACTAAATCAGCATGACTAGATCTCCAAGGAACACGAAAGCTCTCTAAATGGGTCAAGTCTTCAGCACACCTTTCTGGTCTAATTTTTTCAACATGGAAGATACACTAGCCATGCTTTCTGGGAGCAAATGTGCTAATGTGCTGTCAGGGCTAATTTCATGGTTGGAAGTGACATTCTGCTCACATTAAATCTTCTTAGATTTCTTGTAGGCATCATACCATAATGAACTACCATGTGCATTTCTCATGGTCTACAGGATAAAGCTGGAATCTCTTCTTTAAGAGCACCAAGGCACAGCTCAAGATCTAAAACAGAGGATCCCAGTTTTATCCCTACTACTGCCATGAAGTTGTATGTAGTGAAGCAAAAAGCAGCAGGTGACACCAAGTTCTGGGATTCCAAAGACTTGCAGTAACCTGCACTCCCTTTCCTGTTACATAGCTGCTACTGAATTGCTGCCAGATTTCCAGGAGAGAAACATGTTCATGCTACATGAAGAGATTCCAGAGCTTCAGCACTGAAGGATTCTTGGGCTGAAAAAACAACAAGTTGTTAGTTCAATTCCAGTGCTTGCCAGAGCATTTGAAAACAAATTAACGATCTGTTAAAATGTGTTTGAGCCCAAAATGTTTTCACATTTCCAATGCAATTACAAGCCTTAGAAGTCTTTCTGCAGAATGTATTTTCCTCAAAATGTTAAACTTTGGATACAAATTTTAGGGAATTTCCTTCAACTTAACATGATACCATGTGGAAGTCCACCCTCTACTCCCCTCCCCCTCCCCAAATAAAATAAAATTCTTCCTTTCTTCCTCTCTTCTCCCCCACTGCAAACAAGCTGGGAAAGTAGAACAAATGGGAAGACAGAAGAAAGGGGAAGACAGGCAAAGCAACTTGTTAGAACAGAGAGAACCCTCTTATTTCAGGCACAAGAGGCTGGGAGGAAGTAACAAAATGAGCATTTGTACTCATTTACTTCTGGTCTTTTCCCCTGTAATACTACTAGCTTTTGTTTTTCATATCTGTAAGGAGGATTTGAAAAATGAAAGAATGGAAAACAAGGTTTTGCATTTCCCCAAACTGAGCAACACTGTAATTCAACTCCTTTTTTTGTTACTGAAATTCATTTCTGCCCCACTCACCAAACTTCTTATAAAGTAAAAATTGTCAAGGGTTTTCATATGTAGAATTGTGAAAGCTTAATTCTTGGTTCAGAAGTCTGAAGTATTAGAGACAGGAAGGCACTTTTTGACAATATCAAAACAAACAAATGAACAAACACAATTCCCTCACCACTAAACAGTAGTAAATAGAAAACGGTCTATTTTTCTTCTAAGGCTTTAGATTACAACTAAGCTTTTTACAACATTTTAACCCTGATGTTGCACATGCAAAAAAAAAAGTTATGGTCATTTGGAAAAATGTTTGCCATATTTCACTGTTAACTTCCATCCTGCCATCAGATCAGGCCCTTCACAAGTTCAGAACACAACTGCGTAAATGGCAGTTACAATTCAAGCAGGAATCCAAGCTTTGAATATTCAGATTTCTGGGCATATGACATCTCATCTGTAGACACTAGGTAATTTTTATGCCATGTTACAGTGGGTGGGAGTCTGTAAGACTTGCCTGCAAGGCCTGAGTTTGTTGCATCATAACTCTGAGAAAGAAGCTAACAGAAAATGAGGTTCTCATTTTTAGAGTTGAAGTCCTACATTTGAAGTATCTTCAGGACCTGGTTAAGCAATTTTCTGCTTACAATTTCTTTTTAATCAAACTGAAAAGAAAGCAAATGATTATGTACATCTCAATGACTTGCTTTACCTTCCTTTCCATGACTGATGGACGCATGCACACTCTTCTATTTGTACGACATTCTCTCCAGAAACTCATTTTATTCCCTAGAACACTTCTCAGCTACTTATCTCAAATAGCCAGTGCTTTCATTAGACAAAAATAGCAATAGCCTAAAACATTTTACAGCATACAGAGTTTCTGTAATCTAATGACTTTATAAAGACAAGTGTAGCAAGTCTAGGTTCAGCAGCCATAGGGACAAAAGAATGAATTAACTGAAAAAAAATGTTGAAATACACTCAAACAATTCATCAACTTATCTTGCGAAGTGCCACAAGCTCTATGTTCAATAACCACTAGAAGCATTTTACCATGGTATCTAAAAGCATAGTACATCCACCACTGCTGCATCATCTCCTGCAGCATCACAGAAGCTGCTTGTGAGTTTGTTGCTTAAGTTGGAACTATGACCTCCTGGATCAGTGATAAGACTGAATGGTATTGTTACTTTCACTATAGTAACACGTCATGGATGTTTAGTGTGAGAGATGTAAATAAAATCTCTGGATACCATTTGGTGTCAGAACTTTTGGTAAATTGTGGTGCATGAATAGGAGATATCTGTATGCTGCAGTCCAGCACTAATAAAGCACCAAACCAATCGGTGTAAGAGATGTGTTGCGTAGACTTCCATGCAGTATATAATCTTGCACCACTTAAGCCAACTTGACTTCAAGAACTGCCTTCTCCCTTATTTTTTTAAACTCGACTTCCTTGGAAACTCAAAACAGATTGCACAAGAACAGCGGTCTTCAGGGCAAGAAAACCTGTTTTCTTCAAGGAAAACAAACACTAAAATGAGTTATTAAGAAGTTAATTGCATATTAAAGGACAAATGCTCTTCCCTCTCTCCCCTATCAGAAATACTGTGAATGCACAAAAACAAAAAAAGCTACTAGCACATCATGGAGTGAGCTGTTTCTCAAGTCTGCACACTAGTCTGTGTTGATCCAGAAGTCTGTTCTAGATGCACCCCTTTTGACTTATAGATTCCTCATTACATTGTCTTATGAAAAAATGTAGCAAACCATTTTTCATGGAAGGAAAATAATACCTTCTTCATAGAAGTACACTGTCACCATACTTACCATATTTATTTAGCAAGATGTTGTTTCAACTCCCTGGGGTTTGACAGATTAACTTTTAAAGTCTTAAATAGGTAAGTGCTTTGGGACACACAGAAGTTATCCCAAAATACTGTGCCATTTTTAAAAAGCAAAAGCCCTTATTTCTCATTCTTAGCAGCAGTCAAATTATTCGAGTAGACATCCACCCAGAAGCCAGAGCATTTTGGAGGAGAGGGAGGGAGGTAAGAACACAGATTTGGTAACACGCCTGCTCTCTGTAACATACCTGTTGCTCTCTGCATGCGTCTGAAAAATCTTTAGTGTAATGGCATGTTATTCTCTTCAGTAACAAATGTGGTGGCATTTTATTTGACTCCAGCTAAAAAAATAAGACTGTAAATGCAACTCTCCCAAACATTTTTATGAATGAATGAGGAAGAGGTGGTTCAGAATTCTGGGCTTGGACATCTTCAACCTTAACAAGAAAAGCAAGAAAGCTGTATTTCATTTCCTCAGCATCAGGAGACCCTGAAAGAGAGTGCAAAGTTTAAGTTAACTGCATTGTATAGCAATGTAACAAAGAATTCAGTACTTGGTTTAGGCTCCTACCATATCCCACAGCTTAAGTCTTTTTGGCATCAGTATTTCTAATTTTGACCAGAAGCACCTACACCAACATGGACTGGCCAAAGGTTTCCATTCCCAAAAAAAAAAGTCCTTTGGCACCACATCACACAGATTGTCATGCCATACCAGTATGGATCTCTGAACACAACAGACTTGCAGGGACCTATAAAACTCTCTCTACTTCAAATGCCAGTACTTTCTTGCAGCAAGAAAGTGCTTTATTTCACAGGTGTCACTTCCAGTCAGGGTGACTTCTCTGGTGGTAACAGAAGCAAAAACAAGGGCAGGATCTCAGACAAGCATCTTTCCTTCTGAGGATGAGACTTGGTTACATGATATCAGTCTTAGCTGCTGTTGCGGCCCCTCCATGCACTCTTCCTATAGAGCATGAAGAGATGAGTAGAGGTAACTCCTTTTCACTACAAGCAGTCCTTGGACTTACGACACAATTGGTGCCTGAAAACCACATCTTAAGTCAAAACATTGCAATTCAGAACTGATTTTCCCAGAGGAAACAATGTTATAAACGGGGCATTGGTTCCTGAACCAAGGCCCAATACCCTAGTTTCCACCAAAAATAACCCCTAATTCTGTACTTAATCAATTATAAATGAGTAATATGGCTACATGATTGTACAGGCGATCCTCGCCATTCACGGAGGATACGTTCTTGTATCCCTGCGAATGGCAAAATCCACGAATAAGGCAGTGTTATCCACAAAATCCACAAATAAGGCAGATGGCATTCATGAACTCAGTGCCCCCAGCAGCTGGCGGTGGGCACGGCTGTTCTGGCGACAGCAGGAGCATGGCGGCAGCAGTGGGAAGCGCGGAGCTCCAAAGGAGCTCCTTTAAGTGCATTTACAATGGGTTCTGCATTCGGGAATATTTGAAACCATGAATGCCAAACCCATGAATAGTGAGGGTTTCCTGTATTTATATTGTAAACAGCAATCACATTGATTTGTAAGGACTTCTTTGAGGTGACTTTGCTGGACTTTTTGAGGGGTTCTTGGCTGGAGTCTTCTCGCGAGTCCTGGTTGCAGGCTTTTCTGGAGTCTTGTTTGCTTTCTTAAAAAAAGTGTCCAAGGAAGTTTGGACAGATGTTCTCTGGTGAGATGTGCAACACAGCAAATTTGTTTGCTGGCATGGTGTGGGATCAAGCGTTGGATAATCGAAACAGGGTGTCACTTACCAGGTTTAGAAACATGCTAAGTGTGAAACACTGTAACTCGAAACGTTGTAAACGGAAGACTACCTATACTCTGAATATCTCCTTTGCTAACTGGAGACCTCCCCTTCAAAAACTGTAGTTGGTCAAACACTAAGGGTACGTCTTCATGAGCGTGGAGACTGCTCTGATGCACTGGAATTCCAGTGCACTGGAGCAGACTCGATTAACCACAGGTTATTTTTGAGTTTCTCTTCAGTAACAACTGTGGCGGCATTTTATTCGAGTCCAGCTAAAAATAAGATTGTAAATGCAACTCTCCCAGACATTTTTATGAAGGAATGAGAAAGAAACATGGATTACATAGGATGATGAATCGAGTCTGCTGGAGTGTGACAATTGCCAGAGGCTGGGGGGTCATGGGGAGCTCCTGCAGGCATCCGTGGCGCTGTTGGCGACGATGCAGGGGGCGGCAAGCACTGATCAGTGGTCAGCAACCCGGCGGCAATTGTCCGCAGGTGCCACCAGCAGTGTTGGCGGCGCCTTTTCCCAGGGGGTGCACCGCCATGCTCAGGTGGTACATGTGCACCTGCATGCACCCCCTCCATGTCGCTAATGGCAACTGCTGCGCACCGGGGGCCTCACGTATCAGCGTCCCCATGCTCAGAAACGACAGCGGGGCGCTCGAACTAAATCCCGTTGAACCAGCTTTAGTTTACGCAGCCCCGCTGTCATTTTTAAGCACGGAGACGCAGGAGCACTTTAATCAGAGCGGCTCTAATTAAAGTGCTGCCCTGCTCTCCCCATGGGGCACATGTCAAAGCAGCCGATGAGGAAAGCCAGATACTCCCCTACCTCCGTTTCTGAAAGCAAGCTGCAGGATCCGACCCAGCAGTCCTCAACTGTGCATGACACCTGGAAAAACACTGGCTCTTGGTTTTTTTTTTCAGTCAGAAAAAAACCCAACACAGAGCCATTCTTCAGCTGCAACAAAAACCCCTCAGCAACGAGATGGGGTTACTCACCCGGCATGGCGCCTCTGAACCCCTCTCCAGGCACTCCGGGGGATGCCACAGCCCCGGTTGAGCATCCCGCCAGCGTCACAGCGACTGCCCCAGGGCTTGGGCCACCTGCTCTGCTGCCATCCCCACAAGGTTGGGGGTGCTCTCCTCCCCCACAGGACTGCCCCCCCTTCCCGTCGGCCCCCGCGAGGGGCTCAAGGGCAAAGGGTGACTCGGCCGCGCCCCGTGTCTAACCGAACGTGCTGCGCAGTCTCTTGACCCCCATCCCCACCCCGTCCCCCGACCGTTAGTTATTCCCGCCCGGTCCTGCCAGACATTTTAACCCGGCTGCTTCGGCCGCTGCTCCGAGCTAACGACAACCCACGCCATCAACATGGCGGCCAACGCCTGCTGTCTCCAACCCCCTCTCGGCTTTCCCCCAGCGGTGGTTTCTGCGCTTGCGCGGCGCACAACCCGTCGGGAGCGATAGTCCCGGTTCTGTAGCGCGGCTTGGCGAAAGACGGGGAGAGAACTAGCTTTCCCAGAACCCCCCGCGGCCAGCCAATGGGAGGCCGCCGGCTCCTCTGCCCCGCCCCGCCCCGCGGTAGGGATGATGTCATTGCCCGGCGGGCTGGGGCGGGCTCTGCGCCGTGCTCATTGTGCTGCGCTGGAGCCGGCGGCGCGGGGACGGGACGGGACGGGTCGGGTCGGGTGTGCGCACCGCGCCCGGCTCCCACGGGAGCCGTCCCGCTCAGGTGAGCCCCGCCCCCCGCACTGCCGGCCCGGGGAGGTGGCTGCTGGACCTTGCGCGGACACTCCTGGGGCCCCGCGCGCGGGC
>NW_017728906.1:193000841-193012038 GCF_001723895.1 Crocodylus porosus
CCGCCCCCGGCGTCCGGCACCGCGGGCCGGGGGGAAGAAACTTTACACAACGACTGTCCTTCAAAGGGGGAAACCCTGGGGCGTCCCTTGCCGCCTGGCTCAGCTCCAGCCTGCCGGGGTGCCCGGGGACCCCTGCCCCCGCGCCTGCCCACCTGCCGCCGTGCCCCCCGCACACCCACTGCCCGGTCACTGCTGTGCCGCCTGCCTTGCCCCCCGCACACCCATCGCACATCTGCCACCTTGCTCCTCCTGCCCGCCCGCCGCCTTGCCCCACACCCCCAGCCCCGCTGCCCCATGTGTGCCCACCTCGTGCCCCACACACGGGGGGGCTGGAGCCTGGGGGCAGCAGGTTGGCAGTGAGGGGCGCTGGGTTGGGACTGGCCATCGACGTTTACATATGGGTCCTGGTACAAAAAAGGTTGCGAAGCGCTGTCCTGAGAGCGGGCCATCACACTAGGCTCCTTAAAGGAGGCCAGGGAGAAGGAAAAGTGCCTCACGTTGGGTGTTTTGAAGCCTGTGTTGTGTTCAGGGTGCGTTTGGCAGGCGTGCAGGTAATATATTCTTAAATCTGAGTGTTTGAAGAAGTGACGCGTGCCCCCGGGTGGCTTTGAAAGCTTTGTTGGATCCAGCAGCCGCTGCGATTTTGCGACGACAAATAATACGCAGGAGTGTGATGGTACTTTCCTCCAGAGGCAGTTTTTTGGTAAGGGGTAATGGTGGGGAATCCTGCCTCAGTTTCTCCTCTGAATAATGGCAGTAGCAGAAAAAGCTGAATTTGCCGTCGCTTTCATGCAGACATGATGCTGTAGGGTAGAGGTGTCTTGGATGGGTGATTGTGACTAGAAGTGAGAAAGGGAAGTATTAAATAGTAAAGGTTTTTGGTTGTTATTGTATGCTGCGTGGATTTTTTTTGTTTTTTTGGGGTTTTTTTGTATGTCGATGACTTCATTCCTTGCTGCTTCCAGAGGAATGAGGCATCTGAGTCGTCTAAAACTGGCGCTCAGCTACTTGGAACGTGTCTGGGTTTTTCTGGTTTTTTTCAGAGTAGTGCGTTGAATGCATATTTTTAAAACCAACAGCTGGACTGTTTGGTGTGGCAGACAGACATGTCCCGCCTTAGCTAAATGCCTTTTTGTGATCCATCTGAAATTTCTTTTGTCATGAATATAAGAAATGTATGTGTCTTCAACTGATTCTTTGGGATCTAGCACAGTTCTGCAGTGGACCTTTTTTTAAGGTAGCACAGTCTAGAAGTAGAGGACAGGGCTGGGATTTTTTTTTTTCCAGGATTTGAAGGGACCTGGGGTTTTTTCCCTAATTCTCCCTTTGATTCTATAAGGCACGTCACTTGCTTCAGTTTCCCCATATTTAAATGAGGATAATGCCTTGGAGATCTTTGCTTGAATAGGAGTAATGCATCAAAATAATATTTATTTGTGTCTGACAATCACTGCAGTCAGCTATGCTGGACCTGGAGAGATGCTTACTTATATTTTGTAACCCATGGCTGGCAATGGAACATGCTTTTGACTGCTTTTAGATTAATATGGCTAACTACCTTTCTCTGCTAATGGAATACAGTTGGGAATGCAGCACACATGCACGTACATACACCCCCCCTCCCTCCCCCAGCTTGATTCAACACTTTCACACCTGTGCAGGCACGTGTGCCCTCCCCCACCTCCCAGCTTGGTCTACCACACTGTCGTCCAGTGCCCCTTTAAAGTTTATTTGTTCCAAGTACCGACTTGGAATCTGTTCTGGGTACAGGGAGAGTACTTGCAGCTGAGCCGACTTCCCCGACTGCTGCATATTTGCTTCTGCGCTTCTCTTGTATAACTGACACTGTGTTGTCCTCTGACAGACTTTTTCTTGGAATTGTATTGCTAAAGGATGCGTGACATGAGTGCAATGTGGACAATGAAACTCCCTGTTTCTTTTGATCAAAGTGTTTGTAAACACTAACACAGTGGTTAGAGAGTCAGTGTGCAATGTGCAGCATTATAGATGATCTTATCTGGTAAGGTAAATTCTTCTGGGGTAAACATGCCTCAATTAAATCTGCCCCTTGCATTTATTTTATCTCTTCATTTTCCTTCCTTCCTCTTTGTTGCTGAGTTAAAGGGGAGGAACAGCCATGTATGCTGGCCAATTGCCTTTTGGGTTTTTTTGGTTTTTATTTCCTGGAATGTCTTTTTTCCCCCTTTTTTGACAAGGGAATGAGCGCATAATCTAACATACAGCTTCCTGTGCTGGCTGTAAATGAGGCGTTTTTATGGCAGTGCATTTTTGGCTATGAAGAACAAGTACTGGAATGGCAGGGGTAGTTTGAAACTGTATTCTGGAAACCGTTCTGCAAAATAGGGCTGCATGAGCTTTGAGAAACATCCACAGGGGATTCGTGGTATGGGAAGCGCTAATCTAAAGCTGGTGCTTTTTTTATTTATGTCCCTCTTCCATTCTGCAATATTGTTGTTTATGTTTGTTTTATCATTACTGCGCAGCAATACCGGAAAATGATAAGTTTGCCTGAAGTGCTGGCACTCTGGTACTGTATTACAGCACACTGCTAATTACAGTTATAAATGCACATGAAAAATTCAACATGCAAGTATTATGTCAGGCGGTGTATTATTTGTCAGTGTGTTTTGCAGGTTTTGTCCTGTAACAGAAATGTACAAAAGAGTCATTTGGCATTCAGAAGGCTGGGTGTTATGGGGCATAAGCCAAATCAGGCACTCTCCCAGCAGTCCTCTTCAATAAGTGGTCTGCAGAGCTTTCTCATTTTAGGATCTTGTGTCCTTATCCAAAAAAGGCTTAGGCATGTGCAATTACTCCCATAAGTGCAGCACCCCTTTGGAGTACAGTGGTATTACCCATGTGAGTGAAGTTAAGCATCAGTCCACATTTTTTGCAGCATCATAGCCTTCCCTGTTAGGTATTGTCCATTTGCTGGGCACTCTGGTACTGTCACATAAGGGTGGTACTTGTTCAAAGATCCTTTGCTATTATGGCTCCGGTTCCACGCTGAGATCTGTTAGTGCAGACTTCTGGTGAGCACTAGTCTGTTGCAAGACTTGAGCTTAAAAGATAGTTAGGATAAAGTGTGCAAAGAAATGGAAGGAAAGTGCTGCTTTAGATTAAGTTTTTCTCTTTCCCTCTTCTGTTGCGGCATTGGGTGAGAAGACAGTTGATCAATTTAGACAAATGTCTGTGGCTTTGAAGGAAAAATCCTTAGGCAATGGGATTGAGCAGCTGGAAGAAGATGGGAGCTTGGGATGGGGAGAAGGAGATAGAGGGGGGTACTGAATGAATCTATTATGTCTGAAGTGTAATTTTGTACTGGTCTTCCCCAAAAGATATTTTTTTTCTCCATTTGCCCAGTGTTAGTGCAACACATCCTTTCCAGTGAGTTACAGGTCCCCTTTCTGTGCAGCTAGGCAGAAAGTGTCAACCAGAGAACCATGGCTCCTCAGCTCAAGCTGCAACAGTTTTGCTTTTAGTTCCTAAGGTCTCCATTTCAGCTCTCATTGTACTAGCCAAGACGGTGATCCTCATTAGCAAATTCAGACATCTAGTATAAATAGAAGATGGAAGGTCTGTTGTATACTGTTCTGCCTGTAGCTGTAGTGTTTGTATATTGGAAGTTGGATTAAACTAGTTATTCAAGTAATCATAATAATTCGGAATTAGGTGAGAGAGATTTTAATGGCAGTTTTGCATTGTTGATGACTTGGCTCTAAACTTTGAATGTGTGCTTTGATGCTGATGGAGTTAGACACCGCAGTCAGAAAATGCGTGTGGATTGAGCTTGGTTTCCGAAGGTGTGCATATTGTCTGGATGATGAGGATGGATGTGGCAGTATGGAAGTTAGATCATCATTGGATAACTGAATAGATGCTGTATGACACAGATAACAGGCTGATATAAGGTAGTTAATTAATTTAAATGAAGTAATTTAAAGCAAAGAAAATATGAGCTGGATAGAGGCAGAACTTCTGAGAATGACCTTTATTGGACTATAAATGTCCATATTCAGTGGTACAAGCCCCTCACTAAATCATTAATTCATTTGGACAAAGCCTGGAATGTAGATGATGGAGTTTCATCTTGCTTTGGGAGGAGGATGGATTCAATGACCTAAGGTACCTTTTGTTTGAGACACCATTCTCCATGATTTCATCTTGCACTAAGTAATGTATATTTTTTCCCATCAATAATTGACTAAGCGTTGGTTTTATTTTTAAGGACCAGCTTAAAGCACAACAGTCTTTTTTTTTTTCTCTGTCGCATGTGATCTAAACGCCTCCCCCCAACCATGACACCTCTCGTTTGCGCTGAGCCTTGAGTGAAATTGGTCATCTGGGGCCAAACATATTGTTGCAGTAAATCTATTCATTCAGTATTACACTGGGAATGAGCTTGGCCCCTTAAATGACGGTAGCTCTGCAAATGTGATCAAGAGCAAAATAAAGCGTGCTGCAGTTTCAGTTGACTTTTCCCCGATCTGTGCTACAGATAACCATTTCTAAATGTAAGGCCTGTCACCAAGGGCAAGCTAATAGTGAACAGTGTCTTGCAGCAGGATTTGGTTTTGCCTGTGTAAGTAGGACCACAGAGCGGCGTTAACTCTGTTACTGAAATAGGCTGCAGTTTTACCTGTGTAGCATATGCCCTTCCCTAGGGCTTGCCTTCCCCAAAGCAGAAATATTTTCCTTTAGCTTAGGTAAAATTAAATACAGCAACAAGTTTCCTAGGCTGACCTCCTCCCTTTCCCTTCCCTTCCACTTTTTATCTATTTTTTTTAACCCTGGATGTGAGGCGGCAAAGAGATGATCTCGCACATGGCTTTTCAAGAGTCTCCCACAGGGTGTGCGCAGTAGGAAAATTGCATGTTAGAGACACCAAAGTGTACAGGTGTCAAAGTCCTTCTTAACTCTGTCCCATTACGGATGTGAGAGCAGAGCAGTATTGCAAACACCTATTGATTTGACCTAATGCTATTCTGTATTTTTACTTCTAGATGCTGTTCCTATAACAATCACTTTCAGAAAATTAAATTGTTATTTTCATGGTGAATGCAAAATATATGCAATGCCAAAATCGCTTCTCTCAAGGTGATGCCTGTACATATGAAAATGGAGCAGAATTTCTCAGAATTTGAGCACCAAAGATTCCTACTATCCAGGAGAATACCAAAATATCCACAATACACAAAATATCCAGGGCCTTGAGTGCAGCTTATTTATGAACAAGAGAAGGGCACCTGGTTGGCATCACCATCTGATGCTGGAAAAAGATGACTATATAACAAAGACGTGCACAAACATTCAGTGGAGTTTGAAACTCTGCCCTACAGTTACGGCACAGATATTTATCACTTGAGCTAAAGGAGTGACTTCATTAGCCGGCTGCCATAGCGTGCGGTCATCATCCAGGGCTATTGGAGGCTGTGGACACAAGGTAAC
This sequence comes from Crocodylus porosus, assembly GCF_001723895.1. NCBI lineage: Eukaryota > Metazoa > Chordata > Crocodylia > Crocodylidae > Crocodylus > Crocodylus porosus. The sequence goes on from NW_017728906.1 coordinate 193,006,311, forward strand.
TTGAATTTCCTTTAAAATTATATGCAGCAATAAGTTTCTTTATTCCCCCTTTCCTAAGGGAGGGGGTGCTGCTTGAGAGTGTGTAACTACTTTTGTGATTTCACTGTTACATCTGCATGCTGCTAAAGCTGTATAAATGGGTGAAACTGCTGTACCTTTAACCCTGGATGAAGCCGGGTTTGTCTTGCTACAGGGACGTGCAGATATGATGTTCACTGTATCACTCTATGTGGGTATTACTGTTGTGTCTGCCTATACCCAGATAATCCGACAGGGCATCACACTCGCTGCTGGAATAATACCAGCCGTAATTACTAGCTGACAGGTCAATATTCAGCTGCTCCCTCCGCCCTGCGAAGTGCGACCTCCCTGGTTCTTTCTTACTCCCAGTGTCGGTAAAGCAATCAGCAGTCGCCTTCAGAGAGGCTATATATGTTAGGAAGCAACCTAAATGGAGGTACTAGTCTTCAAGAAGTAACATGAACAGGGAGTAGTGTGGGTTGCTGAAGTCACTGGGAGGGAGGAAGGAACATGTTTGATTAGGAAGCCGAGATGCCCAAAGCCTGATCCTCTGGGTAGCAGTATTCAAAGCACAGTATATTGACCTGCTCCCAACCTCCTCGTCTCCTCCTGATCCCCCTAAACAACCATTCAGAGATGCTTTGATTGTACAGTGATTAAATCCTCTCTAGAGCAGTGATTCACAACCACAGTGCTGCAGCACCTGGGGTCTCTTGAGAGTGTTTTAAGGGTGCCATGGGGTGCTGCACAATACTTAGTGTGATTCACAAAATAAAGCCAGAGATTTCTAATAGGAATCCATAGTGTCAAAAGCATTCTGAATTGTTGTGTTCTCAGGTCTTTGTAACAGAGGATTTATTCGCTTATTTTTCTGTACTAAAAAAAAAATGTGTGAATGCATTTTGCAATGGGTGTGTTGAGTAATGAGGGGTTCCTTGAGTCTAAAAAGGTTGAAAGCCAGTGCTCTAAGGGTGCCTAGGGAATCCGTATTAAGGTTTTTAGACTGGCAGCTAGAATTGAAAGGTGAACTCCCATCTTCAAATTCATGCATGCTCAAGAAGTGATGGGAAGGGACTATTGGGATTAAAAACTTGCTATTAAAAGCAGATTTAAAATGGTCCTGTGTTAAAAATCAACCCCTTCAACTACATAAACATTATTTAAATTTTTCAGTTATAAACCTTTTTAGTTCTTCCTTTTCTCTGAGCTGGAACAGGGTAATGGAGGAGTCGTTATTTTTGTTCAAGTGTGACATGCACCCAGACAGAAGTTAATATAGAAAGACAGTTTCAATCTCAATTAGGAGGAGACTCGAGTTTCTTCACCACAGCAGTCGGTTCCACTTCCAGGTTCTGGTGCACGGCACTGTAATAACGGTTATGAATGCAATGAGGGAATATTGATTTAAAATATCCACTTAACTCTCTGTTTTCAATGTCAAGATAAGCTTCTATTTTTGTCTCATTAAACCTGAATTCTGGACTATGCACCGCTGTTGTCTTGCAAAAAATAGAAATGTTTGCCCATTCTTCCCCCCCCCCCCATAATTAAAGGGAGGTTTAAAAATCCTATGTTTTTCTTCCTTAGAGTTTCAAACTTTGCCTCCCTGAAACGCTCCATAGATGACAGGAGAACTGGGAGGATTATTTCAGATGTTATAAAAATCTGTTCAGTCTGATTAGCTGTGAGGTGAAGTGAGCGTCACTCTTCAGATAAGTTAAGATGGTTCCTGGTGGGGTTTTTGGTTTGTCACAGCTGATTAAGTCAAACACCTGCATAGGAAATGTGTGGGTTAAAAAAAAAATCTGACAGATCTGATACTTTCAGTAACCTTTCACAAAACCAGCCCTTACTCTACTGATATTTTAAGGTATCAGCAGGTGGGATTTTTTTTTAAATGCGAAGACAGGAGGACCTTCAGATTGCCTCTGTGCTCCAGAAAGAAAAGAATGAGAACTAGATTTCCTTTTCAGATGTTGACAGCTCTGTTTTAGGTTTCTGCTTTGGCGCATCTTCCTAGGAGTGATGTTTTTAATGCAAGTTCACTAATTTATGAGAACAAACATAAGGAAAGATCCTAGAGCAGGGGTGGGCAAAAAGCGGCCCGGGGGCCGGATGCGAAACCATTCTGTCTGGCCCACAGGCCCCCCCTTCCCCCCCCCCCCCAAATTAGAAAATTAATATTTATTTGCCCTGGGCTGCCTGTCATGCGGCCCTCGGCTTGCCAAAACTCAGTATGCCCAAAATAATTGCCTGCCCCTGCCCTAGAGGATCTGAGGCAGTTTCTGTCCCATAAAATGACCAGATTGGAGTAAAAACTCTTTATTTTGGTGACTAAGGTTAATGATGGTCTCAACTTTTTGTAAAAACTAGACTGCCTCATCTTCACTAGGACTCCGTCCCATACAAAAGTTAGCTGCTACAAAAATAAAGAAATGCCTCTTCCCCTTATGACTGCAAGGCCTTGTAGGCTGTGTTTCTGAACTGTGGGACAAAGGTTGAGGGCTTCAATCTGGATGTTGGATCATGCACCCAAGTTTCTGATATGAAAACCCCAAAAGCAGACTTTGGAAGGGGATGTGCTTTCACCGCAAAGGGCTTGTTTTACCACACTTGGCAACTCATTCCTGTCCTCTCATCTAAGCACTGCTAGAGCAAAGCAGTTTTTAATAGCATCAATTGTTCCTGCCCTTAGGTGGAGTAAGTCTGTCTCCAGAGCCTCTTTCCATTGTAGCTGGTAGGGAGATGCAATGAGGCTCCTAACCTTTTACATGCATGTGTGGTAATCTCAAGGTCCCCAGGACAAACATTAGTGCTTGAGCACATTATGCAGATTTGGGGGTTATTTCTTAGAGGACTTTGAGTCTGTACAAAAATAACTTGGAGATCGTAAAGTATGAGGAAGGGCTGAAAAAACTAAGGGTATTTAGTTTGGATAAGAAAAGACTGAGGCTGGGGGAATTTGGTAACAGGCTTCAAATACCTGGAGGGTGATTATAGAAAGGATGGAGATGGGCCTTTCTCTGTGGCTGTAGGGGACAGGACTAAGAACAGTGACTTCAAGCTGCAGCAAGGGATATCTAGGTTGGAGATTAGGAGGAACTTTCTGACTGGGGATGGTCAAGCGTTGGAACAGGCTATGCAAAGAAATTTTGGGATTTTTATCCTTTGAACTAAATCGTTCGGCTGGGGTGGTTTGGTCACGATCCTGCCTTGAGTAGGGGGCTGGCTGGACTAGATGACCTTGTTAGGTCCCTTCCAGTCCTACTCTCCTGTGATCCTATGATCAGGACCACATCTCATAACCCTGAGATTTCAAGAGTTGGCACGTATTTAAATTTTATTATAATGCAATCTGGCTAGTTCTGAATGAGTTATTCTATGGAGAGGGGAACTGGGCTTGCTTTCTTCATTCCAGCATTTTTCACATTTCCCAAACACGCTTATATCTTTCACCATGAATAATGTGTGTGTGTTTGTGTGCACAAAATTGCCTTAACTCTTTAGCTTCCACACCAAGGATCAAGTTGAGTACTGATTTTAAATGACCTGGGAAAACAAAGTGTAAGCATATGGAAACAGCTGTAAGATGGGGGATACTTCTTATTGCATGCGACATTTATACCCCACCTTCATCTTTGGTAATTGCCTTCATGATTTCTGTGAGATGCTTGTTGGGTCTGGATAATAATTAAATGCTGCAAATGATTCAAATTTCTAAAAGGAATAGGGGCAGAAAGATTCCTAGGTTTCCACTCCTTTCCTTTCAGTATTACAACTGAAGTACTGAAAAAAATTAGACCATATTAAGACAGTAAAATACTTTCCATGTACCTTCAAGCCCAAAGACTGTTTAGGTGGTGTCTGTACTAAAAGTAAAAGTTCAGTCATCATAGCGTCCCACAAAACTGTTTGGTCTCACTTGGCCAGTTGTGAAAGTGGATTGTGTCCAGCTGTCATCAAGATATTTCAGCAAAAGAGTGTTGTGCTGTGGATTTAGTATCCTTCTCCACCACCTTCAAGGGTAGTGACTTGTGGGATATCTGTGCTGGGATACACATTGCTGTGAATTTTGGTGAAGGTGCTATAAAATGTGGGATTGCTATATATTTTGTGGGGAATAGTGGTTCAGATGCCTGTAATTTCCTCTGTTCCAGCTCATAATCAAGAGTTCTTAGGCATCATTTCTAAACTTACTGCAGAAAATGTGAAATGCGGCCCAGAACAACTCCACTATGGAAAATTCCTGTGCTGGCATCATAGATAACTTATACTTGCACTAGAGGTGCATCAATGCATTGGTCTGATATGATATCGGCATCGATATAAAGAAAATTGGCTGCATTGGAAATTGGCCCAGGCTCGGGGTGGGTGGTGGCGGCACTGGGAACGGGGCTATGGAGGGGGCTGCAGCCACTCCAGTTTCACCGTAGCCCCGCTGTCAGTGCCACTACTGCCCGCCCGCCTGCCTGGTGCAGTCTTGGCTCTTCCTGGCATGTGAGGGGAGGCGGGGGTTGAGCCAGGGCTGCACTGGGTGGTCAGTGATGGCTCTGGGAGCAGTGCTACGGTGGAGCTATGGTGAAATTTGGGGTGGCTGCAGCCTTCTCCGTAGTGCCCTTCCCAGTGCTGCCCCTGCCCACCCTGAGCCCCGCTTCTGCCGAGGAGAGCCCAGCACAGCCCTGGCTCCAGCCTGCAGCTGCAGCTCACCTGCCCTACCCGGCACAGATCTGGGGGGCACATGCCCCTCCCATGCCCTCCCAGGTGTCCACAGCGGCGGGAGCTGCCCTCCCCTGTGAGCCGCGGCTCTGTCCTTTACTCTGCCCCACCCCGGCTGGGCAGTGCCTGCCCCGCTTCCTCCCTCACCCCGGGGGGTGTTGATCTGCCTCCCCATGCCCCTTCCATCAGACTTACCAGCTGCACGCAGCTGTATTGGAAATCGGATTGGCATTGGCTGATACGTCTCCTTAAATATTGGCTATGGGTATTGGCCCCCAAATCTCTATCAGTGCACCCCTATGTTTAATTACTTTTGTGTGGCACCCTCTCTCTATAAATCTATTCTCAATTTGCGCCACGGATCTTGACAATCTCTCTATTTGTCTTAGTCACGTGTTAATGTCAGACTGATTCAGATCCTATCTTTATTAGAAAGGGCTGGACTGTCACCTTGCAGTCTAGTTTGGGAAAGGGACCACACTGCTAGGGAACAGGATGGGAATGAGATGATGACTCTGAGGCCCCAGTTCATAAAGAGTTAATTTTAAGTGCACACATGTTCAAATACATATATTTGAACTAAACATTTCTCTCTCACCCTGGCTTTCTAAACTAAGATAGGATGTTGGAGATGAAACATGACAGCTTTTAAAAACCAGAACTGCTTCCTTCCTTAAACCTTACTCCAAAATTAATGACAGTGAATTATTTTTTTAAATTACTCTCGCCGTTGCAAGTTTCAAAACTGAAGAGATGAAATTCCAGCTAAATGGAGTACAAATTTCTACAAGCAACCAAACAAACAAAAAAAAACCACAACCCAAACCTCTATTCTCTTTTGACCAATTCTGTTAGGATTAACAAGGGTGAGCTCTAATTTCTAGAACTGGAAAACTGGAGAATTCAGTTTCCATAGCAGAGTAACAAATTAACTTGAATTAATTGATCTTTGCTTACTTTGACTATCACTCATCATATCGAGGAGTCTGTT
>NW_017728906.1:193014148-193016789 GCF_001723895.1 Crocodylus porosus
GTATATTTTTTGGCTTGTTACAATGAGGTGAATCTTTTAAACCCCCTAGGTTCCAATTTCTTGTCTTTCAGGTAGGTACAATTCATATATTTACAAATATTGCTAACACTTCCCGTCTCTTTCTCTTTCTCTCCAAGTATATATTGATGACAGTCAGTGGTTACATTAATGCCTAATTCAGCACACTTTTTTTTCCCCAACATTTGAGTCTTACTCATCCGTATTACCATAATTGATTCCAACTGGAAATACGATAATAATTTTAAAAGAATTTCGTTTTCAAATATTACTGTGACATGTATAACCGACCTGTTCCATTTCTGATCCTCCGGTTATCTGTGCTTACAATTTTAATTTTGCATCGTCTCAAGTAGGAACTGTTATTTGTGCAATGAATGAGCTATCAGTGTGAACTTTCCATTTGCATGTTAATAAAGCTTTGTCTAGGAAGGTGTTACTGGGACTTTCTTCAGTCACGAGAAGATGCCTCGAGTTAAATGATATGAAAGCACTGGGAATATATTTTTAGGGGCAGATCAAATCTGACTTACCTAACCAGTCAGATTCCGCTAGACAATCAATTAGCTGGGGTCATTTGATCCCAGCATCCTTTCCTGCCCATGGGAGAGGGTCGGACTTGATGATCTGCTTAGATCCCGTCCGACCCTACCAACTATGAAACTATGAATCAAATAATGGGACCAATATAAAAAAAAATGTTTTTGACTACTGGAAGTTGAGATGTTACTAACAGTAAATGCCTTTTTCTTATCATAGTTCAAAAGCCTATTTTTAACAGACAAAATAATCTGTGTATTTTGGAAGTGAGTTATTAAGAAGGTAGTCTAATAATGTGCATAAATCTCATACCAGAAAGGAGGGAATTGTAACTTGTGTATGTGTTCAAAAGGGAGGCTACCTTGAGCTAAAGTGAGTATGGGACGATGGGGGGCATGTTGCTTGGAGAACATTTATTTCTGAAGCTAGCTGCAGTTGCTAATGTGGTAAGATTTATATGTTGCTGGGAATATGGCCAGTTTGGAATATATTGTTACTGAAGCTAAGCTCTTTTGTACGGGATCTGTTTGTAGAATTTAAATTCAGCTTTTTAACATCAGTGTTTTACATTGGTTTTTTTTCTAGTTGTAGCCACACTAATTCCATTTTATGTAGACTGAATTGAGTCCTACTGTTTTGGTATTTGGGTGGGAATACTTACTGGTCACTAGAAGGAAAATATTATCTTTGCCTCGCTAAGGGAGATAGAGATGGTGACAGTCTTTTTGGTCTTATTAAGAATTCAACCCAGAACTCCTAAATACTGTCCAACATGGAGCTTCTTCCACATATATGAATCAGCATGTAAATAGTCACAAAACTCCCTCTAAATATCTACAAAGAGATCTTCTTGTTTCTCTTCAAATTCCTCCTCAGTATTATTTTGAGAAACTAGACAGTGGACTAAAGCAGGAACCTCTATAGCAGGGGTGGGCAAAATATGGCCCATGGGCTAGATCCAGCCCACCAAAGGATTTTATCCGGCTCGCAGCGGGTCCCTCAGCTCCACCCTGCCTAGGTGTAGGGGGCAGCCAGCCCCACTGTCCCCTGGCATGCGGCAGGGCTGGGAGCAATGGCAGTGCAGTGACTGGACTTGGATTCCCAGCAGCCCCTGTGGTGGTGGCATACTTTGCCCAGCTGCCATTGCTAGCGTCTCCACTACTGCAGCTGGACCCAGGCCCATTGCCCGGGTACTCCAGCCTATCTGCCCCATACTCACTGCAACATCCAGGAGTGGGATGGGTGGGCAGGGCTGGGGGCAGTGACAGCGCGGGGCTGGGGCCTGGGGCAGAGCTGCTATTCACTCCCCGTATGTCCCCACTTGCAGAATTGGCAAGTTGCAGGGGCAGGTAGGGAGCAGATTGTGGCTCTGCCCTGATCCCACACTCTCATAGTCCTGTGATCCTGGCCCCGGCCCCAACTGCTCACCCCATTCCCGGGTGCAGCCGACCCGTGTCCCCATCCTATCTGCCGGGCCGAGCGCACACAGGTGTCCCGGACCAGTCTCAATGGAGACCCTGCCTGCCCCCGGCTCTGTCTGGCACCCCCAGGGTCTGATAGGATCAGGGGTATTTTAGAGAGGGCTCATCCCATGCATCAAGAACAACTCGTGGATAGAAGGTAGGACCTTACTGGAAGAATCTGCAGATATGAAAGGATGTAACTGATGCAAGATGGATTTGGTTAAGGCTGGAGAAGAGGAAATTTCAGCAGTTGAATGTGAAATAAAGAGAACTTGCTTGTTCTCAAAAAAACCCCAAAAAACAAAAAAAGAGAAAGGAAAGTGTCTGATGATATACCTCTATGCCCAAAGAACTCTTTTGCAGGTACAGCTTCAGTCAGTCCACCAAGTGGAATGAGTTCATACGGGCAACAGGGGCATTTTGCTGGTGAATACATCTGTATGTGGCCTTTTACTAGCACTTCAGCTGGTGAGGGATGCCAAATTGGCTATGTCAGCAAAACTTTGAAAAGAATACCATACTATGGGACAGGGAGATCCAGGTGATGGGGATCCCCTACCCTCCATAAATGCTGACCTCGTGAAGGAACACCTTGAGAAGCTGGATACCTTCAAGTCAGC
>NW_017728906.1:193017715-193025001 GCF_001723895.1 Crocodylus porosus
CGAGGTCCCTTCCAGCCCTAATGTCTGTGAAATCTATGAAATATCCTTAGCTGAGTGGAAGGAGGAGGAAGAGCTGGATCTTAGCAATATTATGCAGGAGGAAGTGGCAGGCAGGAGCACTGCCTAGAGGACAGAGTTGAAGACCATACCTAGGTCTTAGGCCTGGTCTATACTTGTTTTGCTTTCCTAGCTGGTTTGGTGGCAGACAGCATTTTCCATCACACATGCCCATCTGTGCCCCTCTGGTGGCTGCACTTAGTAGCAGTGTTGCCTGTGCTCAAAGCTATACCTGGTGGGGGGGGGCACCAGCTGCTGAAGGGCCCCTGACAGCTGGTAGAAGATGCAGGAGTGTCCAGTGTCTAAATATCCCTTCTGCTGCCCACTGGAAACCAGGTTTACTCCACTTGGAAGGGGTCGGGGAGGGAGGGGGTTGACTCTGCCAGGAGAATGGAGGGTTTTACTGCTGCAGAGGAGCTTTGGGTGTGGATGCTTGCAGGATTTTGTAGGGTAGATTAAGTCCTAAGGACCCAGAGGCTGATAGTGGTTGACTGGGGAAGGTTAAAAGCTTTGTTTTGGACTTGTTGGCTGGATGCCTGCAAAGAGATATCAGAAAGGCAGGCTGAGATTTTGATTTGGACAGGAGATTAGTCAGGTGTTGTGGGTAAATCGGTGAGCCCACATAAGCCAGCGCAAGCTGGATGGGTGCACTAAGGCTGCAGAAGGCTGGGCAGGGTGGCACCTTAGACACTAACTCATTCAGAGAGGCATAAGTATTTGCAGGGGTAGTATGGAGCCGTATAGGATTCCCCCACCCAAAAAATGGAATAGGGAAAGATGAGCAAGTTCCTTTCAACGGGTGGGTGAAGGAATGATAGAGATACAGGGGGGCAAAGTTGAGAGGAAAGAAAACGAACATGTTGGAGACTAGGGGAAAAATAGTTGTTTGGGAGTGGGCAGTTCTAGAGGAGAGGGCACTGGACAAGGGGCCTAGGTGCTATTCCCAGCTCAACCAGTGACCTGCTCTGACCTTAAGGAAATTGCTTAATCTCTATGCATCCCTTTGCTCACCTGTTCTTTCTTGGTGTTGTCTGCCTGGATTGGAAGCTCTAGGAGACGGGCACTTACTTGTGCCACTTACAGTGAGATCCTAATCCTGCCTCTGATTTCTGGGTGCTACCTCAATACAAGTAGGAACGTAGTAGGAATGATGCTGATGTGCAGACAATGCAGTCACACTTTTTAAACCTGCTAATTGACTAGAAAGCGGAGGAGAATTGCAGTTATATATAAATGCTGGTGCACAACCATTTCAAAGTTTAAGATTAAAGGGGGCATAACTGTAGGGGGGGGGATGCAAATGGTGAGAACTGTTTACATTCATCCTTGTTTAGTTCTTGCACTAGTTAAGTTTTCATGCTTTAACTCTGACCTTTCAAAATGCCAATATAGGCCCTTGCCTAGATAGTTGACCAATGAGGCCACCCAATTCTTTCAAAACAAAGGAGCCATTTTTTTCTGGTTGGAATGTGCACAACACGCTATATAGCATTTTTCACACAGATACAGTCCCTATAGCATGCTAGGATATTATGCGTTTTCCATGAGTAGCAGTGAGTGAGAAGGAAAGAGAGACTGAGAGGCAGAGTTGAGCCCATAGCCACAGTCACTGTTTAAATATAAGGCTGTGTAACTGCCTTCTGTAATTACTAGGGGTATTTTATTTCATAAATAATATGTGCTTATGACCCATTTGATATTTTTGTGCTTTAGTCGGTGGCCAATGTAATAGCTTTTTGGACTAATGTTTTTGTTAATATTCTAACATCAGCTTTGTGGAGGCTTTCTGGTTATGGGTGCTCAGTGTAGCAAGGCTATGGGGTTGTTATAGTAGCAATATTTTTGTTAAAGGAGGTCAGATGTTGCAGTTTAGATCAAGGCTCTGTTTTGTTAGGTGTTATGTGAACACACAGGATGATACAAGCACTGATCTTTACAGCTCTTTGGGAGTCTCATTGGTCATATCTGCACTGTATAAATATTTATTTCTCTCTACTTCCCAGAATCTGGGTGTTTGCTCCTAGGAATGCTTTTTTTGTTGTTGTTGTTCATTTGTCCTAATTTCACACTCCAGAAGCTTCAGGGAAGCCATTACTCGTGAAAAAAAGATGTTTGAGAAACTTGGAGTGCCTGCTTCACCCCATGGCAGGGGCAGATCTAGGATTTTGTAACATGGGGGGGCTGCAGAAGTGGCTGCACGTCCCTGGCTGCCAGCCTTCCTGCTCTCTCCTTCCAGCCAACTGGGGCAGGCAGATCATGAGCAGCAGCCAGAGAGGGACCTTAAATTCCTCAGTAAGAGTAGGGAAAAAACTTCTTTCCCTCCTCCATTCCCCTATATGCTCAGTAGCACATCCCCTCCACTCCCTTCCCTTTAATTGACCCTCTAACCTGCTCCCTGCTGTACTCAGCTGCCCCACAGGAGAGGGGGGCAGTCCCCCCAGAGCTGCTCCTGCCCCGCTCAATGTGGATCCAGGCTCATCAGGGGATGGCAGTGGTGGTGGCAGCAGCAATGGGCAGGTTTCCTTCCTTTGCACCTGCTCCCAGGATGGCTGGAAATGCTCAGAGGAATAGGGCAGGGAGGAGGAGTGTGCTGGCCTTGTCACTATCCCCAGCTGAGCCCAGGTCCCTGTGCAGCTCTGGATCAATGTTCCCGCTAAGCTTCATGGTGTGCACAGGCGCGCCTGGCAGTGCAGCGTGAGCACGTCTGTGTGGCCACACAATGCACAGTTTAGAGGGAAAGCTGCTCTGGATCTTTCCCCATTCTGGGGGCAGCTGGGGACAGCGGCAGCAGTGAATGGGAGTGGAGGGAAAGGGAGAGGAAATGCTGCTGAGCATGGAGTGGAAGGAAGGGGGTGCAATTCTTACCCAGTTCAGGGACTAAAGATGTCCCCAGCTGCTGTTTCTGCAGTGAAGCAGGAGATGCATGTGTGCCTCTGGCCTCCTGGATCAGCCCTCCCCCACAGCAGTATATGTGGCTGCTGCACAGATTGGAGCCTTCCCTGAACATATCCAGTCTCCTTTGCTAGACGTGTCAGTCCTGCCCACTCTCCTCCCCTCCTACATGGAAGGCTTCAAGGGCTTCAGCTTTGACACTTGGCTCCTCCTCTCCCCACTTAGACCACACCCACCATGACAACATTGCTGTGAACCAGGGGGAAGTTTGATTTCTTCAGTAGAGATAAGGATTTCCATCCTTAAGTTTACAGAAATACCTTTTTAAGTAGAGAGTTCACTTGGGTGTAGGTACGGCAAGACTGTCCTCCGTTTCCTTGCCAAAGTTTGAAACCTATATCCAGGACTAGCCTATGGTGCTTCCTAAATTCCACAGTAAATCCAAAGCCTATTCATAACCAAGGAAAAGATACAATATTGTATGTATTCTGTAGTCAAGGTTGCATTGTAACAATTGTGTTGTCAAGGTTGAGCTTGCGCGCAAATCCTTCTGATTCATGCTTTTAATGACTGCATACAGTCTCCTGGAGTTAGCGCAGTTCTGCTGAAGATTCATTTCTCTTCCGTGTCGCTGGGAAACCAGAATGCATCGCAAGTAACTTTTGGTAGAGGCAGCACTTTGTCATGCTCCTTTGAAGTCTTATGGTGGCTGTCTGGCTTTCCTCCACTGTGGACATAGGACTGTCCTCCCAGTTTTAGCAGATGATTCGTGCTAGCCCTGCCATTGCTGCTTCTTATCCTGTGCATTCTTATCTCCTATCTCGGTGAACACCAAAAGTCTACTCTTGTTACACTATGATCACTGTCCAGGCCTTCTCCTTCTCTTATCTCCGCTCATCTTTTCTACCTTTGTCCATGACCACACCTCACAAAAAAAAATCTAACGTTTCCATAAGAAAAGATGGAGTTGGAGTTACAGCTTTAAAAAGTGCATTTCTTTTTAATGCAGTCCAGTGACAATGAAGGTTATTATCAGTTAAGGCTACGTTCATATCCCAAGCAATCTCGGTTCATACGTGTCACCCCCCACATCTTGTGAACACACCTGGACTCTACCTTGACCAGAAGCTCCCTTTCACTAGCATACAGCCACCCCCAGTTCCTCCATCCAGTTCCTTATTTTAGCTGAATAGCGATTGCTCTAAATATGTGCAATGGAGAGAGATTTAAACTAAAAGAAACTTCAATCCAAGGGAACAAAAGCAAACAATGCCTGTTAACAATGACCTACCAGTTGTAACAACAACTGGCATTTAGTGTCATTATTCACAATGAAAATAAATCAGTGGAAAACGAATCATTTGAAAGGGAATTTAGGGCTGGATTAATTTTGAGTCCTATCGGAGTTAACCTATTATTACAGTAACTTGCATAAGGCTTGTAAACCCTCTACTCTCAGGAAAAAGGTGGGGGGACACACAAGTGAATGACTCTGAAACATCAGTTATTGACAATAATAATGCTTATTCATCACTAAAAGAAATTTATCTGTGCCAAGTAAGTGACTTATTCTAGGTAATATGAGATGGTTCTAGCAGATCCAAGTACAGAACGTAGATCTTTTAACTTGTAGTCCTATTCCTGAACCTCAGAGCATCTTCTTTCCTACTGCAGTGCTAAATGTTTTTGGACTCTTCATCTGTTTAGCGGTCCTGTTTAGACTGCCATACTGGATATTCGACCTTAGCTTAAATTGTGAAACTATTTTATAGCAAAATCACACTTTTTTTTTCACGTGGCCTTCCTTGTGATTGGAATCTGTCATTACATTTATGAGCAATCTGCACTGTGCAACAGAACTGGGGACTTCCACTCTCCCTTGAACTGTGTGTAGATGCACGGTGTCTGAGTTTAGCATAATGGGGCTTGTGGGCGCACTTGAGATTGGGTAAATGATGAGCTGAAACATGAAGGAGAAAATATTGTTTTATGAATTGAAAATGATTTGTGTTAAATTTTGAATTAAAATTGTGCTATGGTTATTGTGTGCACTGTTGCAGTTGCTGTTAAAGCCATTATATACTTCTTGGCTAAACGCTGGTACGTTGAATCCATTTTTGTAAAATGATAGTTCTAAAATAAGACAGTGCATTAGGATGTTTCTCTCCAAGTGGTTTTTTTTTTCCTTTGAAAATTAGCTGATTTAAAGGAAAGATGGGAGTTTTAAAGGAACATGTGTGTGTGTTTGAAGAATCTGATGTTACTCCATGTACATTTTGTGACCGAAACAGTTAAAACCTATTTCAGCATTTGTCTCTGCTGTATACCGAGCTGTAGTCTGCCCTGGGAAATTTGAGCATAACTGATGCACACTAGCCTGAGGACCAAGTCTGCTAGCCAGGTTGAAAAATATTTGCTTTGTCACATCCCTTGCAATGTAAGGGAACAGAACAGTTGCGTGATATTTACTCCGCACTTCAACACTGTCAATCAGCTCTGGTCTCGTAACCTAACAAAGTTCATTTCTCTTGGCTTTGTTTTCTGCCTGGCTTCACTTCGTTTTTTTTTCTCTGCTTTGTGTCAAAAGGTATGATATGTGTTTTCTTTTCTTTTCCCTCTCCACTTGCCTTGACCTGCGCTCTCTCTTGCTTGCTCCCAATATCTAATAGCCTCTCACCCCTAGTCACTCACAGTGGAATTGAAAAATACACTAGATGCCAAACAGCCAGAGGATTTGGTATAGCATTATGGGAGAGGCCCAGACACTGTAGGGTAGTGCGAAAAGGCTCCGTTCCAATTCGGATTTGGATTCGTCCGTTTTGGAGGGACAATGATTCAATTTGGTGTTTCGGATCACTCCTGATTCGATTTGTCCGAAACTGTTTTGGAATTTCAACGCTGTTTTGGCGATTCGACCATAGATTATAATGGGGATCACTAAAATAGTTATAATGTTGTCATTTTTTGGCTGATGTGGACGAAAATTGCAGGGATAGGAGCCCCTTCTGAGGGCATGATGCCTGCCAAGTTTCAAGGAGATAGGTGCAGGGCTTTTTGTGAAACTGTACCTCAAACTGTTCAGACTCGTATCACTTGCTGGCTGTGGCAGCATGCTGTTATCCTGTGTGCAGATCTGGGGGCCTGTGGGGCTGTGCTGGACTCTCCCCGGGGGGCACAGGCCCCTGGATCTGCATGCAGGATGACAGCAGGCTGCCTCTGCTGGCTGAGACTGGCGCTCAGTGCAGCCCACGCCAAGGACTGGGAAGACTGGTGCTGCCGCCGGCTCTAGCTGGCAGTGGCAGCCTGCTGTCATCCCACGTGCAGATCTGGGTGCCCGTGCCCCCTCCCCCCGGAGGCCTGCAGGGCTGTGCCAGACTCCTCCCAGGGGGTGCGGGCCCCCGGATCTGCGCACAGGATGACAACATGCTGCCATCCCTCCCCCAGAGCACTGTGACTGGAAGGGATCCCAGGGACAGTTCGCAGACACTGGCCAACTACAGATGTCAGTACCAGAGCAGTCCTTCCCCCCTGCTTTCCCCTCCCTCTTCTTAGTTTCTGTTTCCCTGTAAGCCTAGCTCCAAAACTCCGAAATTTTCCAAAACATTTTGGATGCTTTCATTTTGTTTCGAAGCCTTTTATTGGTCTCCCATTCCGATTTGGATTTGGTGTTTTGGGTGCCGAAATGGGCCAAAACACCTCTGAAACAAAACGGGGGCCAAAGTTTTGCACAGCCCTACCAGTCAGTATGGTGCAATGAACTGCACAAGGGGAGCATATAGATAAGGAACTTAGCCCACTCTGCTTACGTGCAGAAAGACAAGTCTGGAGGATGTTTGGCCATTTCTTGGTACTCATTGCCCTGAAGCCCTTGCTCCTGGTCTTCTAGAGGTGAAATCTGCCGCTCCAGCCCCTTAGCCCGGGAAGTCTGCTGCTTCCTGGGGGCCTGCATCCGGGACATTGCGGAGAAGATCCCAAAGCTCCTCCAGCGCACAGACCACTATTCTATGCTCCTTATTCATGTGGGCACCAATGACATGGTTCGGAGCACTCCCAGCCGGGTCATGAGGCGCTACAAGGATTTGGGAGCAGGGCTTAAAGGTCTGGGGGCACAGGTGCTGTTCTCGTCGATCCTCCCAGTCTTGGGCTATGTGCTGAGGGGTGACAGGAGGATCCATGTAGTCAACCAAAGACTGTGGCGCTGGTGTCATCGGGAAGGCTTTGGCTTCCATGACCACAGCCTGCTCTTTGGCGAGAGAGGCAGCGAGCTGCTGGGAAGAGATGGCCTCCACCTCTCTCCCCTGGGGAGGAGTCTCTTCTCAGCCAGACTGGCTGACCTG
>NW_017728906.1:193025012-193035046 GCF_001723895.1 Crocodylus porosus
TTCTTTACTGTCCGAGCCCCCAAGGTCTGGAACAGTCTGCCAGCGGAGGTGGTTCAAGCACCTACTCTGAACACCTTCACGAGCAGATTGGATGCTTATCTTGTTGGGATCCTGTGAACCCAGCTGACTTCCTGCCTTTTGGGCGGGGGGCTGGACTCGATCTTCCAAGGTCTTTCCAGCCCTAATGTCTATGAAATCTATGAAATAAATGCCCTCCAGACACACAAGCTACATTACGGACCTTAGACCCACTGCCCTGAGTCTGTCCTGAATGCAGTGAATCTCCTTTGCTAGAAGGATTGTGTTTGTGTTGTACGGGATACCTTCTTCCAGGGCCTGCCAGTCCTGCCCACTCTCCTCCTTGCCCAACTGAGGCTTTAGGTTTGGGAATTGGCTCTTCTCTGCCCTGCTGACACCATGCTTACTGTATATGCCTCCTCCATACCATGCTCAACCCAGCGCTAGGAAGGGGGTGAGGAGGTGAACCTGTTTTCTCATTACTAGCAGTGAAAACTGACTGGGCGTTGAGCAAAAGTCTGAGCAGCAGGAGGAGCAGAGGATCTGGAGGTATCCTATCTGCAGACGGAACTGCCTTGATTCACGCTCCGTTTCATAGACTGCTGTGTCCCCAAAAACTGCAATGATCAGATAGGAGGATACTTTGATAAACTGTTGCAACATCACATAATACCAGAATTACTCTTAAATGAAAACCGTTGTTCTCCTTTGAAGTACTTTTAACTCATGGTCATGGAGAATCCGTCAGGTTCTTTGGTAAGCTGGGGCAATGATTAAATGGCTTATAAAGGAGGCTGTACCCAAAAGCTTCTCTGCAATTTAACTCAACCATGCAGTTGGTCCAGTAAAAGATGTATTGCATCCAAAAATATCCTTGCCTTGCATAAGATATGTTTTTGTTTTCAGGTTGCTTGCTTCCCCCCGCATCACCTTTTAGGCATTCAGAATTACTTGCTTTTTGCCTGTGAGATGTCTTATGTAGTCAAAAATATTCCCTTTTTGTGGCTATTTAGAGTCTGTAATCATATCTATTCTCTTAACTTTCTTTCCAGTGAGCTAAAGTGATTGAGCTTCTTAGTTTTTTTTTTTTTAATTTAATCTTTTGAAGATTGCCAGTTAATTTCCCACTTAGTATGTGACT
Source organism: Crocodylus porosus (assembly GCF_001723895.1). Classification (NCBI taxonomy): domain Eukaryota; kingdom Metazoa; phylum Chordata; order Crocodylia; family Crocodylidae; genus Crocodylus; species Crocodylus porosus. Next base: position 193,026,172 of record NW_017728906.1, read on the forward strand.
TGGAGCAAACACCTGCTGACTCAGATCCGCAGAGATATTTAGGTGTCTTTAATACCTTTGTGAATCTTGGCCTGCGTCTTAGTTTGGCTTTCTATACAATGGGAACAACACCACTTTTGGATCTTCCTGTTATTATGAAAAACTAACTCGCCAAAGTTTGCAAAATGTGGAAACCGCTTTACAAATGCAATTTAATACAATTAATTCTTTGCTAAGGGAATATTAGTGCTCATGAAACTTGCATAAGTCATGTTTGAATAGCTTTGGCTGGTAGCGCAGTTTTGGGCTTTGCTGTGAAACTTTTGTAATGCAGTTGGATTTGTCATACTTCCTTTGGATTTTGAACCCTGGACTGCTCTGTTGGGACTCAGACTTCGTAGCTTTTCACCTCTTTTCTGTATAGCAAGCACAAAACAATAGTAAGGCATTCTGTATGAGGAAGAAAAAAAATTTGGATCAGTGATTCTGAAATAGGGTAGCGTGGCAACCTAGGGTGCTGTGAGATTACATGGAGAGTGATGTGGAGTGCCATGCAATATTAGCACTGTTAGATGTGCAGGCACTTGCACGATTAAATTTGCAAGATTAAATCCAGATATTTCAAATAGGAAACCATAGTGTCAACCCCCTTGTTACCTGTTATGGTCTTTCTGAGCTCTTTGCAGCAGAAGAATGGCTTGATCTTTCTGCATGGGGTTGGCTCAGCTGGGGCTAATCCAGTTGCATGGGGCTTGGAAATTTGGTGGCGGGGGAGCCATGGCAGTGTTAGTTGCCACCAACAAATTACCAGACCTGCAGGCAGACTAGTGGGCTGGATTACATGGCTCTGCAGGCTGGATGTGGCCTGTGGGGCCCTGTACCCCTAAAATAAAAGGAAGAGTGAATCCTGTTTTCATCTGCTTGCTTAGGTTGACGCTGCAGGGCGAACAGTAGTGCTTCCCTGTGTCACTAGAGGTTGATAGGCCCCTGCATATGCATGCAGAGCAGATTTCTTAAGTGATGTGGCCCTGCTTTGTCCATAGTTGTTTTTTACCGCACTTTAAGTGGAGGAGCTTGTGTTTTTCATTAAAGCCTGTGTCCCTTCCAGCTGATTGCACGTGTGCGGTTGTGAAACTCCTGCTGGTCTCGTATATGCAGTAAAGAGGGGGTTGGGTAGTGCGCCTGAAAGGAAGTAACCATCCGGAGAAGAAGCACTTGTTAACTGCTTCATATAACCTGGGATATTCCTTAGGGGCTGCTTGCTTCAGACTTGAGCCTAGTAGTGGAGAAAGGCTTTGCAGGGCAGAAGGAAAACAACTGAACAAGGCCTTATGGTGCAATCAGTGACGTACATCTGTCTCATGTGAATATCCTGGACTTCCCAAGCCTTTGGGACACAGCCAAGGAACAAAAGGCAATATGATTTTTGGCAGGGCTTAGCTCTCTGGGGGCCTGCAGATGGACTCGTATCGCAACAATCTCCAACCTCTGCAAACCTAAAGTCTGCGCTAGTGCAAATCTACGTGTGCTTACCATTGCGGCGCTGTTTACTGCGGCCAGTCTAGCGTATACAGGAACTGTGTGTGGAGGCAAAGCGGCAGGACCCCCAGATCTGTCTTCCTGCTACACTCGGTGTCGTCGGAGAGAGCCAGCCATGGGAATGACGCATATACAGGGCTGCAAGCTCAGGCTGTGCTCGCTGGCCAGACTGCATCTCTTTCTTATTTGCTGCCAGGGCTTTAAACTGTTACAGAAGCATCACATGGGGCTGGCTCCGCAGAACTGCCAGTCTCCCGTCTGAGCCACGGGTATAGCGAGTGGGGGAGACTCGGGGGGGGGAATGGAGAGCAAAGCAAAGCAAAAAAAAAAAAAAAAAAAAAAAAAAAAAAAGAACAGGGTGAGTGCAAGGGAAGAGTGGGGGACTGTACCTGTACATAGGACCTGGACAGCATACGTACAGTGCAGTGTGGCTAGTATGGGTGGGCATATCCACACCAGCTTTAATGATACCTGCAGACATCTTCACTGGCCACATGCAGGATGCTTTTACCTGTGCTGCAGTCGCACCCTTGTTCTGCTGGCTCAGTGTATTCCATTGCAGGATGGGTACCAGAAAGTGTGGAGAACGTTGCATTAGCCCACTTCCTTCACGTGGTGCCCCGAAATAAGGAAGACGGCAGAGCTTTCTCATCAGCTGATCCAGCGATGTAGCCCTGACGGAGCACAGATCTTTACGGTTAACTCCATACAATCTTTTTTTGGTGGGGAAGAGGTCTCCGCATGTAAATGCACATGATTCTCATTGCCAGTGTTGACGGCTTGCTTGTTATCCGCAGCCTGTATTCTCCAACTTTCAGCGAGTGATTTATGAAGTCGGAAGGAGAGCACAATCACTTTCCTAGTGAAGGAACAGCTGTTTATATAGAAGCTGAAGCAGCTTCATGCACCACGTTCCTTTCCAGCCGTGAAAAAATGGCATTTTGTTGATGATCTCTCTCCAGAATGTAGGACTTGGGGAGCCAGGGATTTTCATTTACCATGACAACTAAAGCAGCTACCAAACCCTGTGGTTATTCTGTCCTCCATATAATTTCATCTTTTATTTCAGGAAACGACCACATTGAGTTAGGAAGTACCCGGAGTTATTTATTTTTCTCACGGATTATCATCTAATTTACATAGTGTTTGCTTTGGAGCCTTAGAAAACTTAGGAAGACGAATATTTCATTTTAAGAATGGTATTGTAACGGTTAACCACAGTATCGCACTGAAATTACACTCTTTTTGTCCTGTTTTCTCTATAGCAATTAGCACAGAGGGGTCCTGGCTGATCCCCGAGGGGCTCCAAATAGTTATCGCAATGCAGGGAATAAATCCATGGTAGCCTTATAAGATTCATAATAACCTTAGCGTGGGAGATGCTCGCTTTTTAGATCACATTTATTTCCTGTGGAAGGTGGTATTGATCTGGAGAAAGAGTTAATGATCCAACAGAGCCATGCTCATGCCAGGGCAGGATTTAGCAAAGGTCAGAGATGTATATGACATTTAATAGATCTTGCTTGTTGGGGCTGGCTCCCACTCCTGTTGAAGTCAATGGCAATACACCCAGTGATTTCAGTGAGGAAGGTTCAGGCCCATGATAATAACTGAAAGGCAAGAAAAAATAATGAGACCAGAAGCCTGTTTATAGCCTGAGCCTTTATTCTGTCTCTTAAAAAATGCTCTAATGTGGTGGGGAATTTTCTCGGGATCCCAAATATAGGTTTAAAAATAAAAGCAAATGCTGCTCTGTTGCTAAGGCATGAAAATAAGTGCTTGCAAACATGGTGGTGACATACCAACCAGCCCCCTCCCCACCACCCATACAAGTGTGCGTGAGCTCCTCCTGTAGCTCTGTGGCTGTCTCGTGCTAGCGGTCCCCAGGGCTCTGCTCTTTCATGCTGGCATCAGACCTTGGGGAGCACTGGGTAATTTTGCCATGAGCAAAGAAGAAGGGGAGCCATTTTATTTCATCCACACATCTCTTAGAAATTCTGTAGGCTACTATAGAAAATGCAGAATTAGGAGGGCAAAAGCTTGCATGGAAGATGGGGTGACATTATATTCACACAGGACTCTTCATCCAGGAAAACCCCAGGCATTTTCACTTGCACAAGGGGAACTGGGTGTCTCCCCACCCCGCTTTCACACTGGGGGAAATCCCATACCTTTGCAGATCTCAGCCATGATCCCCTGGGACAAATCTTGGCACATTGCAAAGGCAACACCCATGTCATTCTGCAAAAGCAATCATTGAGCCTCCCTGTTCTCATCAACAGTACCGGTCTTTGATGTCTACTTAACTTTTTGACACTCCAGCTAGGATCAATCTGCACAGCTGGGCACATCAGGGCACAAAGGTGTGACCAGATGATGGAGATTGCGTGGTGTGAGACGGGACTGTCCTTGTTTGATTGAAGCCCTGACCATCTGCAGATGCTTCTTTGGCCTGAGAAGGGTGTTTGTGCTCGAAAGCTTGCTAAAAAGAATTTTTCCAACTATTTGAGTTAGTCTAATAAAAGATATCAGATTTACCCAAAGAACCTTGCCTGCCTATTGAAGCCCTGAGGTGCTTCAGACACACAAATCTTATAGGACCTGAGGGAAGGAGACAATTTTTTATCTTGGATCATCTTGCCTCTATTCTTGTGGAAAGCATTTTGAGTATTCTCTCTGCAATGGGTTGGGCCCAGCCTGGAGATCTTGTGCTCCACCCGATCCCTGAAGGTTTTCTGGTGTGTGAAAAGGCCAGAACACGACCCAGAAGATCAGCCGCAGTTCAGCCAAGCACAGAGCTGAAATGCAGCAGCTGTTTAGCAGCATGCAACGTTGCTATGCGAGCAACTATATGACAGTGGTTTAGGTCCGGGTGAAATGTATCATCACAGCTAATGGAAGTTATGTGCGGAATTTGAAATAGGCCAAAAGTTTAGGTACTTGATCTGAGATTTGGCTGGAGCATGAGTAGGTTGGCTTAACGCCTCTTACTGTGTGAACAGAGCTATACGTGCAGCTGTATAATTGGCACGTGTTGATATCTCATTCAAAAGTGGTGGTGATCGAATCGGCCGTAACAGAAGTCTTAAATATAAGGGAGGTATTTGAAGGTAAAGACAAGATGTTGGAGCACCCCAGGTAGATCTGGAAATGCATCATTGAAGTGATCCTGGTGTGTTTTAGTGTGAATTGAGAGTTGGGAGGCGACAAGGGCAAAGCGTAGCAGAGAGCAGAGTCTGTTCCTGGTTCCTTTACTTGAATGTAAAATAAGCAGCTGTTGACACAGTGTGAGTTATAGAGCAAGGCTCTGCTTTTAATTTTCCAATTCTTCAGCTGGCACCCAGCTCACGTAATGCTGTTTCATTTTTCTTACCTTTCGTTTGTTTTCATGGAAGACTATAAAACGTGTGTTTGCTTGAGAGATGCTCACAGTGCCAGTTCTTTACCTAACCACAAGATATTTCTGCACAGAAATACAGGTATCCAAATTGCCAGCGTCTTTGTTTATAAGAAATGCTGGCGTGTTGCCCATTAAGTTTTCTTTTCCAATAAAAAGTTGTTTATTGGTGGAAGGAGATTGGTTGTACTGATCTCAACTTGCTGTGAAATAATATGTAAATAATGTATATGTGTGACTATGCACACACACGGACATGTAGCTATATCATTTTATCCCATTTAGGGAGCGGTAGCAGGTATCAGGCCTCTGGAAACTGGTTTTGTTAGAGCTGTGAATTGGGGTATAACAGGTTCAGGGGTGGAGTCACACACTCTTCTTTGCACCGTGGGCTAGAGCCAGCTCTCCACAGTCTCAGGTGTCTGGGCCTCCTGAAGAGTGTGGGAAGGAACTGAGGAGGTCAGACTGGGAATGGAGGTAGGGAGGAGGGGAGGAAATAGGGCTGAGGCTTGGCTCCCAGGCTGGCAGGGGATGCTTGGCAAGAAGTAGGAGCAAGAACAGTAACGTGGTGGGGCACAAACGCTGCTTGTGTCCCTGGGTGAACCCACCTGTCACCGCTGCTGTCCCTGGCTCATGGATGGGGGGAGCCCCAGAGCTGCTTTTGCCTTGCTGTAGCTAGCAACTGCATGGGGAGCTGGGCCCAGCAGTAGGAGCAGCTGAGTATCTTCTTCCTACTTCTCCTGGCTAATGTGGGGGAGAGGGGGCAGGCAGGCAACAGGCTAAGGAAGAGGGACCCACCCATTGCCATTGCTGTCCCCAGCCGAGCCCAGCACCCAGTGCAGACTTCCAACAACTGGAGCCCCTGGGCTGGTGGGAGATGCTAGATGGTGTGTGTCAAGGAGCAGGGACAGGAAAGAGGGACCCCACTTGGTGCTGCCTTGAGTGTGTGAGGAATCCTAAGGGCCAGTAACCACATGTAGACAATGTCCTCTTCCAGGAATCTCAGGCAAATGCTAATGGATGGTTTCCTGGGAGCGACTCCTCCCCAAGAATTGAGGGTGCAGACAGAAGTGACAATTATTTGCCTGAACTGGCCACAGAAAGCAGTTTATAGCCGTGACCAAACACACAAGCACATGGCTGCAGACAGCATCGAAAATGGCTGATTTGGTGAAGCTCTGACCCTTCATTGCATGAGGTATCAGATAAAGACGTTTCAAAATGTCCTGTCTTTTATAACGTGTGTCTGAAGAGCTCCCAGCCTATGGTTGTTTTCAGTATGGGAGGGGGGAAAGGGAGCAGAGGGAGTTCAGTCTGGGGGGTTTTCAGTCCCATGTGGAGGATGGAGTGGGTGTCAGCACCAGCTGGGGAGCCCTACACTCCCCTTCCTCCAACAGTGAACTTGTGTACGGTCTGGGGTAACTCGACGCTTTGCATTTCTGAACTGCAGCTGCCTACTGCACTTCTGTGCACACCCCCAGTCTAATGAGAACTTAAAGCAGAGCTCGGACCTTTCTGCTGCTTACAATAGCTCCCCCTCCAAGTGCCTCGCACAACTAACTGCAGCATTTTCTCCCAGACTGAACTGTGCTTGTCTGCTACAAATTTGGAAAACTGGAACAACAGGGTCTGGGGACTCTCACCAAAATAAATGCAAACTTGTGTAGACATTTTTCCCTCTCCCTCGTATATGTAAAGTTGTAACTGTCTGTCACTTCAGTGGTCTCTGAAGACTGTCCCTATCTTGTGCTCTGTGCAGTGGCCAGCTGGAGTGCCACGGTCACTGCAAGCACAAAACTTGGAGCCACCAGTGATAGAAGCACAGGCCTTTCCCCTTTGAGTGAATGGAGAATGCCTGCTTCAGGCTCATGACACACACAAGTTCGTTTTCAAACTGGATTGCCTAAATCAGGGGTGTCCAACCTTTTTGAATGTGGGGCCAGATCACAAACTTTTTTTTTATCACCCAGTGGGCTGGCGAGCCATATTCGAAGACCTCACACGAACTGGTATCACATCAGGAAGTGATGTCATGTGACCTTCGACACCAATGAAGTTGCAGGAAGTGACAATGGAATGGGTCTGGAAATGTGGTTTAAAATCCAAAATAAAAACAATGTAAAAGCAAGAATGAAATAATACCAAGCACTTGACTAAAATAAACACTTTTGCTTCTACTAACTTCTCAGTGTATGGAAGAAGCATAATGCAAGTCGACAGATCAAATGTGGAAAAGGTATCAGCCCAAGTGGAAACTAATCAAAGCAACAAAATATGGTCATTTTTGAGAATAATCTTCAAGAAGATTTACTTTTATTGAATTAATAATTTGTTAGTAACACATCTTTAACAAGTAATAACAAGTTGAATCCCCAATCCCGCACAAAGAGAAACAGAAGCAAACACAATCCAAACACTGGACAATATTTTTACAAAGATATTTACCTGCTCCAAATTTACGTTGGAGCCCAGATGGTTCATGCTCTATTCTTGAGCATATTGTTTAATCTTACAGGAGCATGCAGGGGGCTCAGCCACAGCTTTCCCTCTCGGTGCAGCCCGGCCAGCCCATCTCCTATCAAGCGGTGACTTCCCCACGTGCTGCTGCACTTTTCCCCTACCTGCACCCACTGGTCCCAAAAGGCAGGAGGCTTTACTGCCGCTTCTGCTGGCCAGTGCTGACCCAGCCGGGCAACCCCAGGTGCACGTGGGAAGCTGGCTTCAGCCGCATGCTGCCTTGGCCAGCCGGGTCGGCACCGGCCAGGAAAAGCAGCATGCGGCTGAAGCTGGCTTCCCACATGCTGCGGTACGTGGGAATCTGGCTTCAGCCACATCCTGCTCTGCATGGGACAGACCCACCCGGGTCGGCACCAGCCAGCAGAGGTGGTGGCAGAGCCGTGTGCGGCTCGGGACTGACCAGCGCAGGTAGGGGGAAAGTGCAGCTGAGCCCCTGCTGCTCCGGCTGGGCTCATCCTGTCTCGAGAGGCACGTGGCTACTCTTCCCACACGCACCTTGTGGGCAATGTCAAGCTGACACGGTGCATGTGGGAACCTTGTCCCTTCCCTAGCCCTTCAGCAGCCATCAGGAAGCTGCTGAGGGGCTGGGGGAGGGACAAGGTGGGAACGAAAGTAAATTGTGTTTACTTCTGTTTCCTGTTGCAGCACCGCGGGCCTCAGAAAATGTCTTGGTGGGCCGCGTGTTGGACAAGCCTGGCCTAAATCAACCAGTTTAAATACACTTGTAGCTTCCAAGAAGGAGTGTGACCTCCATTTCATGCATTCGTCAGCGACTGTCCAGGGGAGATCTGTAAGCTGTATGCAGCCCATCAAATGCCACAGCACTGCACACCATAGAGCGGTTGGTAGGTGGTCATCTCTTTATCTTTGACAACAGGTTTCTCCTATGTTCCATGTAATCTACTAGTCCCAAATGGAAACTCCCCAACAGTCTGGACTAATCCAAAGGGAAAACTGTGTCAGAGCACATTGCAACTAAACGTGTTCAGTGTTGTGCTAGCTAAAGTATTGTACGCAGACAACAGCAAATTGTGTTTAAAATCCCGAGGCCTAACTGCTGGTCCACCACATGCCTGTCCCTGACTGCACAAAAACACCCCATGACTGTATTTAACAACATGCAAGTGAAGGCATCTTGGAACATGCGTTTTAGCATGGCACTATTTTCAAAGTAAGCCGTAGTGCAGCTGGTTGGTGCAAACTGGCAGGATCTGAAGAGAGGACTATAAACTGGCACCTTTGTCTTCATGTTAACTCTCTTTTGCCAGGCTTAGTAAATGTTGTAATAGTGCTTGCAGGCTGCCCATGACTCTGGGCCTTGTGACTGGAGACAAAACATGAGTAGGAAGTTCTAGGAACTTGAATGCAGCCTCTGCTTCTTACAAAATGAAGTGCTGCAACATTGGGCAACTCAATTAAGCTCATTGCCTTATTTAAGAAAAT
>NW_017728906.1:193035221-193039560 GCF_001723895.1 Crocodylus porosus
CTGGTTTTCTCTGATTTAAAAAAAAATCCTCAATTTTCACATTAAAAAAAGTAACCCCAAATCCACGTTTTTCTGCGATGAAGATGAAAGTCTGTCTGTCTGTCTGTCTGTTATTAGTGGTGGTTCATTTTAATCATGGAAAAATGTGGATTTGGGGCTACTTTTTAAATCTGAAAACTGGGGATTTTTTTTTTTAAATTGGAGAAAATCAGGATCTCTGGTTATCAGCTGACCCTCCAAGGGGTGCAGATGATGAACTGCCAAGTGAGCAGATGCGATTGTCCTTTGGTTATTCTGTCTGCCATCACTTGTACCAATTCTAAAGGCAAGATTGCTAATGTCTCCTTCTGTGGTATAAAGCTGAATCCGGATGGATGTTACTCTTTCTTTATCAACTTGCAAGCAGTTCACAAATGTAAATCCTTTTTTTTTTCTTATCTGAATGTTGAGTGGCACAGGAGAGTTCTCAGCCTTGAGAGAAATCTAGCTATTAATACCGAAATGCATGAAGATTGAAGTTCCCCTTAGAGATGAATGAATGATGTGCTCTGAATCTATCCTCTTTGTGTCATCACTGCCTGAAGATGGCCTTCCACAAGGTTACAGCTGGCTCATCGTCTGTGTAGTGGTAAGGGAGGGAAACAGGTAGATGGAGCTTTATTTTTCACACAAGTGCTTTTGGATTTCCCTACCATTGCTAAACTGTGCAGCAGGTTGTATGCTTCTGAATTACAGTCTTTACTTGGTAATAACAGACGTGAGGCTTTTTTACTTGAACTGAAAGAGCACAAGCAAACAAGATAGAGAAACTGCAGCCAATTTAAAACAAAAATAATATATGCTTTACACTATCCACTGTTGTTCTGTCTCCTGTACCAATTTTGTATAATTTTTCTGCCCGTCCCCCTTGAAGTAAAATATTTAAAGACTTTATTATACCTCCATAGTATCACAGTGGTTGTTTAAGCATCTCCAAGATACTTTAAAAATATTGTCCCATAATTCCCCTTTGCAATTCAGTTCTGTCAGTGAATCGCTCACCCCTTTTCACAGATGGATAAATCAAAGCTGAGGACTTTCTGGAGGTCATGCACTGAGACAGGAGTTGAGCTGGGAGTACAACTCAGAAACCCTGATTTCTATTTCTTGCTCTCAGTGCCAGGAAGATGATTTTTGCTGTAAATGCCAGTGCAAAAAAGCCAATGGCACTAAGTGTACCCATTAACATTTGTGCTAACAACATCTCTTCGGTGATCTATGGAGGAGGTTTCCCAGAGGATTTCTCATGGGAAGGTTCAGCTGCTAATACTGCTGTACTTCAGGCCGTGTTATACCAGTAGTGCTAATTTAGGAGCGTGAATGTGCTGGTATTGAAGCTAAAGTCATATTCAGTACTTTAAAAGAACATGCTTTTGACTAGAACATGCTTTTTACTGCTCATACCTCTGATTCTTGCAGCTGCAATGTCTTGGCTTTGGCAATCTTATCTTGGTTTTTTTTTTAAATGACAAGAATCAAACATACATGCATGTAACCCTCTAACAAGCCAAAAGAGGGTATTTTGGGAAACTTTTATTTCCTCTCTTTGGAAAATTAAAGTTACAGGAGATCAGATTGTGTTTGGTATCAGTGGATAAAGATGCATTATGAGACATAAAGACGTGCTGCTGTCTTGAATAGCCTTGCTATTGGCAAGATCAAATAAACGAGACAAAATAGGATGTCAAGAAAGGTATCTAGAAAGGATGCTGACTTTTACAGGACTTTTATCTCCCCTTCTTATTGCTGCTGTTGCTGATTTTATTAATAAACTTCTCAGGCATGCTCACTCCTACCTTCAGTCTACCCAAAGCAACCTTTTTGTTCTGCCGTGCCTCAAAGCAAACCTCAAGCCACCCAGCGGTCAGCCAGGAGCTATATTTTGCTGTTCCCACTGCACACGCAAGAACCAGCAGCTCGGTAAATCAGCCACATATTTTAGCCTCTTGGTTTGTACAAAAAGGGCAGAGATTCATTGCTAGTTTCCATCTGGCCCATCCCTGTGTTTGAGTCTGAATTTTCACCAGTGACTAAAAGCTCCCAGCAGCGCCACATTTGACCTGCCTTCAGAGAGTGGCATCTCCCCCTGCATTACCAAAGGTCAGTGAAGTTAACTTCAGAGATCGTGGCCTTTGTACAGCTCCTTGTCTGGTGTCTGGGTGACTGTTCCTAGTGTGCATGTCCTGTTCTGCGCTCAATCCCCCAATGAGTCTATTACAACAGCAATGACTTAATCTGTCCGTTTACCCCATTGAGACTGATGAGGTTGGCTCGGGAAGTCTCCATTTCAGGAGTCCACGATGAACTTGAGCACAGATGGGTTTCTCAGTCCTGCACGTCTAGGAGGCTGTGGCTTTTTGTCCAGTTCCTGTAGACTAGAAGAGGCTGAGGAGATCATAAGATCAAAGGAAAGTAGGGCTGGAAGGGACAAGGTCATCTAGTCCAGCCCCTTCATGAAAGCAGGATTAGCCTTGACTACATGACCCCAGTCAAGTGTCTATTTGTCTTGCTGTTGAGAACTTCCAAGGATGAAGATGCCACAGTTTCTCTAGGTACTTAGCCTATTCCAATGCTTGCCCACCCTCATAGTCAGAAAGTTCCTCTTAATCACGGGGGGTTGTCAGGGATGAGAGGGAAGTAACCCGGGTTGCTTCTCTCTGGTGGCAGGAAAATATCCTGTTATCAGAAACCTACAGCTTCTTAAGGAAAGCCCCATCCCTCGCTGAAAAGTGCTCTACCCATGAGCTCTGCTGGCTTTTCATACAAGACAGTCCAGTGAGTGTTTGGCTGCAACTTTTGAAACCTTCTCATATTATTATTATTTTTTTTCTTGGGGAAGAGGGAATAGCTTTGGAGCAAATAAGAAGGCGTGATTTTTTTCTGGCCGGATTTTGGCAGTAGTTTTTCATAGCTTAATGTCCACCTGTCGATGTCCAGGTTGATTTCTTAACCTCCTGCGTGCTTCGCCTTTAGAGGGACTGTGTAGCATACAGCTCTCTGACTGTACTGTTGATTGTATTGTCTACAGGCGTACAGCACCAACAACTCTTGGGTTTCTATGTCTAGACATGTCTTGGAAGCTGTCGGTAGAAGTCTGTACAAAAATTGCATTTGGCTAATCCAGCTGGTTTGAGGTCCAGCAAAGCCCTGTTAGATGAAACTAAAAAGTGGGTAGCTGTTTTTAAGCATGCAAAAGTACTCTTACTTTCTCTCTCATTTTATTTATTTAAGTATATATGGGAAAAGCATGTACCAAGGTGCTCCACAGGCGCATTTGTATATGCAGAGTTTGCTCAGGCACCACTTCTAACAAGTATTTCTAGTCTTTTTGGTCCCATGAAACATTAAGTTCTGTGCATGTCAGCTTGCCGTGGTCTTTCAGTGTATGTTTTAGTGTTGTCCCAGTAATAGAGAAGCTGTAGTAAGTAATCCACAAGTATGATTCTCTAATGGTGAAGCACAAGCCTCCGGCGTATTGGATGGAATACAGCTTTCTGATTCTTGCCTATCCGCAGTATCCATCTTACACGTCTAGCCATTCTCATTAGTGCACGCTGAAGTGCTTTATAGATCACAGTGAATTTAACCTTGGTGCCCCATGAAAATTGGGGAAAGTGTTACCCTTGCATTATAGATGGGAAAACTGAGGCACAGAGGCTATGTACCGAACTGAATCTCTTGCAGAGAGTCTGATAGAGCTGAGACTAGACTCTCCTGGCTCCTGCTAGGAGATCCCTAGTACTTCCCCCCCCATCCCTCACTTCCATGGACCCTGGCGTACATAACACCACTCTTGCTTCCTGTCGAGAAAAATGGCTCGCAACACAAGTTTATCCTTCTTCTGACACAAGCCCTTGGTGGCTTGAGAAGAAAAGGCTTTGAGCCAAGGCCCGACATGCTGCTTCACAATTATTGCACAGCATGGCCAAACCGTCGAGGAAGGCTTACAAAGCCTGATGGGGCAGCTTGAGAGCACTGCGTGTGTCACCTGTAGCCAGGCTATTGGCAGTTGACTTGTACGGCTGGTGACTTCACATCAGCAGTTTCCAGTCTTCTGCCAAGGAAGATGGAAGCAGACCCAGTGTATCCGGTAGAGCAGACCTGCTTCTCGAGTCCAGATTCAGTCGCTGGCCCTTGGCAACATGAGGCCCCGTAGTGCCAAGTGAGGGCATGACGGCTGCACAGAGCACTGCTCTCAAGGAACTTCCACACTGTAAACCTACGACCCAGGAGCATTGCTACAGACTTTTGTTTAGGGGCTACTTATGTACTATATTTACCTGTCTGTTTATAGTGAAAT
>NW_017728906.1:193040220-193045105 GCF_001723895.1 Crocodylus porosus
CCCCCCCATCCCTCACTTCCATGGACCCTGGCATACATAATGCCACTCTTAAATCCATAGGAATCCAGGCTTAAATTAACTTGATGCCTTGTCTTGTTAAATTGTGTGTGTGGATATGGCACTCTGGGTGAGTGCCCTTTGGTTCTTCTCTAGGGATGGAGAGGAAGTCCCAGCTGGGGAAAAGCTGTTGGCAGGGTGAGGTGGGGACCAAGAGGAGATGCTTTGCATTTTGTCCATGTAGGGGGCATGCTCTGGGCTTTCATTACCCAAGGGCAGTGGGATCCAGTGGATTGGAAAGGCGCTGTGTAACTGAGGTGTTCGAGTATATGTTAAGTAATTCAGCTGCACGTGTGAGCCTGAGGTCCTTGCAACATAGGCCAGCAGGGGATAATTTTATGGTTGAATACAGTTTTAGCTTTGAATGTCTTGGCTCATCTCAAAATCGCTTTAACTGTAACATTATCTGCATATGTAATGGCTTCAATTTGGAATGGTATTTATTTGAGTTGGTTTCCTTTATTTCAATAATCAGTTTTAAAACAAAAGATATACAGAGGAATTCCGCCCCCCCCCCGCCCTCAATAGAGATTGTCAATGCTTTTTTCTTAGGGAAGCCTTAAAACTTAATAAAGATGTAGCTGATGGAAGTGTCTGCAAGAGCCTGTCTTTCTGATGCATTGGTTGAAACAAGAGGTTTCTTAATGCTTGGTGTGGGTGGGCAGGTCTGGTGGTGGGACTCTCTATTGGAAACAGATATTTTAGCTTTCTCACTTACACATGGTGGCCCTGAGCAAGTCATTTCAATTCCTGTGCTTCAGTTTCACATCTGCAAAACTGAAACAGGTGGAGACACTTCAGAGTCTTCATTTGGTGGAAGCGTCCACATGCGTCATAGTAGGACGTCCTCATGGGAAGTGCTAAGCAGAGAAGCTGACACCCCAAACATCTGAATCTCGATGCACAAAGCTCTGCTGCCTGGGGTAAAAGTCAGGGCTGAAAGCTCAGAGGATCTATCCGAACTGTTCTGAAATTAGGGGTCATGACTCCAAATGAGGTCATGGCACATAAAGATTAGGGTTGTGAGCTTCAGGGAAACTCAGCTACAGTGGCTGGGCTTAGACCAGAAGTGGAGTTGCAAGCCTGGGAGTGAGGTCACCACGGGAAAAGATTGGGAACTACTGTTCTGTAAAGACTTGTGACCCTCTGGGGGGGTCACCCTAGGGGGAGGCAGTCAGAGTCTGTCAGTATGGGCTGCTGAAGCAATGAATGTATAAGTGCCTCAAGACTAACAAGCGTAGACCGGTACGGTGACTGCCAGTTTCTATCATGCAGACTCATCATAATTTATTTAGATTATTCTAGTACTTAGAGGTTTCTATCAGGAATGGGGGGAGACGTTGTTATAATGATACTTTGCATTTACAAAGAATTTCTCAATAGAGCTCAAAGCATTTTGCAAAGGAGTTCTGTATGGTTATTCCCATTATACAGATGAGGGAAGCTGAGGCACAGAGCAGTGAAGTGACTTACTCAGAGTTGCTCAGGAGTTGAACTAGGAATAGAACCTAGGCCTCCTGAGCCCCAGCCCACGACACTGCTCTGTGTCCCATGCACATAATGCAGATAAAAAGCACTGATCCATCAGAGGGATCCAAGCAGATGGACTCAAACCCTGCTGGACTCCTAAGGATGGTAGCTGGTCTCCATGCGGACAGGTTTGTGGGGTCTGATCTTTCAGCAACCAAAATCAATGCAGTTGAGGTCTGTTAATAGCAACATGGCAGTGACCTGGTCCTACATTGCTCTCAAGTGGATGCTGGTGTTATAGAGAGTTGTCTAAATATATGGTATGGAAAATATTTCTAGGGGAAACGTTGTTGGTAGGAAGGTGTTGCTCGTAACAGGCATCGCTACATACAAGTGTCTACTATAGCAAAATTCCTGTTAGCCTCAAGAGACAAGAAGTATTTACAATTTTTCATGGCAGAGACCTATTTACTACTTTTACCTTTTAAACTGGTGGGGCCACAGCCTGTTTGATCTTTTCTGGAGGCTGTCGGGAGGGTGGCAGAATGCCTTTGTCATCTTGGTTCTGTGAAGTCTCTGAACAGTGCTGGTGTTGTATAAATGGAAAATTGTTATTTAGGTACCTGATTGTCCTGCTTATTGGGAACAAGTTATTTCCTCATCTCCAGCAGCGGTGGCTTAGTTTGGCCCATCTCTTGGCTGGTTTAAAGAATGTCTGACCTTTGAATCTGTGATTTCTAATTGATGCTTCTTAGAGAAACACAATGGGTAAAAATCACCCCCATTATACCTGCTTAGGTCTGGTCTGAATTTGGTCTCAGATGAGTACCTCATATAGGGAGATGAACAGAGACTCCATAAGGTCTGTTGGCTTTCTCACAATTGTCCATCTATTTTGTAGAGGAGTCACTGACGGGTACTATGAAGATTGCCGGTGATATAAAACCTAGGATAACAAGATGGTGTGAATAGACTATACTGTGAATAGAGGTATGTGAGGGTATGTCATGTTTGCAGCTTCACCCTGTTAAAAAGAAGTCAGTTGCTCCAGAGCAATTCAGAATTCCCAGGGGGCTTTTGAACCATTGTTTTAATTGTCTGCTGCTTGATCCGTTATCCAGAGTGACTGCTTGTTGTGTGTTCAGCACCTGCCATACATCAGGATGTTAAAGATAAGGAGGAACTGCTTCTCCCCTAGCATCTCAATAGCCGTATAGGTGGTTTAGGAAAAGATTTTATTGAGCAAATCCTCCCTGCATATCTCATCCCAAGCAGAAACATGGAACAGCAGTGCAAAGAGAAAATAAAAGGCATTGCCTGGGCTGTAGAAAACTCGACAAAAAATACCGGAGGGAAAAACCGGGCTCCACTTGAGAGGAAATGCAAAGGGAGACAAATGCAGGGAGAAAAAAAAAATACCATAAAGAAACTAAATTAAATGGGAAATTAAATTCCTTGGGACATAAATGCCAGGACATTCGCTTACTGCAGGTAACTGTGTGGCCCCGTGGCATGCACTGAACAAGAAAAATGATCATCTACCAGGTATGCTGTGTGTACTGTAAGCATAGCCTCTACCTCATCACTACATAGGTGACTGGGAATATGATGTCAGGTTAAGACGGGGTGGGGAAATAGCGGCCCGCGGGCTGGATGTGGCCCGCCAAGCCATTCTATCCGGCCCAAAGGGCCCCTAAAAATTTAGAAAATTAATATTCATCTGCCCGGGGCTGCCTGTCATGCGGCCCTCGAGGGCTTGCAAAAACTCGGTAAGCGGTCCTCTGCCTAAAGTAATTACCCACCCCTGGGTTAAGATCCTGATAATCTTGCTGTCCTGAGCTGGCTGCATTGAAGACTGGCAGTGACAAATGAGAGGAATAGTATCACTGGCAGGACTCCCTTATGTATAGATTGGGAAGTAAGGAGGTCTCTCTTGGTGGGGGCAGCCTGGGAGACCCTACTAATATTCCCCAGGAAAGGTAAAGCAGCCTAAGGTCCCACTATGCTTGTGGAGGGTGGGGAGGGAAGGGGCCTTAAAATCTTTGCTTGGGAGGTGGAGGAGCTGGGTCTGTGCATCGGTGGGGGAAGGGACATGCTCAGCAGAGGCACTGTATGTGAATGGACCAGGCGTGCCTCCTGCATGTCAGTCTGGGCTCTCGAATGTGCTTCCTTTCTGACGCAACAATTTATAGGATTTTTTTTTTTTTTTTTACTCTCTTATGCCCACTCTATGGACTTCTCTGTGTGAGCCGGCTCCTTGTAATTAACTTTAAGCAATGCTGCCTCGTAAACACAAGTGAATAATAGAGATTTTTAAAAATCTGTAATTTAAGAAAACAAAATACAAAATGCTGCGTCTGTTCCTTTGAGATCCATTGGTCCCCGGTCAGCGAGAACAACAATTCTGGTGGTTTGGATATACTTGCTCTGTCGGGGGAAAAAATGTACTAGCATGTGACTGAGTCAGCGGAAAACATCACTTGGTTAAAAGGCTTAAGTTGCAGAAAGAAGATGATTTTGTAACAGCAACTGATGCAATGTTTTTGTGCTTTCGCTGCTAACAGCATGCTCTGGTCTCTGCAGTAGGTTAATGTGTGTGTTAATTTACATATGGTGACAAGACTTTATTCTCTAAGGCCCCATTAGTGTTGGCAGATTTGAAGAATAGAAATATAGCACTTCCAATGTTTTCTGGTCTGTAGTATAGACCAGACCTAACTGGGCACAATAGGTGTGATTTTTACCCGTTGTGTATTGGACGTTCAAAATTATAGTATTAAATCAAAATGTACCGTATGTTGCAGAAGGTTAAAAGGACAAAAAAATACATTTGCTTACTAGATTATTATACTGCTGTAAATAGCAACTATTTTTATCCTTTTTTTCACAGTCACCTCAGAGCACTTTTAATAGCTCAGTTGAATTTTGCTTCAGAATCGGGAGGCATGAGGGGCAACACAAGGATGGTTTGAAGTTGTCAAAAAGTGGCCAAATATTTCATAGACATTAGGGCTGGAAGGGACCTTGACGATCATCAAGTCCAGCCCCCTGCCCAGGGGCAGGAAGTCAGCTAGGGTCAAAGGATCCCAGCAAAATAAGCGTCCTAATGTTTCTTGAACAAGTCCAGAGTAGGTGCCTGCACCACTTCTGGAGGAAGTCTGTTCCAGGCCTTGGGAGCTTGGACAGTAAATACATTTTTCCTTATGTCTAGCCTAAAACGGTCTTGGAGGAATTTGTGACCGTTGGTCCTTGTTATCCCTTGGGGCGCTCTGGTGAACAGACGTTCCCCCACATCCTGATGCCCGCCCCGATATACTCATAGGCAGTCTGTTCCAGGCCTTGGGAGCTTGGACAGTAA
>NW_017728906.1:193045205-193047508 GCF_001723895.1 Crocodylus porosus
TGACACAAGAGTTGGGTTTACTGTAGAGTCATGAGAATTACTGGATGCCTGGTATTGCTGGGTATCAGTCCTGCCAGGAACCCTGTGCAGGAGAAACTGCTCTGACTTCACTGGGACTTTTCATCCTCTTTGCCTCACACAACTCCCTGCAGGATTGTGGTATGAGATTTTTCTAAAGGGCCTCAGGCCTTATCTACATGCTGAAGCCGTTCCATTTTAACTAGAGGGGTAGCTATACTTAAAGAAATCCTGTTGGACTCCCATAATGTTGGCACAGCATCAAGGCAAAATGATCTTTGCTGGTATAGCTCATGACTACAGGGGAAGGGCAATAAGTTATACTGTTATAAGATGTAAGTACAGCTGTGCCCATGCTCAGGGTTGTTCTGGTATAGCAGTTTAAGTAAAGTATTGCATCTCTGACACCGTTCTTCCTGGTACAAAAGTTGTAGATGAGGCCTAAATGAGTTAGGAACACAAATCTCCTCAAACTCATTCAGGCACTTTGGGAAATCTCATGTGGGTCTTGAAGGCAGAGACGGCTTGATAAATTCAGTGATTGCAGCGAGTCTTGAGTCTCCTTTTCAGCATGTTTTTTCTCCATATTTCTTCCCCGTTCCATACGTATCCTTCCCTTTAGTTTTTTCTGCATCCTCAGCATGTGGTTTTAGTTCTGATACTTAATCTCCTTATGGTGTTTGTCTCTGGCCTTGGTAACTGGCTTGCCTTTTAGTTTCAGTTTGGGGTCATTATCATGTGTGATTAGTCTTGGAGCCTAACGAAGACAATCAGACATAACTGGAGGGTCATTGACCCATGTAAATATTGGAGAGTTGCAAAGGAATTTTATCTTTAGGCTTCCTGAGCAGATGCATTTGAATGCTGGATGGTTTAGGGCAGTGGTCTCCAAAGTGGGGTGCGCAAGATGATTCATTGGGGTGTGGGAAGAAAATATTAGAACTTCTATTTCTATTTCTATTTATATAAATATACATATAATGGGGGTGCATGCTCAAAAATTTTTTACTGATAGGGGTGCGCGATCAAAAAAGTTTGGAGACCACTGGTTTAGGGAACTGATAATGGGATTCAAATGACACCAAATGACACTCCAGCTATCCAAGAGCTAGAAGTTCAGATGTGCAGCTGCCCCTTTATTTAATTCACATAGGTTTTTGCAGCACACGCAGGAGAGGGATGGTGCAAGCACCAAATGAAATATATCCAAGGTTGTGAGGAATCCCAAGGATCTCCGGCCCAGCAGTAGGGCAACAAAGTTTGTTCACTCCACTAGCTTTATTTTAAAGATGGACATCATGTTTGTCTTGGTCTCATTACTGCGGCGTGTTACCGGTTGTGTCACACTTGCATAGTTCCACAACAGCATCCAGAAGATGGTGGAAAGACCAAGATTTTCTGCTGCTCCAAGTTCATATTTTGTGACAAGGGGATGGAGACGCACCAGAAAACTGCGATTCTTAATGCTTAACGAGTTAGAGAAACCTGGCGGGGAGATCAGACTTAATGCCAATTTGAAGTTTTCAAAGGGACTGTCCATTAGTTGAGCATTGCTGTAGTAATGCTGGGTAAGTTGTTGCCAAATGATGCTAGCGAAGTAAGTTGTTTGTGGATTAATTAGTTGAATTTCTGTTAGCCAGCTGTCACTAATTGTTGATAGCATGCAGGCTTAGTGAAAAGCTGAGGATTAAAAAGAGGTAGCGGCTGATTTTTCTCTGCCATCATGCCTGTCAATTCAACAGGGCTTGGGCAGCAGTGAGGATGTCAATATTGCCAGTGTCTTGTGCTCCCTGGCTCTTTGCTGTATCTATTTCTCTTAAATTTAGGTTGGGATCTCTCTGAGGTAGAGGGCCATCTCTCTTGCTGTATATTTGTACAGGACCTTGCACAGTGGGAGTCAGATCCTTTGAATATTATCTCATGCAAGTCAAGCAGTAAGTAACCTAATAAATAGGGGTCTACTGGACTGGTTAAACAAGGAAAGCCTGAAGTCAAGGAGGCAGCTGGCTGATTTTTGTGGGCAGATCCCAGGGTTGGCTGCCATTTTCACAGGCTGAGTTTGATGCCTCCCACATGCCTCTGATTGGCTCCAGCAGTCCTGCCCCACAGATTGCCACATGGCCTGCCACTGCAGCTTAATTACCTGATTAAGTCCAGGGAAGCCATTAATCCCCGTGGTGTTAAACATGGATTAATGGCTTCCCTGAGCTTAATCAGGGTAGTTAAGCCACGGTTTCAGGCCATCCCCTGAAGCAGTGGGCTGTACGATTTTTGGCAGGCTCATG
>NW_017728906.1:193047608-193057069 GCF_001723895.1 Crocodylus porosus
AATAACTTGCCCACTGCTTGGGGATGGCCGGGAAGCCCTGCAGTCTTGGAGCACGGGGGAAGGGGAGTAGCCCTGCTCTGCCGCCCCCTTCTTGCCATCCCCTCCATCCTCTGCCTCCCCCTCCTGCCCGTGCTCCGAGACAGCAGGGCTTCCCAGCCTTTTCTCTGCTTGCCGGTGCGGTTTTTGTTTGTTTGCTTTTGTTTTGCAGCGAGCCTGCCAAAATCCTGGAGCCTGCTCAAAATCACGTTTTCTGTGAAAATTGCCCAGTCACGATTTTGGCAGGTCCCTGCTAATAAAGAACGACCCTTTGGTTCTTGGTGAAGGTATACCTCGGCCGGATGACTTGGAGAAACTTGTGTTTTCCACTACCTAGATTCCCACTGTCCTTTCAGTTACCTGGGTCTGTAATCTTCAAGCCATAGCTATCTCTAGGCCCAGACGTGCAGGCCACGATGAAGCTTTTCTGTTTCTATCTGCATGAGCCCTGACTTGCAGAGCAATTAGTCCCAACTTCATGGTCTGACCACAACTTGCTCCTCTGTCTGTTCACTGGGTCGTCTTCCTCCAGCACCAGACGTAAGCCGAGGAGGCCTTGAAGGCTTTTCCTTGCTTAACCAGTCCAGTCTGGCACCTCCACCCTTGCTCTCCCAGTGACGGCAGGCTGGGCTCTGTTTTTCTCAGGCTCCTCTGTCTACTCCCCAAATGCCTGGCCAGACTCCCTGGCTACATACATAAATCTGTCATCCTCCAGTTATTTGGTATTATCATCTCATTTTAAACCCTTTCTACAATTCTTGCTTCAGCCATTTCTCCTACAAACTCCACCCATGTGACACTCTTTGGGCAAGATTTTGGCTTTATGCTGGGCATGGTTTGTTTTATTGTTATCTCCCTGTCGATAACCCCTCACACGCCTGTTTTTCTCGGTTTTATCTGTCCTGTCAGACATCTGGTTTGTGAACTCTCTGGGGTGGGCCTGGCTCCTTTCCTCTGTGTCCGTACGATGTCTCACACAATGGGCCTCTGGTTCCCGATTGTTTTAACAGGAATAAATACTACGTTCGCTTCAGAAGAAAAGTGGCGTGCGCCAAGCCATCCAGCAGAGCCGATGCCTCAGGAACCGAATGTTTAAAGGAACGTAGGAAACAACTCTTTGAGATGGTGCCTATAAGGCGGCCTAAGGAAAGGGAGTCAGGCAGGCTTGTATAATTGAGAAAGCTGAGCAATGAGGAGACAGGTGTCTAACACGTGTGCTGGGGAGGTGAACAGAGTCCAAACTCGGGCATCTCTTTGCAACAGACTGCTGTTCTTCCAGGCAGAAAAGATCCCCGTCAGAGGTGTTGATGTGGCTGTCTGGGTGGTGATGTAGTACTTCTGTGTGTCACATTATCAGAGTCCTTTCACCTTTCCAAATGCAATCACGTTATCTTATTAGCAGTGCAAGCCCTGTGGTGACCTTTGTTCTGACTAATTGGAGGAATAAAGTTCACCAGTAAAGACTGGAAAGGGTTTTACTGGTTTCTCTTGTGGGAGGCGACCAGGCAAGCACAGTTGTGTTGGTGGTGCCCTGCAGGGAAATCACATGCTAGGCTCCTGAGAGCAGAGCGAGGCACAGACCCGGCAGCTGGCTGAACCTCGGCTGAGACTTCCCCTTTGCCTCACTTGCCTTTCTCCTTCCCTCGCAGCTGCGTAAATGAGTATGGAAGATTATGATTTCCTGTTCAAAATTGTTTTAATCGGCAACGCCGGCGTGGGGAAGACCTGCTTAGTCCGACGCTTCACTCAGGTAGGCTGTCACTTTGCTTAATGGGGAGCAACGTGCTTTTGGGGCAGCTGCTGTGTAAAGCCATTTGAGCAAGTAACCGGCTGCAGTAGCCGGGGCTGTGATTTGGGCTGCATGCCAGGCGGGTAGAGGTTAAGCGTGTTGGCTGCATTTCCTAAAGCAGTGTGTCGTTGTAATGCTTGTACTGAGGAGCGGTAGCATAACTAGGAGGAGGTGAGCGGGCACTAGCTCTGGGCATCTTTAGAGGTGGCACAAGAATGGCAGCTGAGGACCTGGGCACTGCCACTGCCTAGGGAGCACGACTTCCTCATTGCACCTCTGCTGGGGAGGGTGGTATCGTGTCTCGCCACTGCTCTCTGTGTCCTGTAAGGGTTACCAAGTCATTCAAAACGGACCCCAATGGATGGCCTTCTCCAAAGCCCTTTAAAGCAGTTTGGGAAGACTGCCACTGAGACTGAGGGCCTTTGGATCAGGCCTAGATGGGACACAGAGATGGACGTACCCTCTTGCCGCATTTCGCCAGGGTGCCTCCCCTGTCGTGCTCCCTCCAGGTCTGGGGGGACGTGGGTCCCAAGTGATGGGAAGCTGTTGTTGCTGCTGGTAACTAATAGTACAACTAAGAAATTCAGCTGCCAAGCCAGCACTTTTCATCAACTTCATGCATCTTTTGGAAATGAGATATTTGGAGTCTTTTAAAGGGTGTCTAACAATAGCTTTAAAGAACTGAAAAAAAATAAAAGACCAAATGTGGCCTTGCAAACATTTGGTTACCTCTGTGAGCCACGTAGCTAAACTCTCGGAATAGAAATGGGTTAAGTCCCTGCCTGCCTTGAAGAAAATGAAGTAAATCCAGAAGCTCGTGGACCAGCTGCCTTGTAAAATGATCCTGCCTCCAGGGTGGAGAGGGGAGCCTGTGTGATGCTTTGTATAACATGAGTTGTCTTTTGGGAGGGCAGTGGCAGCTGTGTCAGCGTTTTCCATCATGATTTGGTTTTAAAAACACCTCTGGAAATCACAGGCTGGCCCTTCTCTCCCTCTGCTAGTAAGTAGCTAGGTGTGCAAGAGCCCAGCCTGAGGGGTTAAGTGCAAAATCTGCTGCTGCTCCGGCTCTGGCAGCTCTACTGCAACTGCTGCGATCAGAGGCAGATGTGTCCCCACATGGACGTGACTTTGCCCAGGCCTGCAGGTGTGCACACCAGTCATTAGGAAGCTGTTGGTATTTTATTCACTATTTGCTGTGGCTCGGGGCCCTTTGAAACCAAGCACTGCCAGAAATGTTGCAGTGGCAGGCTCTTGAGATTGCCGCAGTAAAGAGAGCGCCTGGCCCTGCGTTTGCTCTCAGACTAAAAACGTGAGGCTGTTGCCTGGGAGGAGACAGAAGCTCCTTTGACACAGCTGTGCGGTGGAGTAGGGGGACGGGGAGGCTATGATGCGGTGTGAACAGACCGTCCTGTTCCGATTGATGCTTCTGGTTCTGCTTGTCCTTACAAATTGACATGCTGGATCAATGAGCCTATCCAATCCTCCCCCAGCAGCCAGTATCACATGCTGAAGGGAAAGGTGTAAAACTTCTGTAGGAGGTTTTCCTCTTTCCCTTTGTGTTTATTCCTGTCGTTTGCCTCTCCACCTCCCAAGCCAGCTGCTTTCCATAGGAGAAGGGCTCTGTGGACGGAAAAACACCCTGGAGCTAATTTGCACCACAGAAGATGCGGTTAGTTGTTCTGTTGCTCCATGCAATGTAGGGGCCAATGTTGCTGCTGCTCCAAGCATGGATTCCCAGTTTGGGTCGTGGGAATTTTGTGTTCAGACTCTAGTTCTCCGTTCCTTTGGGTCTGGGGTGATGGGGCGCAGAGGACTCTCCACATTGGTTCTTTGCCTGTTCCCTGTCTGCGTACTGGGGAGAGGAGTAGGATTAGAGAAGGCAGAGGGAGGGGGGAAAACATCTAGAGAGGCCTCCTCATCAAGAGGAATCTGGTGTATTGTCTTTTAGTAGAATTATCTAACCAAACTGCTTTCTTTGCAGGGGCTTTTCCCCCCAGGTCAAGGAGCCACAATTGGCGTTGACTTCATGATTAAAACCGTGGAGATAAATGGTGAAAAAGTAAAGGTAGGAACATCCTGACTTCTAGCTTAAGCTTTGCCTTTATTTTGTTTCTGGCTGGGTTTGGGCAAATAGTAGTATTCGTTTCTCTTTGAAATAGGGGATGGACACAACTGGCCTCTCTGATGACTTACAAGACAGGGTAGGGGGCAGCCGTATTATCTGAGAACATGTGAACTGGATTGTTGAGACCTTGGATGTATCACGTAGCCATGTGCCTCTGTTCATAGTTTCATAGTTAGTAGGGTCGGAAGGGACCTGAGCAGATCAAGTCTGACCCCCTGCCATGGCAGGAAAAAGTACTGGGGTCAAACAACCCCAGCAAGGTGATTGTCTAACCTTGCCTTAAAGACCCCCAAGATAGGAGCCAGCACCACTTCTCTTGGAAGTTGGTTCCAGATCCTAGCCGCCCTGACAGTGAAGTAGCACCTTCTAATATGGCAGGAAAGAGTACTGGGGTCAAACAACAACCTTGCCTTAAAGACCCCCAAGATAGGAGCCAGCACCACTTCTCTTGGAAGTTGGTTCCAGATCCTAGCCGCCCTGACAGTGAAGTAGCACCTCCTGATATCTAGCCTGAATCTACTCTCTGCCAGCTTGTGGCCATTATTTTAGTCACTCCTGGCAGTGCTTGGGGGAACAGGGACTTCCCCAATGCCTGCTGGTCCCCTCTGACTAGTTTGTAGACAGTTACCAGGTCCCCCCTCAGCCTTCTCTTGTGGTGGCTAAACAGGTTCAGGTCCCGTAGCCTCTCCTCATAGGGCCTGCCCTGCTGCCCCTGATTATGCAAGTGGCCTCCTCTGGACCCTCTCCATGCTGTCCACATCCCTCCTGAAGTGTGGCGCCCAGAACTGGACACAGTACTCCAGCTGTGGCCTGACCAGTGCCGCGTAGAGGGGGAGGGTCACCTCTTTGGACCTGCTTGAGATGCATCTGTGGATGCATGACAAGGTGTGGTTGGCTTTCCTGACTGCATCCCCACACTGGTGCATACACAGGAATGATAGTACTCCATATGCTTTCCGAAGGGGTTTTGCAAAATGTAGTAGGTGCTATGGAAGCACATAGATTTATTTCAGTGCAGCCTCCCTTTGCTGAATTTCGGTTAACCAAAGCGGTGACACTCTTCTCCCAGTCCGCTGCTGTGCTCCTGGAAGCTTTCCTGCTATCCTCCTAAGGCAGGGGTAGAGACTGAGGCTGGTGGAGTTGTGCAGGATGGAAGCATCCCTGGGAGCACTCCCAGTCTCTGCTGAGCTGGTCAGTCTGAGAAACCAGGGGACCTTTCTGTGATGTAGCTGGTGGGAAGTGGGATTATACATGCCTCTGATGTTGAGCAGGTTTCAGGTGTTCCCTGAATTTTTGACAGAGTTGCAGTTCCTTCCATATGGATATAAGCTCACATGGGGAAATTGATTATGTTTTATTTTGCTTTTCTCTCTTCAGCACTTTTAGTGGGTATTCAGGCTGGAAATTCAAGATTTTGCCTTCAGTGACTGGCTGGGTGCTTCAGCATTGCAAGTTAGGCACTGACGTCTGTTTAGTTAAATAAAAATCAGTGCAGTTTTCTATCAAAAGTGCTGGAAAACCTATAGTTAGGGTTCCCTGTTCCCTTATAGTCCCCCCAGCAATGGGGAGAAGGGCCCAACTTTTCGGATAGAATCACGCTACGGTTTGCCTAAATGAAGGTATATTCTCCAAATGTTGAGATATGGTGTATTTTTAACTCTAACAGTCTTTGTATAGTAAGAGAACATTTTTTTTTTGCCCCCCAAAAGTAAAACCGTCTAAGCAGAGGGCTCATCATTCATTCCTGTTTTATAAACTGAATCACAAAAAAGTTAAGCGACTTTGCCCAAGGTCTCAAGCCCCGTGTACAGCAGAGCTGGGACTGGAGGTCTGGAGTTCTGACCCAGCGAACCAGCCACAAGACGATCCTCCCAATTCTCTTAGTTTGAACAATTTGGCCTGAGGGCTGCTCTGTCAAGGGATTACAGTTCTCATAGCTCTTAGAAGAGGGGGAGTTACATGCGGCTTCTCCCCCTCCCGCTGTCGGGCAAAGTGTTTTGTATGTGTTGCTCCCTTCAACATAGAGGTGATGGCAGGTCATCAGCGCTGCAACATGTGCGTGGAGTTTGCAAAGCGTCCTGGGATCTTCACTGATGTGCTAATTCTTTCTGTTAGAGAGAGCGCTCACCCTCAGTGGGGCTGGAAAGGCTATTTGCTTCTACAAGGTAAATGGAGAAAGAACTGAAAGCAAGATGAGAAAATCAGTTGGTGCACTTGGGGAGAGGGTCTGGGCGGCTCTTACTTATGCCACTTTCACTTCTTTGTCTGATCTACATTGGGAGGGTAAGTAACCTTTACAGCAAGATACTTCTGAGAGCAGACGTTTGAAATCCTCATCGAGAGAACTTTTCTTTCTGCTTTAATTTCTCCCTAAATATGCAAGAAACATTTCAGGCCAGGATTTTCTGCAGTGGGCACCCAGGGGTTCAGCTCCTTAAGCCATACCAAGACTCGTGGCTTACGGCCTGGCTACTCAGCTCTCAGGAAAATCAGGTGGCTTATGGATTTAGGCGCCTGACTTTAAGCAACAGTTTATATTTGGTCCGCTCTCTCTTGTATGGGAGTTTCCTATATCCCTCTTCTAAGTGGTGGGTGCAGGCATCTTCTCTTCCTTCTCGAGTGACTCCACACATCAGATTGCAGCTGGATGCTGACGCACTGCTGCATATAGTGATGGTTCTCTGTTAAACAGTCAAATGCATGTAGCGAGGAAATGTAACGTGAGCATGGACTTTGGAACCAGCGTATCTGGGTTGGGTGATTCCTCCCTTCTGTGGCCTCAATCCAGGGACTGTCACATTTGTCAGTCTCCCCATTTTTTAAGGGGTGTGTGTGTGGGGCGGGGGGGGGGCGGTAACACCGTAACAAGTGTGATGTGAAAATTGTGTTCATGTTCCACATAGTGCTTTGGAGCTGGGAAGGGAGCAGTGCGTCAGGAGCTTTTGCACTCTGGACTGATCGCACTGATGCAATCCTTTGCTTATGTGGCTTTGGCACATGGGTGCAAATACACCTGGAGGAGAGATGCTGTAAGTAGCAGTGTGCCATCGGTAGGCAGTTTAGGAGACTTGTAGGCTGAGAACAACCCAAGTGATTTCAAATGGTTCAGCTGTGTCCAAAATGTTAGAGCGAATGGTCAGTGGGAGAGAGAGGCTGACGGGGAACCAACCGTGGCTGGGCTTCTGTTGCATTTCAGGAGAACTACTCGCTGCTTATGCTGGGCAAGGAAGACTTCCCATGTTCATCTTCTCCATTTCCACATAACAGACTGGAAGATATGACTAAGATTCCCTCTTGTGCTGGTATGAATTGGGAGCAACTCCCATTAAGTCAATAGAGTTAACCAGTGAACCGAATGTGCGAGGAAAACTGACACTGCAAATCTAGCAAATAATCCTGCAAATGCCATCTGGGACCCGAAGGCCAAGCTGGACATTTTTCGGCTTCCTGCACCCGCAACGATGACACGGATTCTGCAGTCGGAATTTAGTTAATGATTTTTTTTCCCCTCCACATGCCTGTTGAATCCAGTTTGCTTCTCCAGAGCTGTGCTTGCTGGACAGTGCTAGCAGGAATATATGCTTGTGTTTTAGCATGGAAAGCAGATATGGCTCAGACACAGGGGAGAGATGTAAAAATGCCATCTCACTTGGACAAGGCCCTCCTCTGACTACAGACTCCTTTAAAAGCAACCAAATTGTGCTCCAGTTACACGCTAGAGTGATTCCTCCTGCACAAGTGTTACAGGCTAAGATTAGAGAGAAGCACTATTTACAGAGTAGGTTTTAGGATTAAATAGAAATGCTAGACCAGGAAAAATGGCTTTCAAGGTTTTAGGATTGCGTTCCAAAGTCTATGCAGATGGATTTGCTAATGCAAGATTTCTCTGCAAGTTGTCTCAGTCCTAAGAATAGCTATAAGAGTTCAAGGAGAGATTTTGGTATGACCAGCAAGAGAAGGAATGTCAGATTTTCTTTATATTCTTTAACTACAGCATGTGAAACTTTCTGTGCAATATAGGGCTAATTCCTGGCCTGCCTGTTCTTTCTTAATAATACCAAAAATATACAAATCACATACTCTCTCTACATAGACTTGTTAATTAGCTTGATTTTTTTTGGTAGCCTTTTAAGGTATGTGGCTAAACACCTGGAAAGTAAATGTAAACCTCAGTCTTGCAAATGTTTAAGGAATGTGCTTCACCTGCCTGTGGTATTATTGAACCCAGTGAAAATGTTTGTGAGCATCTAGCTGAATGTGTATGCAAACGTGTGGGCACTGAAAACTAAAGATACTTCCCGAAGAAATAGCATCCGGATAACTTTGCATCTGCAATTTAAGTCGGACAACATCCTTTGACTGTACCGGGAGGATCAGAAAAGGAAAAATGGAGGTGGTTAAATAGCTTATTTTGTCAGAGATAAGCTGAACAGTGATAAAAACAGATGCATGCATTTTGTCTGAAAGATTTTATCAATAGCCATAAGTTTTAGGGCTCTTTTTTCTAGTTTAAATACCCAGCTTGTGGGTTGAATCACGGCTAAATCAAATCACAGGACCTTTTGTCCTGAAGCAATCCTTTCCAATTTCAAATTTCATCTTGTTAGAGCAGCAGAACATCACCACATCCAAAAGCCATTTTCCATTCAGAGAGACTGCCTCTATACTGTCCCACAGAAATGCAAAGCATATACTTATCAGGTAAGAGGTGTCAGCAAAAAGGGATGGAAAAATCATATCACAGAAACAAACAAAAAAGCCTGGATCCTTCCCCAGGCTGATTATTGTCTGTGAAGGCTGAGTTTTAAAGGTGACTCACCCTGCTCAGTTTTGGATCTGCAGGTAATTGCACTCATACTTCTGCATGCTAACTAAGGGCAGGTGCAGTTCAGAGCATTAACCATGTAAGCAACATTGTGCCAACAAATCAGCCTGTGAACTGGCCACATATAATTTTGCCCCTGCAAAACTGGATTTGTCAAACTCTTACACTAATCTCTGAAAGCCAGTAATGAGCTAACCAATGTTCTTCTCTCACAAAATCTGCTATAATTTACATATAATGAGGTGATGAACAGTTTAACATCCATATCCCCAGTGAGCTACAAACCTATAAAGTGGGTTTGCTCATATACAGAAAAAGCCAACCTACTTTAACCTTTCTACCAAAAAAAAAAGTCTATAAAATGTATTGGCCTCCCTATTTCAACTATCTGGATGTTTAGGTACAGTGATAAGGGCTTGGAAAAACAAAGGTGAAATAAAGAAGTTCCCTGTTGAGTTAAAATGTTAGATGCTTTGTTTTAACAAACCATTGGCTGATTTTTTAATTAGCATACTTAACATGGGTTACAAAAACTTTCTTAGCCTAAGTAGGGTCATGATTGACCACAAGATGAACATGAGCCTGCAGTGTAATGCTGCGGCTAGTAAAGCGACCAAAACGCTGGCTTGCATCCATAGATGCTTCTCGAGCAAATCCTGGGACGTCATTCTCCCCTTGTACTCGGC
>NW_017728906.1:193057244-193103009 GCF_001723895.1 Crocodylus porosus
CAGAGCGCCCCAAGGGATGACAAGATCAAATGGTCACAAACTCAGCCGTGACTGATTCAGGCTGGACATAAGGAAGAACTTCTTCACTGTCTGGGCCCCCAAGGTTTGGAATAGACTGCCACTGGAGGCTGTTCAAGCGCCCTCTTTGAACACCTTCAAGATGCATTTGGATGCTTATCTTGCTGGGATCCTATGATCCCTGCTGATTTCCTGTCCCTGGGGCAGGGGGCTGGACTCGATGATCCTCTGGGGTCCCTTCCAATCCTAATGTCTATGAAATCTATGAAAGTAAGGTATACAAATGATGCACAACTATGTCATGAAGCAGCCATGCTAGGGATGATTTTACGAGTTTAGAGGAATTTGAAGACCATCTACTGTCTGTAGAGTCAAGAAGTTTGTTGAAGGTGTTGGAAAAGTGTGTTAGATGGTCCCCTCCATGGAGAATGGATGCATTTGCACTACTTCCTTGTTTTTTGAGCTTTTTGGTGGTATTTTGGTGTAAAACTTCCCCTTGGAAGAATAGTGTCAGCTGGAGGAATAGCTTCAAACTAGTTTTAACATGGGTTTAGCTGAAGGCTGCAATGACTCATATGCAGCCGTCTTGCATAGACTTGAGTTTCCACAGGAATACCAACCTCTGTGAAAATGGTTCTGCTAGTTTTACTTGCACGCTTTGTCCTCAGTTTAGTGCCAGTGTAGTTGAACTGCAGATAAGAACCAGTTTAAATACGATGGTTCATTTCCCCAATGTAAACGTGGCTGAGGTGGATCGTTTGCAGTCTTGTTCCAAATAACGAGTTGTCTGTTACTTTAATGAGGCTGGAGACCACACTGACCATTGACTAGTGGGTATGGTTTTAAGAACTCGGCTCACAGACTGTGATTTACACACAGAACTCACTGCAAGATTGGATCAAAGTTAATGTAAAAAAAACCAAAAATCAGCTTGACCTGCTGATCAGAGGCCAGTACAGTACACTTGAGCGGTGTATCTCCTTTCAGGCTCTCAAAGAGCACTGCAACCATTGCTTGCACATTACGACTTCTCTGAAGCAGCTGAGTGGATGGATGCAGAGAGCAGTGAGGTGATGTTCCAAGATTGCAGAAAGGACATAGTCAAAATACATGGATCCAAGTTCATGTCTAAAGCTGTCTGGTGATTCTTATGATTTTTATCCATGCAGTTCTCTTTCGTATGATCCCTCTGCAAATAGTTAACTTTGTCTGGGGCTGGAGGAGATGCTTTCTCTTTGTTTTTCAGCTCTTGTCATTGCTTGCTTTATGGAGGCTGGAATTTCTTTTTCGGGAGGGAGGGGGGCACGTTCTCCCTCTAATGCCAGCATTCGAATCCCAAGTGAGCAAGGCTTCCCTCTTCTGCTGCCGGCTGAAATACTAAAAGTCACAAGAAAGCTTTCGGACCAGCTGCTTCCAAGGGGAATCGGCTGGCATGCCAACTGACTTTGTGCCTTGAATTTAAATCTTTAAGTGCAGAAACAGAAACAAAAAATTGTCGAGGGGAGGGAGAGCCAAAGGGGATAGAAGCCAAGCGCTTTCCCAGCATTGGGTTTACCCTGAAGGCGTTTAGGTCAAAGCTCAGCTGTTGCCAAGCAGGGATGTTTTAATGCTTTTCTTCCCCCCTTCTCTTCTCTCCCCCCCGCGTTGCACCCAAAGCTGCAGATCTGGGATACGGCAGGACAGGAGCGATTCCGGTCCATTACGCAGAGCTACTATCGCAGCGCGAATGCATTAATATTGACCTATGACATAACCTGCGAAGAATCCTTCCGATGTCTCCCAGAATGGCTGAGAGAAATAGAGCAGTACGCCAGCAATAAGGTCATCACTGTGCTAGTGGGTAAGTGGAGACTGTGCTCAAAGCAGCTTATTTCACCAGGAGAATGAGCCACATGCGGTAGGGGTTGACAGGAGTTGCAGGCTGGCAGACGGAGGCATTAGCAGGGGAATTGATTTTGATCTTACAGTGCAGGAGTCTAATCCCGATATGCCGTGAAGCCAATCACCGAGTGAAACTGAGGAGATGACTTCCACGTCCCAGTGACTGCTCCAGTATATAAAGCCAATGCTCTGGTTGTATGAGTGGCTGGTTCTCAAAGTTCGGGCTGTTCCAAGTCAAATGGGGCAATTCAGAGAGGTGCACTTAGGTCTGTGGCATAAGAACTGCCACTTTCTGGATCAGACCGTAGGTCCATCTTTCCCAGTATCCTGTGCTACACAGGGTAGAGAGTGGGTGCTGAAAGGGACAGTGAACTGCAGCTGGCCAGGATTTTCCCCCACAGTTCCTCTGCTGCAACCTCTAGCATTTAAGATCTAGGACGGTCTAATTCAGAGGCTGTGTCCCCAACGCCCGTGCTCAAGAACTACCCATACATGCTTCCTCCAAGAGTTTGTCCAGTCCCTTTGTGAATCTGGCTGGACTGTTGGCTTCCACCACATCTGGCGGCAGTGAGGTCCAGGCTTGAATTGCACGCTGTGCGAAAAAGAACTTCCTTTTGTTCATCTTAAAGTTACTACTTACTAGCTTCCCTTTGTCACCCCTAATTCGTGTATTGTGTGAGAGAGAAAATAATAAATCCCTATATACTTTCTCTTTGCCATTTAGTATTTGGTCAGAACAGCCCAGTCCAGTGACCCCAAGCCATATAATGATAGCTTCACTTTCCCTTGTACTTCATGGATTGTGCATTAGTTATTTTATTACCATGATTTTGACTGCAGCCATGTTAAAAATAATAGTCAGAGCCTATGGGTTTCTGTCTCGGATCTGTTTTGGTAGCGGCCAATTTTTATTTTCCAGTGGCTTTTGGATGCCCTGAGTCCTATTTACAATGGGCAGTTGTTACAGAAAGACCACCCTGCTAGGCATTTTCTTCATGATGGCCAAGGCTGCGTGGGCAGGAGGAGCCCAGCGGATGGTGGCAGGGCAGTGCGGAGAGGCAGGTCCTGCAGCCTAGAAGAGGCCTATCCTGTGAGCTCCCATCTCCAGGGCTGCCAGGCAGCACCTGTCACTGGCACTAAACACAAAAGCTACTTGGATTTGGGGATTTTTTCCCCCAGAGGATTTAAAAACAAACCAAAGCCCAGGCTGTGAAATAACTGTCTAAGCTTGGGATAAACCTAGTCCAGTATGTGAGCTGTGGGGGTAAGCTATCCTTCCTACCCAGCCCATTGACATCCGGCATGGCTTCGTTGTTTGCAGAGTCTCACTGCCCCAACATCACTTCTAGGGCATTGGTGCCAAAAATATGCAATGAACGGTAGAGAGGTGCTGCGGGGAAAGGATCCATCAGCTGGGCTATTGTATAACCACTCAGCAGCAGCATCTCTCTAGCTCCTTGTTAAAAAAAAAAAAAGTAACATTTTATTTCATAATCTGGGGTGTTTGTTTAGGTTTAAAAATAACTAACGAGACACTCGGCTGAGGTTCCAGGCAGGCGCACACACGCGCACGCACGCAGACACGCGCGCACACGCGCGCACACACGCAGACGCGCGCGCGCACACACACACACACAGAGCAAGTGCTGCTGCAAGCAGCAGCCAGCTGCACTGTGTTTTAGGGGTCTGGTTCATGTGGGAACGTTTGTATATACGGTTGGTAAATGATGAATAGATGTCTTAGAGTTCAAGAGGTTGTTTATAATCAGCCACCGCACCTTTTAGTGATGGCTTTATAATCTTCTATAATGTGGCAACATGCTGTTAGCTTCCAGTGATCACTTGTTAACCCTTTATCACTGTACCTTTTAACAGAGAACGCATCCAAGAAATTAGGGTGCCCTAACTGAGGATGTGGGGGGTGGCACCACTGAGAAGGGAATGGTCAAGGAAAGGATTTTCTGTTTCCAAAACAACCACTTACCAAGCTAGTGCCCTGCACAAACACCGCAGACAATGAAGCCTGATTTCAGTGACAAAATGTTTGCCCTGGCATTTTCCAATACGTGATCTGTCCTGCTGTAAGCTAAGATGAACTCCGTGTAGGGTGAGTGCACACTCATCTCACCTCGCCCTGTGTTTTACTAGAGATCATTCGCTCAGTCCCTGTGTAATGAATAAAACAAATATAAAAATAAAAAGGGAGCAGGGCCAACTCCGCAAAGCTTGTTTTTGAAGCTCATAATCATGTGAGAAAATACTGCATTGTTGGCCCCAACACACAGTAACTGACATTTTAAGTGCTCCTTAGAGCAAGAATGAGCAATTTTTCAATAGACGTTAACAAAGAAATCATTTAACATCGGTTGATATTAAACGGGTGCATTAGTGCTAAATTAAAGCCAAATGGCTTGCATGTTAACAGGGCCTACTCCATTAAGTGAGTTTTATTAAATGGGTTGTGGGCTTGGCTGGGTGTTTGAGAGAATCCACTTAGGGGAGGGGGCAGTGTGCTCCATGCTGCCGCTTTAAAATAACAATTGTTTGCTTAAAATGACCCTATAGCACAGGGTAGCCAACGCTTCCTTCCTTTACAATCCATTTTTGGTGGTTTTGTCATGCAAGTAAAATTTAATTCCCTTTTTACAATCTTTTATTGGCACAGGTAATAAAATTGACTTAGCTGATAGAAGGGAAGTCTCCCAGCAAAGAGCTGCAGAGTTTTCGGAAGCCCAAGACATGTACTATCTGGAAACCTCTGCTAAAGAGTCAGATAATGTGGAAAAACTCTTTCTGGACTTGGCTTGCCGGCTGATCAACGAGGCAAGACAGAACACACTTGTAAACAATGTGGCCTCCCCGTTGCCAGGAGAGGGGAAGAGTATCAGCTATTTGACTTGCTGTAATTTTAATTAAGAGCTGCCACAAGATGCCCCCAGAATGGGCCAAGAAGATTTTTTTTTTTTTAATTTTTTTTTTTTGCTGGGATTTATCTCAGTGAAGGCAATCCTTGCAACTCTGATTCATCTGACTTGCCTTCAAGTCAAGTTCCTGATACTAAAGCATGGTAGGCTGACCACTCCGCCTATAGGGCCACGTAGCAGAATATAATATGGTTTACTTTCTTTTGTTTTTTGCTGTCTCTGGAGTTGGTTAGGGAGGAAACTCATGCAAGGCTCTCAGTGATACGCAGTGAGTTGCTACATCACTTCTGAAGATGACTGGAACATCCTGGCGATGGTATTGAAGGGTGGGATGTGGGATCTCTCCTGCATTACAATGCTTTATACCACATCCGGTCCTCTTATTTTACAGCTGATGACCGTTAACTCTTAGACTATACTAGCATCCTTCTGGGCTGCCAGCCAGATGAATGCGTAGGACATGTATATAGAATATGTCCGGAGCATCCTGATGCAGGACTCAACGGTATGTTTTGAAATAGTGTTACGTCTCTCATCTGCGGACATTTTTGTGAGTTTGGAATTAAAAATATACGTACCGGCATTTCCAAGCGAACAGCTCTTTGGAAAGAAAGATGTGGATACAGGCTGACACACCCCTTTTGGTGCTAGCAGTTCAGTTGAATATACCATAGACCAGATATAGTTTTATTACATTGCTGTCCTCTGAATGTGTAACTTAGAGTAATTAGCAGAAGTACACTAATAAGCACTGTTCATAAAATATCATTACCTCTTTTTTTTCTAGGCCTGAGCATAGTGGGTAAGGGCTATGCTTCTTTGATGTCAAATGTAAGGTGAGAAGACTGCTGAAGTCAAAAACAAAACAAAACAAAGCCCTGTAACTAGTAATGTCCTAATGTACTGAATTAGTTTTGGGAAGACTTAGTGATGGAGTAAAAAAAACAAACAAACCCAGATCATCTCTGACCAAAATACTGTGCTTGCATTGATCACGTAGAAGTGTTCAAAGAGAGAGCACAGTTTGAAATGGCAGCCCACAATGCATTTGTGGAACAAAAGCCTGTAGCTACAGTTGTTGCTGAGAAGGTGGTGTACAATTTTTGTAGGGTTTTTTAAGCTTAATGACAACAAATGGCAAGTGTTATTATTTTGCATCTTATTCATGCAGCAGCCATGTTACGGACCTCGGAGAAGTAACTCAAGGTATCTTTTTGGCATCTGCTCTCTATTATATAGTAGCTTTCAGATTCAGGACCGTCAAGTCATTTAATTTTCTTGTTTTGTATCCTTATGTCTCAGACTCTGATGTGTGTAACTGTTTGCTTAGCCCATTTCTTTGTATGGAAACTTCAACGTTGGAAGCATTATGGATTTTTGTCCTATTGCTCCTCTAGTGCCACGTTTTAATAATATGCATTGGATCTTGCATTTAAGCAAAATTGGGCGAGAAGTTGGACGCACACATGGACTATCATCTTTAAATGTTTGGCATCAGTTCTCTTAATCTGAATAGAAAACTCTTGGTAACTATGTGGCTGTGATATGTTGTAATTTAGCATTAATCAGCTCGATTATCATTTACTAAGATGATGACTGGGCTTTTGTATTGATATATAAAAGCTGCCAATGAGTGAATCTTGAGAATAAAAACAGTGTTTTAAAATACTTTCTCACGTTTTCCTGAACAGATTATTTAGGGTTTATCATATTGTGCCTTTGATCTTTAAAAGTATCTCTGTAAGTATCAAGGGCATAATATATTCATTTCATAATCCATGTGTTCTTGCTATAATATGGACCATTTTTCCCCCTTACACTGTAATCCCAGGGGATTTAAAAATGTGTTCGCCTTGGCTTTTTGGCTGGGCTTGGTCATACAGCAAAACCTGCACTGAGATTTCCTTTTTTAACCTCCTTAGAATACCCTCAAAAGGCCATTGCCCTGATTGTCCGCTTAAAGGCCATCCAACTCCCAAACAATTGACTTTTTGCATGTCTTTTTGGTGATTGCTTAAAGCAAGTTTCACTGTATGTGCCGTGTGATATAATGCCATCTAACTCAAGTATTGTATGTATTTTTTTTTTCAATTCTTCCTCTCCAGCAACTAGCCTTTTTGAAATCGCATGGCAGGGGGACTTGGGCGAGGTGCTAGGAAGACTGGGGAAGTGGAACAGGTGTCTCAAGGGGCTTGTTTTTCCTCTTCTTGCGTCCAAGGATAAAATCCTGTAGTATTTTCACTAGTGCTGTGTTTTAAATTGCACTGGACTAACTAGTCTGTTACCAGACCAGTCTGTGTTGTGCAATGTGGAGAAGAAAATAAATGCTTTTGTTTCCTATACTGGACACAGTCTGACACAGTAAATCCCACAGTCCCTGCTGGGTGTACACAAAGCCTATTTAGATCAGTGCTGCAAGGGGAACCATTTGCTTTTTCTGTAAGTGTATTTTTAAAAGACTGTAAATTTTAAGGAAAGAATTGCACGGTGGCATTGGGAAACAGTCGATTGAGCGAGGAGCTGGGAACAAATTAGCTCTTTCCATGGGTGTTTCTTAGCAGTCAGCATTGCTATTTTCTTAAATATTCAATCTGAAGTTTCTAATAAGTTGACCCTTCCTCTCCCCTTCTGCTTATTTCCCCTCTTGATTTCAGATGCTGTCTATGGATTGCCAAGCGTCAGGTCCTTTTGCCTTTCCTGAAGCTTCTTATTAGAAAAGCTCAATAGTTAGACAATGATGATGTGTTTCCTAATGAACCACACTATTTGAATTGAACTAGTATGGCATGTAAGTCCGTAAGGGCAGGGTGGCAAATCTCAAATTATTCCTTCCTTAGCTCATTCTGGCCCCAGACGCTTTCAGAGCCTTGCTTGAGTGAAGGGCTTATTTACAATGTGTTAGGAGCCGAACACAAATGGCGCTGCCACATTCACCGTTTTTACGAGGTGGGAAACCAAGAACGTCCCCTCCCCCCTTTTTATAGGTAGCAGACCTGCAGATGCATCTCTGATCACTTTGAGTTTAACAAACAGTATTTTGTTGCAATAACTCATTGGCAGATTTATTCCTCTCGTAAATCTTCGTTTGTCTTGTTTTTATAATCCGCTCAGCCCCATGCTATGGGAGCACTTCTTGCCATTTCCCACGTTCTAGTCCTTTCAGGGAAGTTCCACCTCCTGCAAAAGGGTACATCAGCAGTGTCTATGCGTGACTTCATGTTATGGCAAGTTTCGTCAAAAAAAAAAAAGAAAAAGAAAATCCTCCGTTTTGCCTCATTGGTTTAAGGCAATGAGCAGCTCTAAGGAGAAGCCAATATGGTCTGTCAACATGAATGCCAGCAAGACTGACATAGAGGGGGAGTGGTCAAGACATCTGACCGGGAATGAGACCGTCTCAAATCTAGTCTTTCAGTCCCTGATTTACCTGAGTGATGTTGGACAAGCCGCTTCATTTCTTTGTCTCAGGTCTCCATTTGTAAAATGGGCTCCAGCGCTTCATATCATGCATTTAGGTTGCAAGCTCTTTGGAACAGACACTGGCTGCTTATTGTTCCTATCTGTTTCCACAGCGTCTCATACGATGGCTCATGTCTCATCTCTTTGTGAGCTCGGGCTGAGAAACGCCTGGATCCTTTCCTGGAGAAGGACAGGGTGAAGGGTTGCAATAGGAAAAGCAGAATGATGAAAATGTTAAAAAGAGCAGGGTAATGCATGGCTTTCCCGCTCCTGCAATTGCTGTTCTGAGTTGAGCTGTAGGCTCGTCATCTGAATACACTGTGATTTACGTGCTTGCGATGAATGGGAAGTGGCTTTGTGATTGCCATCCAGTTAAAATCCTATGTGGTGAATTATTAGCTGACACGATGCTTGGTTCTGGGCTATCAAATACCTGAAGTGACTCTCTAAATGTGTTGAGCTGTCTATACTGCTGTAGAAGCAGCCATCGCTATACCAGTTGCAGTTGGCTCCTGCTAGTCTAGGTTTAGTGGCTAATGGCTATTGAATTTCTTCAGCATCCACAAGAGCGGCTGCAGACTCATGTCCTGACTGCAGACGGTGGTTGGAAATGATAGAAAGCGGCGATTCGTGATGCAGCACGAAGGTCCATCCTGAGCTTTTGCTGATGAGGCTTGCGGTTCATTTATAGCCAAAACTATTGTTTTTTGTATGGTTTGTAGAAGTCACTTCCCACTCCCAGGGACTAATGCCTGTTCTACTCCTTTTCATGCCGAATGGAGAGGGCAAGTGGATAAATTGGACATCAGTCGTAACGAGCTGTTGGCCTGGCAGAACTGGCTTGCTCAGGAGAACGAACTCGGTTTGAAACCAGGCGTCAATGGCAAAAGCACCAAAGTGCTGAATGCGGTCAGAAGCCCAAGTAGCCATGGCAAGTGTGTGGTATCTGTTTGTCTTCAGGGGAACTGTGGCACCTTCACAAGTGGGTCTGCTCATAGCAGAGGTTGCCAAAGAAAAGCTAATTGAGTCTGTCTGCCCAGCAAGCTGTAACTGCTTTGCTCTTGATAACATGCCCGACTGAGTGTTACAGCCCCTTTGTGAGAGAAGAAAACAGTAAGGGCCAGATTATATTCCGCGTCTTAGGCACCTAAGGATGATCCTGTTCCACTCTGCATGAGTCCTTGAAAACCTGTTACTATAAAAGTGGGGTGGGTGGTCCTCCTTCTCACTGCTTTGTTGTGACTCAGTCCTCGGGGTGAGACTTCATTCAGCCTGTTACAGAAGGAGATGCACTGGTGGGTGTTCAGGGACTGAAGCTTAGAGGTGGAAGTCCACTTATGTGCTCAGTAGGTGGGATAGGACCTGGCCTGATTTATAATGAGCTAAAAATGGATGATGCAACATGGTGTGCTCCTTCTAGAAGAAATAGTTCTGTAGCGTTCAGTCCTCTTAAATGTATATTTCTCTTTTTAAATCCAGTTGCTCTTTGCTCGACTCATGATTCGCATTGGACTTGGTTGTTTGTGTGTGCGCCTTGACTGTGCTGCTTGAAGTGCAAAGCTGGCTGGCTACCTGTCAAATCTACCCAGCAACCAACACAGAGTTGTTCTCGTACAATGCAAAAAAGAACTGGCAGGGCAACCCACACAAACGGCCAAATTGGGTCAGTTAGGGCCTGATTCAGAGCTCATGGAAGTTGGCAGAAATCTCTTGTTGACTTCATTGGATTTTATCCCTTTCCTTTAGGTGCAGAAGGATGTTGCATCAAACATGCCGTTTAATTTTGTTTTTGGAATGCAAAGCAAACGCAGCTCTTACATCTGCTCTCAAGTTTCTTAGCTCAGGTACCTCTTCCTTAGAGCAAGGTTATTGTTGCTATGGTTCGTTTCTGCTAGGCGCAGCTCTGTAATGTAATAGCAGAGGATAATCAATGTGGAAGGGTCAGCTTGCTTTTCTGATTTTGATGGCTGGGGGGAGATCACTCCATCCCAATTTGTAGGAACGAGCAGCACGTTCTAAGTGGCACTCCTGGTGAAGCTGGTCAAGTTATCGGCCACTTGAACAGCAGCTGTATGCGCTGCGTTGTGTATTTGTCTTTGTCTGCCTATTGGATCTACATGAGGCACTTGTACTGATGTAATCACACTGATATTGTTCCACCACTGCCGGTTCCCCTCGTCCAGGCAAGCCTCGACTTGACTAAAAAGGAACGTTATGCCAAGTGAGCCAAGTACGAAAAAGGTGGAAGCTGTGGATTTAAAACCCTTCTTACGCAGCGTTAAGAAACACAGATTTCCCTTTGCAAATGCAGCACTTGCTTGGCATCCCTTTCTGTACTTGCTATTAAATGACAAGCTATTAAAAACCTCTGCGCACTCCAGATGCGACTGGAAACCAATCAGTCAAATTGGTTCCAAAGACTCCCTTTTCCAGCAAGTTGAGATAAAGTGGCATTCTGTTTAGGCAGACAAGGCCCTTTGGGTAAATCTGATCTCTTTTACTAGACCAACTCGAATTCTGTTCCGTTTAGTGCACTCGTTAATGAAACGAAGCTCTCTGGGATCCTGGCTGAAGTACCGGACGCATTTTTCATTTGTTTCCCCCTTTCCACTGCTGCTTAAGGCTGTGAAAGTGTTTGCCATTAGGCTTAGGCCATGTCTCTGCTGTGCATCTTCCAGATTCCTAGCACCAATGCCAAATTGCTCGATACTGGGACTGGGAGGTTCAGAAGTCTCACTGTCATAGTACCAGGGAAGCACTGTAGGTGGCTCTGAAATGCTAGATAGTCTGAAAAGCTCTACGTTGAACACAGCCTGATTGTGTTGAGAGGCACGCTTTGAGGAGCAGACCCTTGTTGTGCCCTGTGCTGGAAAGACTCCCTTCCCCAAGCAGAGGATGATTTCATGCCATGACTCTCACCAGAGACGCTGTGCTTTGCAAGCAGTGACTCTTCCTGTGCACCAGCTGCTGCAGGGGCCCCACCTTGGAGAGGGAGATATTACCTGTTTGGTGCAGACAGCGAAACTGAAGTGTAGTGGAGATCGTGCAAACAAGTACCGCGGTAACTTGAGATGGGAATAAGACCAGAGTCCTGGCTCCTTGTTCTCTGTACGAGCCGCTAGACCATGGACTTGTTCTAACACATAAGGATAGCTTTGGCTTTTCATTTATCCTCAATGCCTGCTCTCTCAGTTGTACTCCCAGCATGGGTAGGTAGACTGCAAAGTGAGAGTCCTTCTGTTGGGCCAACGCCACGTATCCAAGCCTTCAGGGTTGTTGGTTTATTTAACCCACATGCGGGAAACCTCTAACATGCCGATGTCATATTTTCCTCTCCATCAACCTCCCAGCTCAGCTCAGTTTACAGACATGGGTGCAGAGGAGCTGGCATTTGTGCCATCATCATTCCTCAGTGTTGAGAATAGATTTAAAGTCCAGTATTGTGCGGGTGGGACAAGTGATAATAAATTAAACCAAGTTGGCCTCTGCAGTCTGAGAGCCTTTGGCTCTGGTGGTGCTGGTGGGTGGGGATGTTGTTTGGCCTTTGGGCACAGTGAGAGCAAAACCCGTGGTTTCTGACGGGGGGACCCTTAGTCGATCCGTGCATGTCCCTGGCTCTACTCTTGCAGAGTGTCTGTGCTGAACTGTCAGAGCTGAAACGAAATGAAGTTTTCTTCAGAAAACATTTTGGGAAAGAAAGGAGCAGTCTAACAGGGCAAGCCAGCATCCTGGAGCTTGTTCCTGTATCAGTGTTGAAGCATGAGTCTGTCCCTGAATATTAAAGAGGAATATTTCAATACATGCCACGGGTTTTTAGAATAATGAGCTGCATTATGGATATTGCATTTCCATTTCATTTTCCACAGTTGTTTACCAGGAAAACTGCTCCTGTCATTCCCCTGCCAATCTGTGGAAACACCCGGCCTGCTGCGCTTTCATCTCCACTTCACTCTTATTCTGTTGCACAAATTGAATTTGTGTCTTCTGTGCATTTTCACATGACAAGTTTGTCTTTCTGCCTCTAATCTGCGAGGAAAGACTCAGCCTATTAACATTTGCATTCATTAATATTTTAAGTAGACATTTAATTTTTTTCCCCTTTTACTGACCATTTTCCTTTGTAATATTATCTACCCGGCATGTTACTTGTAATGTCAACAGTCAGGTTTTAATGGCCTACAATATCGCTTGCTCTAAGCTCGTTTCTTCCAAAATACCAATAGTTTACTTAATTTTTAGAAGGTTTATAAGGTTGGGTTTTTTGTTCGTTACAGAAAAGGAACTGAACCATCACCAATTTTGATTGCTTCAATTTTGATTTGATTCCAGGTAATTGTTTTCAGGTACCCTTTGTACCATCAGCCATAGTTGGATTTGGGCTTGAAAAGTGTATTTAAAAACTAATAGCAGCATTTTGTTTGCAGTACCCATGCCAATGAAGACAAAATGTTGAAGGAAGTTCCCAGATGGCATTATTTTCACATGCTATAAATTGCTCTGTGAAGAGCTGCCCTGACAGCTGGGTTTTCCCAACGCTTGTGAGTGTAGCACAATGTATAGAAGTGGAGGAGAAACCCTCTTGTTTAAATGCCCTCATCATACAACCGCAAGGATGATGGGACACTGTCTGTCTCGTGGAGCAAGCACAAATGCTGAAATAATCATGTAACCATTTTAGTGGTGAAAACGCAATACATTTTCTAGGACCATTTATCTTTGGGTTTTGTGGGCGTAAAGCCTTCTTATTTTTTTAAATTTTTTGTTCTTTTTGAAAAGGAAAGATATTAACACATTGCCAAACTGTGAATCAAAAGCTGTCACAAGCATTTGGCATTCCTCTGTGAATCAGGTCTGTGTTACTGAGAAAGGTAAAGCGCGTTAAGAACGATGATGGGAATGTATTTTGTGCGACGAGAATGATGAATGTATAAAGCTCCATAGTTTATTTGTAACTTAATTTTTGTACTCATTGGAAACTCCTTCCCATGTATCTGTATGTAAATAAACGTTTAATGCTTTACACGTTAAATGCTTGCACGTTTCATTTTAATTTGAACGCACAAAGGGAACTTCACTCAAACACGTAGAAGGCAAACGCTTACACTCGGAGCACGCTGTCCTGGTCACCCAGGGCTTCAGGCTTGTCACCACATAGCATGTCGAAGCTGCTTGTGGTTTCACAGCAAAAATGGGGACCAAACCCTTGCATGCATGAGCACAGATGCCTTCTGCTTGAGGTAAAGGAGATTTTATTTGCCTTTGAAAGCAGACAACTTACAGCATATGGGTGCAATACCAGTGTGGTCCACTAGGGAGCAGTGATAATAGACCTGAGACAGCTCAGGATATGTAATGTGCAGGGATCCTGGTTCTCGCTGATTTTTAAAAAATCCCATTTTTGGTTAAAAAAACAAACAAAACAAAAAACAAACAAACCCCAAATCCACATTTTTCCATGGTTAAACTGAAACACCATTTTATCCAGTCTTCTGTCCATCCATCTCTCTCTCTTAGTAGTGTTTCATTCAAATCATGGGAAAATATGATTTAGGGTTACATTTTTTTAACTGAAAATTGGGGATTTTTTTTTAAATCGGAGAAAACCGGGATCCCTGGTAATGTGTCTGGTGTTGAAGGTGGTCAAACAGGTTTCTTAGCACAGCTAGGCCCAGGTTTGGAGCAGAGATGCAGTAAGAACGTGGCCTTCTGGGTTTGCTGTTCTCTCTCGTTCCAGTGTTTTGGGTCTGGGCCTTTCTCTAGGCCCACTGACGTTGCAATGGGGCTGTCAAGTGCCTGGGTGCAAGAAGCATGCTTATTTTATAAAGCCAGCTGCTTGTCCGGCTGGTCTGAAGCCCCATGTCAGGCTGCGATTCTGGAATACTCGAGCCCCTGAGAAGCTCCAGGCTGTACTGGCACGTTTGTATACCACGTGTCCTCCCCGTCTCCTGGAAATGGGTGTTTGCTCCTGTCTTGGGCCTGTTTCCTTCCCGTTCATTAAAGAGCAGAGTGCAAGACTGTGGCAATGCTGTGAATAAATGACCAGCTTTTTTTGTCCTTTCATGATAGTTTGGGTTGGGGGGGTCTACTCCTGAAAAACCCTCGCCCAGGGTGGAACACTTATAGGCTGCCTGCTCCAGATCCCTCCCCCCCCCCAACCCCCTCCGAGAAGCAGCTTTTTTGAACCAATGACATAACTGGGGTGGGGGCAGGGAAGCACGTGCCCCTTTGGGGACGAAGGTAGGAATGGAAGGGGAATATCCTACCCCAGGAAGGAAATTGAGGAATGCAGAGCTGGGGTATAAAGAAAGTGCCCTTTTTCTCCTCCATGCAGAAAATACATCCCTGCTTGCCCTCTGGAGGGAGATGATGGGGTGCAGGGAGAGGAGCTGGGCTGGGTGGGAGCAGGAGATGTTTAGCACGCTGCTCTGATTCGAAGCCGAGGTCTCCCTGCTCTCGGCGCACCTCCCATCAGGGGCTAGTTCAGGCTTTGGGATATCTTGCTGCTGATAATTCTTACACAACTGTCCCTGGCAGCTGAGGAATTGGCTACTAGGGCTGTGCGAAGCTTCGGTAGATGATTCAGTTCGGAGGAGATGGGGACTGAATCTCCAAATTGAATCAG
This sequence comes from Crocodylus porosus, assembly GCF_001723895.1. Lineage (NCBI taxonomy): Eukaryota > Metazoa > Chordata > Crocodylia > Crocodylidae > Crocodylus > Crocodylus porosus. Next base: position 193,072,146 of record NW_017728906.1, read on the forward strand.
GAGACCAACTAAAAGCTCCGAATCGATTTGGAAAAGCTTCAGAAAAGATTTGGCCCTAGGCTAAACAGGCAGCTGACACAGGTGCCTCCAGCTGGTAAGTTTGTTGGGGTTGGGGGTGAGGGCGAGGGGTGTGAGGGTGGGATTGAGGCTGGGGCACATTACTGCCCAGCCAGGGCGAGGGGGTGCATTACTTGGCTCACTCTGGGTTGAAGGGGGCAAGCGGCAGCAGGGCAGAGCCCCTGCTCCTAGCATGCCCACATCCTGTGCCCTCCTGTGCTGGCTGGCAAGTGGTGGCAGGGCAGAGCCCCCACTCCCAGCACTGGTGTGGGTGCAGTAGTGCTAGGAGCAGGGGCCTATGCTCTGCTGCCACCCAGAGCAAGCTACACCTGCATTGCACCCTCCCCCCGCTTGCAGCTTGCTCCCCTTCAACCCAGAGCGAGCCATGCATCCCACCACCCCGTGCCTGCTGGGCGAGTGGCAGCAGGGCATAGCCCCCACGGCTCTCCCTACGGGGGTAGAGGCAGGCACAGCCAGAAGAGCCAGGGGAAAAGCCCCTGTGGCTGCCCTGCCCAGCCCCAGCCCCATCCCCTGCCTGGCCCAGCCTCCCAGCATTCTGGATTGAATTGCTGTCCTCTGAATCCAAATTGAATACTTCCCCATTCCCACAGGCCTATTAGCTACTATGTAGAGCAGCAGCATGGTGTCACTAAGCTGCCTGTGCTGCTGTGGGCCAAACCAGCTGCAGATGATGACCGGTTCTGTGACGCGGAGGCTATAGCATAACAAACCTTCCTCCCCTCCCTTCTCTTCCCCGTGCTCCCAAACAGCTGTTAGGCAGCTGCTCAGAAGGTGCCAGGGAGTTTAGGAGGCCTTTTTCTACCCAGAGGCCACAAAGGACTGTTTTTTCACCATATGGTCTCAGTTCCAGGACAGCATGGGCCACAGGGCTTGTTTCTGAATTCATTCCTGGTTGACCTGGAGCACATCGATTGGAAAGAAAGACACCAGTCGCTGCTGTAAGAATGCACATGCTGCAGCATCCACCCTGACTTGTTGGAGGTTGCTGCAAAGGTAAATTACTCTCGCTGTCCCCCTCTGTCCCCCTGTTCTTTAACCTGGGTGGGGGGCAACCTGCAGCATGAGCCACAAGTGGCACAGGCAGCCTCTGTATGCACGCTGCCAACTGATGCATGAAGACATGCAGCACAGAGGCAGATAGGGCCGGGAGCAGAAAGCAGAGTAGTAGATCAGGTAAAGGAAAGGATCAGAGTAGCACTCGGGGAGAATGCGGGACTAATTTGTGGCATGCCTGTCAAAAAGGTTGAATCACACTCCTCCCATCAATGCTCCGTGCACCTTGTTCCTAGAGGTATGACTCTGTAGCCGGCCACATTAAAATGCACATTCTTGGATTGAATGCTGGTTATTAAGAGATTCAGATTGCTCTGCTAGTGACTTGTCATCATTTCCCACCTCCCCGGTGTTTGTGCTGCCTGCAGACTAGCTGTAAGAACAGGTTTTCTTCCTAGTCACTGATAAAACTGGCCAAGAACTGACTCTTGTGGGATCCCACTGGAAATGCACCTGCTTAATGATAAGTCTCATCAATTCTGTTGAGACCAGTCAGTGTGCCAGGTTTGAATCCATTTAATAAGTATCCTGTTGATTCTGTATCAGTCTACTGTCTTGCCCAAAGTGGTGCACTATACAAATAAAAATGCTGCACAAGTGTAAGTTTTATTAAATTAAGATTATTACCTTTATCAGTCAAACTTGCCATCTCATAAACAATACTGAGTTAGACTGTTTTCCATACATCTGCACTGACTGGCATCATTTATATTATCCTCTTGTAATTTTATTCCTTATTAAGAGAGTAGTGCATTAGCTGTTCCATGTCTCCCCAGGATCAGTGTTAAGTTGACTGACCTATTACCCAGGTCATTCCATTTATTCTCTTTCAATACATTAGCTTCATAGATTTCATAGACATTTGGACTGGAAGGGACCCCAGGGGATCACTGAGTCCAGCCCCCTGCCCCAGGGGCAGGAAGTCAGCAGGGATAGTAGGATCCCAGCAAGATAAGCATCCAAATGTGTCCTGAAAGCTTTCAAAGTGGGTGCTTGAACCGCCTCCGGCAGCAGTCTGTTCCAAACCTTGGGGGCTTGGACAGTGAAGAAGTTCTTTCTTATGTCCAGCCTGAATCAGCTGCGGTGGAGTTTGAGAGTCCTCCAGGACTTACCCCATGTTCCAGTACTTGTTGAAGAACTTCCCTGGTGCTCAAATGCTTGTTGAAAAATATGAGCATTCATAGTTCAAAGAACTCCTTGGCTGGCTCTTTTGAAACTCTTGGGTGCCAATGATCTGGAGCTGGGGATTTAAAAAATATATATCCTCCTTTAATAGATGCTTGTAATGTCTCCTTTAGTTATCGTTGGAAACGATATCACCATCTGGCTTTTTCACAGATAAAGAACAGAAATATTGAACACTTCTGCCTTTTCTGCATTTTTGATTTTTTTTTCTTATTTTCCATCTAGTAACAGACCAATACCATTCCTTCTGTTCCTAATATACACATTCCTTTATGTTCTTAACTCTGCTAGCCATTGACTTCTCTTGGCCCTTTGGCTTCCCTTATCTAACGGGATGGTCTATAATTCCTAGCTTCTAACTTTTATTCAATACTACAAACTTCTCCTTGTCTTCCATTTTATAACTGCTATCATATATATTTCATAAAATGGTTTGGGCTGCATTCTATTTACACAAAACTAATATAATTAAATAGTTACTGTCATTTGCATCTAAGCCACCACTAATTTTTAATTCTTTGATTAATTCCTTTGCCTGCCATGGTGTGGTCTAATACAGGAATCACTTACATTGCATGCAGCTTTTTGAGTTAGGAAATGATTATTCATAATTTTTAGAAACGTTGAGAACATTTTAGTACTGGCAGCAAGACATCTCTAGCATATAGCTCAGACTGATGTCTGATGTGATAATGGAATTTACCTTGCACACACTTGAGGAGCTACTCATCCCGTAGTTATGTGACTTGGTGGTTTATAGCAAGATCAACTAACCTCCTCCTCAACTTTAGCAGCAGGGCATTGATCCATAAGCATTTGAGATACTTTGCTTCTTCGTTGTAAGTGACACAAAGCGGCAGTGTCAACTTTGAAAGTGCTGGTGTTCTTCCCTTTTGTCTACATTGTGTTTAAGTTAACCATTGATTTTTAATATTCCAGTCCTTGTTTTCCAACTAGGTCAAAGTTAAGCAAGAAATGTACCAATTCCTTTTGGCTATTACTGGGGTTCCTAGCATTGCTGTGTTAGCAAATAAAGAATTCCTTCCCTTCATGATCCTTGCTGCATTGATATTTTTATTCTCAATATGACTGACTTAGTTCCACTGAGTGTCTAAATGTGTTTCTGCTTCTTTACCCATCTCTCCTGTCTAATGCCATCTTGACTAATCTAGCCTTCCTGTCCCTTAGATAACTCCCATTTTTTTCTGAGATGGAAGATCCCCAAACTGTAGTCTCCTCTCCCCACCAAAGATGATCTGGTGCTCTACAAAGTCAACCCCCCACCCCATTTATACCTCTTTGCCAAGTCAGTGATTTGCTTCCAGAATCTTCTGCTTGCTCCTTTTTACTTGTGCAATATAAAGTATCTTCAGTATCACTTGGAAATTTTTCAACACCCTTCTGAGTTCATTGAAGCCATCAATACTCTGTAAAGTATCTTGCAAAGCTGCCACATTAATGCTGTGAGCACCATCACCAATGGCTCCTTGTCTATCAAATTCAGGAGCCAATACAATCTTCAAACTTTATCTCATGTCTTTGCTCAGGGAAGACTTTACAGAGTCCTGCTGGCATCTTGGTTTCCTGCATGCTGTTCTTTTACAGTCTTCCTAGAATAGAATCCCCAACAGAGATCATCTGTCTTTACCGGGTGGTTGACTATCTCTTAGTGGGTGTGCTTAATTATCTTGTGGCTTGGGCTACGCAGCTATCCACAAGTATGTCCTTTATAGCCCACCATTCCAATCAAATAGACTGATTTTTCAGAGATTATCTGCAGTTCTCATGCTGGGAACATAATGACTGCATACTTCTAGCTGTGCGGAGTTAGTTCTGGTCGTCTTCCTCATGGTGATCACAGTCTATTTCCTCTTCTGCCTCCAGTAAAATGGAGTAAAAGCTTGCGTGGACATGCAAAGTAGGGTAAGGGTTAGTGTGGGTCTAATTTGCTGTAATCCAGCTTTGGGTGTATAAGCATTTTATTTATGTTTTCCCCCCCCTCCCCCCCAACCTCTTGCCCTCTGCATAGCTACCAGCATGTATTAACATTTAGATAATGGCCAAAGAAGATTAAGTCGTCCATTTGGTGTTCAGACACCAGTAGAGGTGTTGCAACCAGCCAAACCTAGAACTTCATGCTAGTTGATTAATACCCATGGACTTTGTGCAGAGGACCAGTGTCTTTGGCCTTGGATTCCTCAGCTCAATCACTGCAGAGCAGGAATGTATTTTAGGAGGGAAGCACTAAATTCTTCTGTAATGCAGAGACATAGATGTAGTGAACAAAACAGTAGTGCCCCCCCCCCGGACATGAATTTGCATCATTGCTCCCTCCTTGCACGTCCTGTGTCAGCTCTGCGTGTGGATGTTGGTCCACGATGGTATTAATGTTGGAACATGGCATCTGCTGGCATCCCTGAAGCTACATGATTCTGTGTTCCCTGGACACTTGCAATGAGCACAGGTCTAGTAAACATGCTAGGAGACACTCAGGCCTAATAGTTCCACCCAACTGCACAGAATAGCTGATTATGGGTAATGCCATATGGAAAGCAGGACTTACAAGTGACAACCAATTTTTGGGCAGGCAGAATGGTAGCAAAACACAGAAGCAGAAAGGACAGGCAGCCAACAGTGCTCCAGAGAATTGCACCAGAGTGCAGATGCTCTTGAGTGCAGCATCTCCTTTCTACCTAATGGCCCTATAAGGTCTGTGGTTCATTGCAGCTGTCACAGGTCAAGCACAGAGGTCAATCTCTGCTACAAGTGTGAAACATCTGTGCACCTGCCCCTCTTATTGGTGTATTCCACTTAAGTTCTGTCTTGCATGGGGCTCTGCATGTGCCAGGAGACGGGGCTTACTAACTGTTGCACTCTGCTACTTGGGCAGCTGTTGCTACTTACACAGCATCCCTGGACTGCCTCAGCTCACTGCTGGTTGGACTCATGCTGGTGCCCCAGATCTTACTGTGAGCAGGGTCATCCCTGAGGTGGTGGTTGGCAGGAGGTATGCACCGTGATTTTGATTCTGTACATCTACTCAAGTTTTCCTTAACCTCGATGCTGTGCTTTCTTCATCTCATACTTTTATCTTGGCTCCAGAAGTTGTAGCACTCCAGGTTTGGGTCTGGAGGGAGAGCATCCATGCAGACTGCCACTTCCATTCATCCCAATACAGGGGGATCTTTGGGGCATGGAGGGACTTTGCTGTTGTACTGTTTTGAATGGTGGAAGGCAGAGGGGGAGGATGACTTGGTGGTCAAGGCTCTTTAGCTGGACTCAGGAGACACCATTTTACATCCACCCGGACAAGTTAATAGACCACCTGGTACCTAATTACTTCCAACGTGTTTGATGGGCGTAAGTCTTGCCTTCCCTTACTGGGATGCTGCAGTTTACGTTAGAGCTGTGAGATGCCTCTGCTATACAGCAGTGAATGCTACAGGGAAGCATCCTGCGAGACAGATTGACTTGGGGATATGAGGCAGCCTATCTGCGCATGCACTAAGGGCTGATTTCTTTTTTTAGCTTTCTGAGATGTTGCAGTGCCAGCACAACTGGTCCTAAGAGAGCGGGAGGAGTGCCTCACACTAAATGAAGTCTGTCACCTTCTTCAAGAGACATTGCCAAGTTTCAAGATTTCAAAGGCCTCAGCTGAAACTAAGTGGCTACAATATGGAGCCCGGGGGGGGGGGTGACACCAGAGAAATGATGGAGACATCTTTAGAGATTTGTAGTGCAGATGGAATAAAAGGACTGAGGTTGCAAACAGGTATTAAGCCATCATGGGTAAAAGGAACAGCACTTCATTAAACTATTTTTCAGGAGGTCGTATTTGGCAGACATAGGGGAGTTGTCTTTTCTAGACTGGAGCGACTAAAGCCCGTAGGTAAAAAGTTGCCCTCTGGGTCAGCTGCTGCCTAGAGCAGGGGTGGGCAAAATCTGAACCGCGGGCTACACCCAGCCTGTGGAAGGGCTTTGTTTGGCCCATGACAGGTACCTTGGTTGTGCCTGGCCCTTGTGTGTCCTGTCACCCCTTGGGCATGCAGTGGGGCTGGAGCTCCTTGGACTGCCTTTCTAGGCAGAGATGGATCCTTCCAGCTAGTGCCACTGCTGGCCCCCACAGTACTGGCAGGGACCTGCATGCACAGTCTGGACACCCTGACTGTGAAGAAGTTTTTCCTAATGTTGAGCTTGAATTGATCTTCCAGGAGTTTGTGGCCATTAGTCCAGGTTTTCCCCTCGGGTGCCCTAAGTGAACAGTTGCTCGCCGAGTCCTTGATGTGCTCCCCTAGTGCAGCGGTAAGCTGCTACCAGGTCTCTTTTCAGTCTTCTTTTCTTCAGGTTGAAGAGTCCCAGATCCCTCAGCTGTTCCTTGTAAGGCTTGCCGTGTAGGACTTTGATGATACAGGTGGCTTTTCTTTGGATGCTCTCAAGCTTGTCCACGTCCTTGTTAAAGTGCAGTGCCCACAACTGGATGCAGTACTCCAGCTGCGGTCTCACCAGTGCTGAGCAGAGTGGGAGAATCAGTGCCTTGGCTTTGCTGGAGATGCATCAATTGATGCATGCCAGAGTATTATTTGCCCTACTGGCTACAGCATTGCACTGCCAGCTCATAGATGGCAAAGCCCCTTCCCAAAAGTACTTCCAGGGGCAAGAGGAGGGACTTCCAGTCCCAAGATGGTGACCAGGGGGGTATGGCGCTTGTTAAGGGGCAGGATCACCCTTGTGTCCCTCAACAGCTCACCAAAACTCATTAAGCGGCCCTCCAGCCAAAATAATAGCCCACCCCTGGCCTAGAGTCTGTAGGCGATTCAGTTTGCAACACTAAAATTCCTCAGACCCCTGAGGTTCTGCTCCTGTGCATTCATAGCCACAATTCAGTCTTTCTAGGGCTGAACAGCTGTCCCCTCTCTCACTTAAACCTCACAGAGATCCATCAAGTGGGTACTCTTCTCCCTCCCTCTCCTAAAGAGCTCAGTCTGGAAGATGTTCTCAGAGTACTTGGCTCTGAATGAATCACAATGGCAGCTACTCTTTTATTTTAAAGATCTGGATTGTGGAACTCCACTTGCTTTGTTCAGAGAGGCACCACTATCCTTTTATGCAATAACTCAGGGGCCTCAGTACTTGCTCAGGATGAGGGAAACCTAAGCCTGGCAAAGGAGTGAACTGTAGAAACCCCTAGTTCAGTCTGAGCATGTGCTTTCACTACAAAGCTCCTGCATAGCACCTTTTTCTGCCGTGCTCTTGGCTCTGTATTTGAGAGCAAGGCCATGGGCATCTCCAGCTTCAGGAGACTTCTAGGCTGTGAGCCTTGAGTCAAGGAAACATCTCTTGCTAACACCAAGTAAATAAAGCACCCTTCCTGCCCCAGTGCTTAAGCATTTATCTTATCTTGAGCATTTCCTTGCTGATTAGCTGAAGCAACTTTCCCTGTCTTGTGTGCAGATTTTTATGGATTCCATTCAGAGGCACCCAGCTCTCCATGCATTGGACCGGGACCCTAGGCACTTAACTCAGGGCTCCAGCTTGTGGTATGTAGGCCAAACACCTGCACGCTAGGTGCTGCAATACTCACTAGAGCTGGTTTCTGGTCAGGAGCATTAGAAGTATCATAAGGATATCCAGGCAAAGCTAGGCAGCAGAGATGGAACTGAATCCAAGTCATCTGATGTCCAGTTCTAGCACTAGTAGCCAGTGGTGTACAATGAGGTCCATTTGCTACATGCATCCAGAAGACATACCGCATTTTTGGTCTGCTTCTGGCTTTAGCAGTCAGCATTTCACAGAAGTCAATAGAAGCAGCATAAGTCTATCTCCATTAAATATGGCAAAGAGAAGTGTGTCACTAATACCAGATCCAGATGTGCAGGCACGTGGAGTTTGTGGTGACACAAACTTCATAGCTGGCCCATTAAATCTGTAGTGCAGAGCACATTTGATCAGGTGGGGAGAAAATTTGCTACAGGAGCATGTGCTGGCAGACAAAGAGGCTCAGTTCTTCTATGAGATACTCTGGTTGCCAGCTAGAGTATCTCCCCTCTGATTTTGCCCCGGTTCCTCCAGTATGCCAGGGACTAGGAGGAGCAGGGAAACAGTAGTTTCCCCAAAGAGTGAGGCATTTTGTCCCACTCGAAAGCCCATGGTGTAGGGATATGCACAGTGGCAAAAAGCAATGGCACAAATTTGTTCCACTATTTTTTTTGCTGCTGCAAGCACAGACTTCTGCATGTGGGGCTGCACCCTAAGACTCTCCGTGGGAAAGATGCAAGCTCTTGTCAATGCTAAACTTCACATAAGTAGGTTGTGCAACTCTAATTACAATGCTCACACATGTAAGTAAACTTTTATTTCATGTTCTAGGGCCAAGTCATTTAATCCACAATTAAAGTGAGAGCAGGGTTCAGTGTGCCCCAACATCTGTGCAGTACATGGCTTTGCATATAAACAGAATTCATCTTTAGACAATAGATGCTAAGAACAATATGAATAATTAAACTTCTTTTTAAAATAATGCTTTTCTTCTTTTGGTAAGGAGATCATCCTTCCAAAGGGTTAAAATATAAGGGACATGGCACAGTAGAGATCCGTTTCAGGACACTGGTTTTGGAAAAACAAGCTTTTGTGCTTGGAAATTTTCTGTAAATAGTTCAGGAGACCAATTACCTGCTATGTCCAATATGCCCCTTGAATCAATTGCACGTGAGAAACAGCTCTTGATTTCTGAGCAGAAGCAAGCTCCCGGGGCTGAATCTTCTAAGAGAAAGGCCTTAGTGGCACATGCAGATGTAGGAGTCTTCAGAATCTCAGCCCTGCTTATTAAACGTCTATCGGTTCCACTGCTCCCTTTGTTTTCAGAAACAAGTTCGTCATCTATGTGTTTGCAGATAGCTGGTCTCCTGGCTTGCAACCCAACAGTTTTTAAATTAGAAAATTCAGCTGGCTGCAACAATTTTGTTGCTGATGGAGGGATCCATTCTTCAGGGTCAGAGTCATTTTCAGGCAACTCACTGTTGGTAAACAACTGTGAATCAAGCTTATTGATGTCTGTGGCTCTTGGATTACTACTTGACCTTTCATGTTTTAGCAGTCTGCTGGTAAGCTGTCTCAGTGAAGTATTTTTAAAGGAAGATCTAGGTTGTTTCCATCTGGAACTGATTTTAGTGTGATTTTTAGAGGGCAGTTTAGGGAAAATGGAGTCTCTCTCCCTATAGGGTCTTAATTTCTGAAGAGGTCTTGCAACAGGAGTTGACTGTGAATAAGGAACAAAGTCTGGGGTACCTACCGTATCAAGTTCTGATTTGCACAGTGAATAACTTATAGGTGTACTGTGTTTACTAAAAGCAGGAGAGGAACTATGCAAGAACTGGCACTGTGTATAGCTGCAGCCATCACCAAATGGACTAAGTGCTAACTCAGATGCTGTGTGCTTTTGAGTCGAAACATAATCTTTGGCTGAAGAGTTATAAGGCTTACTTAAAAAATCTATTGCGATCTCCTCCCCACCAGTAGCATCAAAGAGGTCAGCAGAAGCATTGTAGCTGCCTTCAGGGCAGCTGCCATTCCATAAGTCTCTCTCATTTACAGCCCTGCAGGTCTTTTGTTGCAAGTCTGTCAACGGTTTTAATTCTCTCTTGCCTGTAATTTTAGTACTAGAGAGGGCTGCAGAACTCGAGCCCATTACCCAACAACTTGTAAAGTCTGTTTTTTGGTTTGGAGGGTAAACAGAATTTCCTTTGTTTTCCCAATTGGCTAAGCAGCCATGTACAGAATGTAAATGGGCATGTTTCTGTCTTCTTTGTAAATATGGGCTTTCTCCATGCTCAACAGGACTTTTTAAGTTGGTGGGGCACTTGATGGACTTTGAAATAGTAATATTTGCTTCCTTGGAATGTAGAAAACTGCCCTCTGAATGAGGCTTCAATATTACTGGTGAGCACTGGGTCTGAAGCAGCAGAGGTGGATCAGCTATAAAACAAGCCCCATTGTCTTCTTTAATATTTGTGGATAAAAGGCTGCATGAAGACTTGTGCTGTAATGCTTTGCTACTTACTGGTTTCAAGTTTGACTGATGACAGGACAGAACAGGCTCTTGGGAAGTATTCATATTCTCCTGTAGGTGTGAGGACCCCCCAGTTACACATACAGCCTGGAAATCATCAGCCTCAGTGCCTTGTGAGGATTTGGCAAGATTTTTATTTCCCTCACCATTCTCAAGCAGGGAATATTTGTGTGTAGCAGAATCTATTGAGGGCTCCACACCCTTGTTATTTTCAATTCTGGCTATAAATTCATTTAGACTTTCAGAGAATGGCAGCTCATCCCAAATCATAGGGTCATCTTCAGACACTCTGGCTGTGCTTGAAGGATCAGGTGACAGAGCTGAACAGCAGAATGAATAATCTTGTCTTTGATGAAAAACAGAGTTCCTAGATTTTTCTTCGTATTTGTCATATCTGCTAGCAATCTCTGGGCAATAGTGTTTTACCTCAAATTCCAAGGAGTTGTGTAATAACCTTGAGTGACTGCTGGGTGTTGACAAGTCTCTCTTTAGAGAGGAAATGCTCTCCAATTTATCAGTGTCTGGCTGTTGATGCAGCGAACTGAATTCATGATCTTTCCGTTCATGTCTTTCACCCCTAGAAGAGTTATGGAGTTCCAACCTTAGAACAGTTTCATTGCCGGGGATGATACTGCACGGTTCTGCTGAGAAAGGTCTCTCCTCTTGTTTATTCCACTTACCAGGATCCTCTCCTAGTTCCACAGCTAAAACATCTTCTGTTGTTACCCAATCCACAGAAGATGAAGTCAGTCCAAAGGATTGCTGCCAGGGCCCTGAAAAGCTCTCTCTTCCTGACTGAACAAAACAGGAGTTGCTGCTGGAGCTGCAAAAACTGCTGAGCTCCCTGGTAGGCTGATCTACTGCAATTAAAGGACTGTCAGGTGAGTACGAACTGTTGTGACTGTGCCCCGTGTCTGTAGACTGCCAGAGCCGATGGAAGTAGCTGATAACTGTAAAGCCAGCAACAGCAGTGTTTGGCAGGAAGATCTGGCAAGCTGTAAGATCTTTTGTTTGACTATTAATTCTGGAGCAGTTTTGGAAGATGCTGTCAGAAGCAGAGGGCCCTCCATCTTGGTGTTTAGAACCCTACAAAAGAATTAATTAGGCTTTACCATGATGATTTGTGTAGACAACAGAACAAAATTTTATGGGGCTTGAGAGCCAGAAAGGGCCAAATAAACTTCAGCTCAGAATTTATTTTAAACTACAGTTTAAGGAGTTTTCTCTCCCTTGCAGCCCCTGCTAGTCAGAGGAGACCATACCCTGCCAAGAAGTGCTTCTGAAGGCTACAGAAAACATTTGAACCAAAAGCCTTTAGTCTATAGCAGCAACCGCTTTTTTTAGAGGGACTAGAAAAAAATCTGTATGAATTCAGTGGAGAAAGGACCTCACCAGGGAGACCAACACTTATATTCCATCTTCACAGTACTTTCTGCACAAACGAGTAGCAGTTCAGTGGACAGTACATATTTCCCCTGAAATTGAGGTACTAATAAGTGTTTAAGAAAGGTATCTGGGGGTACAGATTGAGGCCCAGCAGTGAAGGAGGGAGTGGGGCTGTGGCTCAGGCAGGCAAGGCCCAGCCAGGGCAGGGTGTGGGATGGAGCCACAAGCAGCTCATCTAGGGGGTGCAGGGAGGGGGCTCACGCTGCTGCATGCAGCCTGGGAGGGCAGGGGGAGCATGTGCCCCTGGATCTGTGTGGGGGCAAGGGTGGGTTGCCTCTGTGGGCTGGGGCTAGGCTGTGCTCAGGGTGGATGATGGCAGCACTGGGAAGGGGCTTGGGAGAGCTACAGCAAATTGTGGGGTGACTGCAGCCCCCCCTCCTAGTGCCACCACTGCCCACCTGATGTGCAGTGCTGGCTCAGCCCTCCCGCCAGAAAGAACTTGATGCTGCGCCGGCCCCAGTCTGCAATGGCAGCCTGGCCTCGCCCTGTGTGCAGATCTGGGAGCACATGCCCCCCCCAGGATGTGAGCAGCAACGGGAGCTGCTCCCCTGGACGAGTCACTCGTGGCTCTGTCCTGCGCCACACCCCAGTTGGGCAGCCTGTGCCCCTGGCTCACCCGCAGCCCTACTTCCTTCCTCACCGTGGGGGCCTTAATCTGCCCTCTTTGTGCCCCTTCCCCACCCCCCCAACCCCTCACCCCACAGACTTACCAGCCTGATGCTACTCTCCACGCTGCCAGGCTGCATATTGGCAATAAGGTTGGTATTGGCTGATATGTCCCATTAAAGACTGCCTATCAGTATTGGCCCAAAAATCTGTACTGGTGCACCCCTAGGATAGTCATTAAGAGCATTTTTACATGTGCTTTGGTGGTGGGGAGGTGGCACTTTAATTAAAGTGGCTCTCAAAGCTGCTCTAATTAAAGCACTGCGGTGTCCTGTGTATTAGCATCTCCACACTTCAAAACGGCAGTGAGGGTGCTTGAACTAAAGTTTGTTTGAGTAGTTTTAGTTCAAGTACCCCTGCCACCAGTTTGAAGTGTGGAGACACCGATACAGATGATGCGGGAGGCTGTTGGAGCATGGCAATTACTACACTCCAGTAGACTTGATTAATAGACTCTGCTCATATGTGCTCCAATTATAGTGCATTGGAGCAGCCTCATATAGGCACCGTATGTGGTTACTCCCTGAAGTATCTTTTAAAAGGCCTTAAAACCCCAGATTCTCTGTGCTTAATCCTATGAGAGAGGGAGAATGAAGAGTTTAGAAAGAAGCATACTATGTGAATGGCAAAAGATTGAGACTAGAGTCTTGCCTCCAACCCTAGATATTTTAATTTTTTTTCTTTAGGTTTCCAAGTATATTTAGAGGACTGTACTAAAGCTCAATCTGATAGTTTTTAAACATGAATAACCTTTACTTATGTTAGTAGCATCATTCCCATCCAGGGCTGTTCATGTGGAAAAGGGCTACTCACATACAGAAGAGCATGAGGGCCAGAACCGTAAGAGGTATGCTCACGTAAAGCAATTTTGAGAAATCCTCCAACTTCCAAGCTTAGGTACTGTGGTATTAAGTGCATCAGAAACACCCCATATCAGACAGAATTCCCAAGATATCTAAGGGAGTGGAAATGACTCGGGGGTTTTGTCAGGATTTAGTCCACAGATGTCGGTTATATAAACAGCATTTGAAAATGAACAGATTTCTACTGATAGGCACATAAATGAAATCCTAGCTGTTAAACACAAATGCATACATCATCATTTCTGTAACTGCTACATTTCAACATAAATGTCAAAATACTTCTGAAGTGGGTGAGCCTCATTCTGCTGCATTCTTCATGTCCAGAAAAACAGCTGCACAATTTCAAGGCCACACTTCCTTTTTTTTAAAAAAAACACCAAAACACAGCCTTTTCTTTTTGCACATACTGCCCAAACCACCAAGGGCCTCACTTCTGTGGGCGGTGAGTACTCACTGTTCTACCTGACATTCAAAAGGAACTAATTGTTGTTCAGTACCTCTGATAGTTACTCGAGAAGCATTATGTTGGTCACAAAAAACTGAGGCTATTTTTGATCTAAGTACTTTGCTCAAAATTACATAAGAAATCACTGAAAAAAAAAACCCACTGAGAAAGGGGGTGGGTTGCTGAATGTGGGCTTGAGGTTCTGTATTATGTTCTAGCTTCCTTTTACCTCTACTGGATATTTTAATACTTTATCACATCCCATTTCTACTATAAACACTGAAAACTGTTTAGCAAAACTGGACTAGCTTAACTGGATCAAATGCAGAAGGTTACCTTCAGTCCAAATATTAATCTTCTACCTATGAAACAAGTTTTGACTGCTTGAATTAATACATGGGAAGATTCATCTCTGTCTGCTCCTTCTGCTACTTGGTTAAAATCTTGAATACACCTTGAAAGAAAAGTTACAAAAGGTTAAGTAGTGGCTTGGGTAGAGGAAGGTATATGTAACTTCTAGGCTACAATAAAGATAGGGCACACATTAGAGAGAGGTATTAACCATGACAAAATAGTGATCTGTAATATCAATCTGACTCTCTACTGTTTGCAAAGTTTTCCCTTTCTTCTAATTATACCCACAGCTTGCGAAATATTAAGTTGGAAAGTAGAGTAAACAACTCTGGCTCAATTTTAACTTGGTACCAACACTTTCTATACTGATATAACTTTCAATTACAGGCATTTTTTTAAATTAATCAATATGATTATACTGGTATAACCTCTACTACAAGTGCAGTGATACTGGTATAAAGGTGCCTCGTGCTGAAATTGTTTATTTCCCATTTCCATACTGAAATAGATATACTTGCATATAATGGCAACTGTATCCATAAAAAGAGGAGAAAGAACCATTTTGCTTAAGTTAGGCTAAAACAAATCTTAGATCACAGCAAGCCCTAGGTTTGAAGTTTGGAAATAAAACCACACTGAACCATATGTTCACTTCAAGCAGTATTTTGCTACACTTGTATCATCCTTGGCTCCTTCACCCATAACAATCATTATATCATTCTCCATCAGTTCTCACAACAATCAAAATGTAACAGCTGCTGCACTTTCGGAATGCTCCCCTTTTGAAAGGGTTCCAAATTTCCAGGCATTGAACACAGGCACATGCTCTCCACACCTTGAGTGAGGAAGAAAATCTGTGTCCATGCTTGGAGGAAAACATTATTAGTAAACATCCGCCATTAGACCATGAATGGATATAAGAGGACAAATGGACAGAGGGACCAAACCTCAAAGGCACTGTGAAACTTACTGGGAATACCTGAAGAATCTCTTCTTTGGCACCTCTGCAGCTTGTCATAACAATAAAGGAGCAACAAACTAAAACACTAAATGCTTTTAGAACCAGGTCTTCCCAAATGCTTAATTTGGCTTCTTAAGAAACTAATTAAGCAGCAGGGCTACATAGCATTTGGTCTCCTACTCCGATCTTTAATGTCCTAATTTAAGCTTTTTACCAGGGCAAGAGATGCTAAACAATGCTAGTACAAGGTGATATTTTCCTACAAATAAGTCAACATTTACATAGATCCTATTTTCACCAGCAAGTGAAGAATAATGCACAGAAATCAAGTTGACTAAAAGTTCTGAAACATTTTAAAGCCATTCATTTGATGGTCTCTCCTTCCAGACTGTAGGGCTGAATGAAAGGCAGCTATATAGTTTTTTTTTTTTAAAAAGCGTCCTATTACCTCTGCAATCTTCCTGCTGTGATCCCAAAGAATGGATCTAAGCAGGTTCCAAATACAGTAATGTGAAACAGATCATTAGCATCAGCTACTTTAAGGGAGAGTCTATATCTGTAGTTTGCATCCTTAGCTTCACCTGCACAGCCGCATTTTAGACAGTTAAACCTGAAAAAAAAAAAAAAAGCAGCAAAGTGATTAACTGACTTCAACAGCAAGTAATGGTCCCATAGTACCATTTGTCAATTGGTGCAGTTGCAAGAGCTTTTAATCTGCATTAAGTCTCACTAAGGGTGTAGACAGACATCACTCCTGAACTGGTCCAAGAATATCACTGATTGGGAACTGGTTTGCAAGTGTCCACACGTATGCTGCTAAGGGTTCCAAATAGACTTGTTTTTTTAGGAATTGCATTGCTGCCAAAACACCACTAGGGGGAGAAAAGAGTCCTGGCTTCATTTCAGAGCAGCCCCTTTGCTCTGCAAGTATTTGGGATGGCTGGAGGACTGACCAGACACTAAGCAAACATGGGATACTCAGTGTCCACACACTGAACTGACACAAAGGACCAACTTGAGGTATTACTTGATTTTCCCAGCATGCTTCTGAAGTGTTCCAGGAAATGTAGACTGGTCTTAAGTTGCATGTGTTTATAGACTCTTGGGTTTAAAATACTAAGGGCATTTATAGATGTGCTCTGGAAGTTTGCAGGGTGGGGGGGGAAGCGCTTTAATTGGAGCTCTAATTAAAGTGTTCTGAGTATCACGCGTATCAGTGTCCCCACACTAAAAAATGGCAATGGGGGTGTTTTAATTGTAGCTTGTCAAACCAGCTTTAGTTAAAACACCCCCCCCACTGCCATTTTTCAGGGCAGAGACGCTGATACACGATGCTGGAGTCTGCTGGAACACAGTAATTATCGTGCTCCAACACGCTGCAATTACAACGCATTGAACCAGCCTCTCTGCATATGTATAGGCACCGTAGGCGTTACATCTGTGCACATCCCAGCACATCATACCTCAAAAAGTTACGGTTTTCTCTTAATCTTTGCGCTTAAAGGCCCCAAAACTTCTATGAGCTCATTAAGTGCAGACTCCTCATGTAGAACACTGGATACAATTCTGATCACCAGGACTGATATAAACTGGAACAGATAAAAAAGGCTACTAGGATAGTTACAGGAATGGAAAGTCTCCCTTGCAAGAGGAGTTTAAAACAGCTTGGTTTGTTTAGCTTAGCAAAATAAAGTTTGAGCGGGCATTTAATTACTTTTTGAAAATGTTAGTGAAGTGAACGTTAGGGAGGAAGAAGAGCTATCCAAGTTAAAGAGAAACACCGGTACAATCAAATAACTTCAAGCTGGTAATGAAAAAACTGGAAATTAGGAAGAGGTTTCTAACATGCAGAGAAGCAATGTTTTGGAATCATCTTCTGAACAATGTGGGGAAAGAACCCAAACTGCTTCAAGATGGATCTTGAAAAGATTATGGAACAGATAGTATAACAGGATCGCGGAATGTCTCTGGAGCAATAAGTACATATGATATGTGCATCTGAATATTTGGCAACAGCAATAATTACGGCGGTAAAAAACAAAACAAACAGCCACTCAATTTTCATGCAGGAGATTTCTGATAATCCTATGCTTTAAGTCTTCTGCTTTTTGCCTGTGGGGCCAGGAAGGAAGGTTCCCCCCCCCCAGTTCTCCGCAAAAACCAAACCAAAAGCTTTATTTGGCTTTGCTCCTGATTTTTCTCTCTCTTTCTTCTGGTGCCTGCCTAGCTGGGTGGTGGGCTGGCATGCATTGGTTTCATATTGGTTCTTAGAAACCTCTCAAATATCTGGCTGCTCAGGCTCAAAACAAATTACCAGATTTAGGGCAGGAAGGAATTTTCCCCCCCATGGTGTCCTTCTCTGTTGGTTAGGGCCTGGTCTTCCCCTTAGGACCAGCTAAGCATATATCTAATAAACTTCATGGTGACTAAGGCATTGATAGAGTTGTCATCTCCTCTGCTCCTTCCTTTTGATTCATTATAGGCATTTTCCTCCACAGGGTGTTTTGTGGCTGCAGGATGTGAAAAGGCAGCTTTCATGGACCCTTTTGACAAGCAGCTGACTACACAAGGCAGTGGACTGGACTCTACAGCACAGAATACATCCAGTTTTATGTTCCCACATCTACGCAGGGTCCCATTAGTGTCAATGAAGCTCTTTTACTATTTAAGCACAAGCCTGTCAGGGGCCTGGGAAAGGGAAGGTCCTTTATGTTTTTTTTGTTTTTTTTTTTGGAGGAAGAGCAATTTGGCTTTGAAACTCCTGGCACAGCAGTTTATTTTTATGTCAATGTATTACGGAATTACTTCTTCTTGTATATTTACTGCAGTATCTAGCATACTGGATAAACCAGACAGGAAACAAAAACCTCCTCAAGCATTTGAAACTGCATCTCTCTCTCTCAAACTACAGAGATATCCAGCTTTATAAATCCAGCTCTTGATTTAGCACTTGTGATATTGGCTCTCTGAATACCCTTCAGTCTCTGCATCATGGGTTTCATTGTACATTTGATTAAATGTTGCGAAAGAGGAAAGGGAAAAGTTTAGGCACCCTCTGGACATGTGGCAAGGGAGGCCTCCGGAGGATTAGGAGAGGAGGATGATATTGTCTGCAGTTGCAGAAATTGGGAATTTGGAAGGGTGTACGAACTGTGTTAAAAAAACCCAAACAAACCTACAAACCAAAACAGACAGAAAAAAACACCGACACCACAATCCAGAAGAAAACCCATGCCACCATCTGTATAGCTGCTGGATTAAGTCATAGTGCCTCAGGGCATTAGAGAGGCACTTGTGAATTGGCACTCAAGGGGGCCCCATGGAAAGTGCTTTGTTTAATTAGCACCTCTCCTCTGCCTCATAATCATTAGTTTTCCTCTTATAAAATAGTCTGTTCCACAACTAGTGTTGGTACACTAAACTCTGATTAATTTGCTTATAGCAGAGGTGGGTAATTATTTAGGCCCACAGGCCACAAAGATATTTTTGGGGAACTGTTGTGGGCTGGTTAGCACACTTCCCCCTCCTCCACCTGCAACAGCCTAGAACTTGCACACCCTACAGCTCCTCCCCACCACTGCTACCAGCAGCTGAGCACACAGCCCTGACCCTACATCCACTCTGGACTCACCACCGCTGAAGCAGACCAGCTCCAGACCAGCTGGGACCTACGTGCACAGCCCTGACCCCGACCTGCCCTGCACCAGCTCTGGACCCAATTGCACCATCTTGAGCAGTAGTGGCAGTGGAGGTAGCTGGGCAGAAGCTGCTGCTGGGAGGGGGGGGAAAAAAAAATCAGCCACCTTCCCCTTGCTGCTGTTGGGCCCTTCTTGCTGTGGCCTCCTGCAGCCTGCGCCCAGGCTGCCCTGCAGCTCCTTTCTACTGCCACTGCTGCCCCACTGGGCAGCCTGGAGGAGGAGCTGGTGGCAGTGATGACAGCAGCAGTGAAAAGGAGGGGTGGCTAAGTAGAAAATGCACTTTCCATGGGGTGGTGTTGGGTTTTTTTCCCTGTTTGTTTTGGTTTGTGTTGAAAGTGGCCACCTTATACAAGGTAAGCCAGGATGGAGGGGCTAGCGGGGGGCCTGATTGAATTGGGGGAGGAAAGGGCAAGCAGAATCTGCGAGGAGGATCTAGGGAGGCTGGGGCGGGGGGACAAGCGGGGTCTGTGAGGTGGATCATAGGAGCAAGTAGGGTCCACGGCGAGGAGCAAGGGGGAAGAAAATCAGAAATATCAGGGTGGGAGGATGTCTGTCTGGGGGAGAGGCCAGGAGCTACTGATAGTCTGGTTTCAGGGGGTAGGAGTCATAGGAAAACCACAGCCCTTGGGCTGGGGCCAGAAGCTGGGCTCTTAGACACAGGCTGTGCTGGGAGTTCAGTTAGATCAGTCTTGCCAGACCTGATCCAAGTAAACTGCCTTAGAGGTAGAGCTGAACTGGATCAGGCCAGCCATTTTTAGACTAATCTAACCTTCCTGAATTTCTGTACAGTTTGCACTGAGATTCACTTAACTATGAATCTGTATGTAAGGTCTGCACTGAGTGAACTAAACTAGAGTGGACTACTATTTTTATTGCAATCTAAACTTTCCCTAACCTCCCTGAACATCTGTATGTACTCTTGGAGTGCAGAATTAATTCAAATGTACTGTAGGTACCATTATAATACTATTAGTATTATCTCTTATTACATCATTAATCTGATTACTCAGGCCGTCCAGCACAATTCTAAAACTTCCGATTTTTTTAACAACTATACACAGGTTACACTAATCAATAGCACCCAAACAGTGCTAGGTGCTTTCCAAATTAAGGTTTAGCAATGGCCCTCCAAGATGGACTTACCTTCTGGAATCTAAAATCAGCTTAGAAAAGCAGTTCTGACAAGACGGATACACAAAACAAGAGTTCTGGATGGAGATTACAGAAGCAGTTAGGAGTCTTCTCTTGTCATTCATATGCTCACAGTGTCACCTGGGAAAAGATTAATTAGAATAATCTGTTGAGATTTTCATTGTATAGAAGCACATATACTGCTATTTTCTTTAATAAGCCAAACATCTGAGGAAGTAGTATAGTAACTCCATCTAAGTTTTAGAACACAACTGTTCTGGAATCTTTTTAATATGAAATTGCAACATGAGTTTTGTTTTTTTTTTTTTTCAAAAAAAGGACAGACAACTCCATTAGAGGCAATTCTGCAAACAAATATCAACTTGTGTGACGATGAGAGATGACAGCAGTTTACAATTCTTAAAAGATGCTCAGAACCTCAGAGGACTGGTCTCTGAATTAAGGTCATAATCCTACAATTTGACCCCAGAGGGTAAACATACAAAATGCACCATTGACTTTGGTATGCCATAGGTTTTGTTAGTCTGATCTAGTTACAGTTGACATAATTTGCTAAAAGTTTACTATTGGGTTTTAAATTTTCTTGCAAAATTACTGTGCTTTCTAATGTCACTGAACTCTGTTTAGAACTACATACTGAACTTTCAAAGATTATTATCAGGGAACTATAATTCAGCTTTCTTTTGAACTGATACTTAGCACATGAAGTCTCCATTTTATTTTTCAGAGTTAAAAGAAATAATTTTGCTTTGAATTACAATTTTTTTTTGCTCAGACACTTTGCTGTCAAAGCTGTTGTTTCTTCTAGGATTATAGTTAGCCATTAATATATGCCACTGGGTTAACTGTATATGTTTAAATAAAAAAAAATCTCCATTCAAAATTACTTCAGTTTAATTTGATCAACCCTGAAGATGTTAGAGAGACAAATTTAAAGAAACCTTATTTATGGTTTATGCATTTGAAAAACTAGATTTCACAGCTTCTATTGCTTAGCAAATCCAAACAAACAGCAACAGGAAACAAAACATTTACAACTGTATTTATATTTTTTATAAAAGAAGTTGTCAGGAGGACTCATGCAGATGCAAGTCTCTTGGGACTTGCAATTTGTTTTTTTGAAAGCTAATTAGATTTCCAATGATCAGTGTCCTTAAAATGTTTGATCACAATAAACCTTTCTAACATAACTGAGTGACACTAGGAATTTGATACTGTATTTGGAGAACCTCTCACTGCATTTGTTTAGAGGAAAAAATGGTTTTAATTACATGGCCTGAGGCAATGCTTTTTGGCTGTAGCACACTGAAGTCCCAGGGGTGGTGACGAAGGTGGCCCCATAACCAGTGCCCTGCTCTGCCTCTAGGGTAGCCTCCCCTCCATCTTGCCCACCACACCTCAGTGAAGTTATTGGATTGAAAGGGAGGCTGCCTTGGGAGTCCTAAAGTGAGCCTTACTCTATCTGTTAGCCAGCAGGTCCCTCCTGAACACCGCTGACCTTGACTCTGCTCCTGAGCCGAGTGGGTGCTCTCTGCCCATCTGTGTCCCTGTAACCCTTTAGGGTTAATTACGTGGTTCCATCTGCTCCTACACCACATCCCATGCCTTGCAGATGTCACTGCAACGTCACTGTCACTCTCTGTTTGTTGGGCACCAGGCCCCGTCCCCGTTTCTCCCTGGTCCAGACTCTGCACTTGCTCTGCCTTGAACCTGCCCCTCCAGCAGGGCTCAAGGCAATCATGTTCTCCTAGGGCGCTCCAAAGACCACTCCTCACAGTCCCAAACCACGGGTATAATTTAACCAAATAGTAAGCCATCTGACTACAGCACAAATCTTCCTTATGAAAGGAAAAAACACGCTACCACTTTAAGCAGAAAACCTAAAATGTATACAAGATGACTTTTAAAAGCCTAGAATGTCTTGTTATTTCTACAGTTTCACTTAAACCCCACAGCTATTCCAGTTCTCTTCAGAGACTTACCAAGTCTCGGATGAAGCTCATTAGCAAGTAAAAATATGCTACTACAAGTCTGTTTGACGGATTTGGTTCCAAACCCATTAAATAAAAGAAATGGAAGATTTTGTTTAAATTGAGGGCTTTATTGAAGATGAAGTACAGTTTATCCATCTGTTAAAATGGGATAGAAACCATGGTATCTTTTCCCAAAATTGAGGCATCAGAATGCTGACATAACAGACAAAAGCATTTGTATATCCACCCAAGCTAGCTCTAGAGTAGGGGTCAGCAACGGTTTTGGGCAGAGCGCCAAAAAACCCACAAAATCAACTTGTAAGATGTTGGTGCACAGACAACGAGGGAGCTACAAGGGGTCCGATCCTTTTTGGGGCAGTGCAACTCCAGCCTTTTCCCCAGAGTCCACCCCAAGGTGCGTGTGGCACCTGCCAGCCAGGCTGGGCCTCCATGGACCTCAGTGCAGCTCTCCATGCTGCCTGATGCAAGCAGCCTGGGCTGCACACAGCGTGGCCTGCCCAGAGTCCGGGGCAGCTGTGGCAGGCAGCCAGAATGCTGCAAGCAGCTGCACTGGGGTCTGCGGAGCCACAGCTCTGCTCGTTGTTCTTGAGGGAACCCTGGCAACCAGACTGCTGGATTTACAAAGGACTTTCTCTTTCCCTCCTCCCCCATACCTTATCTAACCAGAACTAAGCAGAAGAAAAGTTTAATGGGCATCTTGGGCCATACTTTCCCCGGTCCCATCATGAAAGGCCTATTTAAACTTGATTGACTAAAACTCTGTTGCTGGGTTAGGGAATGATGAGGCAAGAGACCAAGGTAAAGGGGGTATGGGTGACATTTGAACAATGGTTACGGGTTCATCACAACGTCCAGTCCGTTGGAGCCCTGACCACAAGTGCTGTCATACTTTTCCCAGGATGACTGGTGGAAGTCCTCCCCACAAAGTTTATGAACACTCCAAGTAATTCCCTTAAGTCTGTTCCATGTGCCCTTGGGATTTCCTGTTTTAGAAAACAGACCAAATCAAGGCACCAGTAAAAGACTACAGTAAGATCTGAGAGTCTTACTAAGCTGAGGCTTATTCACAACAGGCAAAATACAAAACACAGATGATGACTTCACAGTGCAAGCATAGTTAGGCCATCTGAGAAGAAATAATGTGGTATCCCTTCCAGTTTGAAATTATTAAGACTATAGAAGATAAACTGGCTCCTAGGTGTCTGGTTACTCCTTAAAACCTTTGGTTTTTCCTGGTTGTTAATCAGTCTCTTGAGACATTCCAAACCAGATAACCCCTTGTTCCTGGAAGAGGCAATTCATTTAAATTGAACCTGTTTAAATAACAGCATTTCTCCTGTCAATTATGGCTTGGGACTCTCTTGATTTACACAATTAAAAAACTGCTTTGAAGAGGCTGGACTAAGGGTATAAGAAACCTGTAAAGCAGCAAATAGTGTGTTTCAAGAAGCAGAAATCTCTAACACCATCCGCTGTTGCTCTCAAGAAACTAGGATAAACAGATACTCTTTTGGTTGCCCATTTAACCTTCCCAATTGTGCTATGAACTCTGCCTGTCAACAAAACACCTGAGTGCCTTGACATGGTGAGATCCCAGCTTTCTCTCTCGGCATAGCTTTTTGAACCTGAATTTTATTAAGTAAGCATGAGCCCTAATCTATATTGCCCAAATACTCACCTGAACCAGGGTAATATTGTAATTATTTTTGTTTGTTTTTGCTTGCATGGCTATTACTACTAGTACCATCATAAATTTCATATACTTAGCAATAAATAACTTCTATAGTCAAGCTGGTGGTAACTGGCTGAATTTTTCCTTCTCTCCTTCCCGTTTCCCACTTGCTCTGCAGCGACGCTTCTTTTACCCAAGTCAAAGATCCCTGCAAAGCCCCAAAATACTGTGGGGTCTGCTCATCAAGAGGCTACCACTACTAGGACAGTCAGGGCAAAAGATTGGGACGTGCTGAGTTTGAGACACATAAGGGGTTCAGCTTGTACGGGCTGATTGGCCCAGTTTGGCTCAGACGTGCCCTAATGAACCAAATATTGGCCCAAGAGGGTGTCAGCTGGACACCCAGCCTGATTCAGAGGTGATCTGTTCACCTGTGTGCTTGTGTCTGACTGCATTTTATTGTTGCCCTGATGAACTGATTCCTGGCATATGAGGGTGTCAGCTTGTACATGCTGATCAACCTAGCTGGGTCAGGTATGTTATGTTAATGTGTGTGCATATGTGTATGTATTTGATTGACTTGGTGGCTGGAGGAACCCAGCCCCATTGAAACTGAGTCCTGCAAGATAGCTCCATTGGGGTGAGGACTTGCAGAAGGGAGAGATACAGCTCCACACAGAAACACAAGTAACACAAGCAGTACACTGATAGAAATACAAAGACCCCAGAAACACACTCCTAATAAATGAGTATACCCCAAAAGTGACAGGCAAATCTGGTAACAGCTGGGAGTGGGTACATGTGTGCCTTGGGGCGGACATTAGGGAAGGGGCCAGGGTTGTGATGCCACAAGAAGGATCAGGCCCACTGTAGCTCTACTTCTAGCTGCCCCAAGGGCTGGTGTGCCAAGCAAAATGTCTTCACATGCCATACACTGGCATGTGTGCCGGGAGGTTGTTGTCCCCTGCTCTAGAGATACCAATTTTATATTAACAAAATTGGTTATAGTTTTAGCCATGCTTGCACACAGGGAATGCTGCCCTTTACCTTGAACTGTCCACCAGAATCAACAGAAACACTTAAGGAGTAAACCACTACTTTACAAGAGGTTGGAAGAAGGTGGCCAAAGTTTTCATATCAAAACACTGACAAACTATTCTGGACCACTTCAAGTAGTAATGGGCAAGCCACTCAAAATGATCGGAAGCAACTGTATAACTGGATTAATGGAGGCTTTATAAATCTTATATGCTAGTTATTACAGTGAAAGAAGTGCATCCACATAAAAGTAAAGGTCAGATTAGCCAAACATGGTCTAGTAAAACTTACAAGCATGAGAATGTGTTTTTATTGTGTTCTAATGGAAACCAATTTCCACATCATCAGCCTGCAGCACTATCTAGGGTGCAAGTGAGTGAAGATTACTCCTCAGACTTTGGAAAGAAGCTTTTGAAAGCAAGACATCCAAATCATTAGTAGTATTATTTCTTTAATTAAGCAAGACTTTGAACAAGACCTCCAGTAGCCAAAAGCAGATTTTAAGACTTGTGACTATGCACCAAAAACAGTGATTGCAAGATTTTAATTTTGACAATCCCTGGTCCAGGCAGCTTGCAGATGAGACAAAGAAAGACAAAAAGGCATGGGGAGACCAAACAAAAATAGTATTGTATTTTTAGGGCAGGCATTATACACAGTGATAATGTATTTTGGGGGGCAGATATTATACACCAGTGCTAATGCATCTGACTGTGTATGCTGTTATATATAATACCAAAACTAATCAACTAGTCCTAGGTTACTGGTAGGTCTCTATGGCCATGTCCACATGAGCGTGGATGTTTGTTTCCCCCGGCACCTTGTGCTGCTGCTCCTTGTCCCTGGGCAATGCCTATGCCATGGAGCAGGTTATCTGGGTGAGGTAGAGGAGGCTGGGGCCAGTAACTCTGCTGGTGCCAGCAGCCTTTCCTAGGCTCCAGGTAAGCTACAGCTGCAGTGCTCCTGCAGCAGGGAGCCTGGCTGGAAGCCAGAGTGTGGCACCAGCTGGCCATGGTTTGGTTTTGGGCAGCATGCTTTGCTGCCATGTGCGCCGCCACTCTTTTTTCCATGAGGGGTTTTTTGACCCCATGATCTCCTAGGGTCCAAAATAATCCCCTACGCTGCAATGCAGCAGTGCAGAGAACACCTGAATGCATGTTGCATGGTGCCACATACCACATAGCTGCACTCATCTGGACATGGCTTATGAGTTTATTCATTGTCACCAGACAATACCAAGAAAATAAAAGTCTCAATGTGGAACAGAATCACAAGAATGAAAAACAATAATCCTAAACTTTAAAATATTTTAATGGTGAAAGAGAGAGAAATCAATGGGAATTTTAGGTGCGGAGCATTTGCCAGACTTAACACCATGTACTCAAAACACCATTATCTATTCACTTTGTCAGCTAAGAAAAAACCACAAATGGATAGTCTGAAAAACTGTCAAATCCACTTTTCTACAGACACAGAGGAGGGGTGAGAAGAGAAGTAAAACCAGTGAACATACACATTTTTGCAGATTCTGCTAACACCTCCAAATAGCATTTACAAAATATCATAAGCAGGGATCCTGGTTTTATCTGTTAAAAAGAACCCCCCAATTTTCAGATTAAAAAAACCTAACCCAAAATCCACATTCTTCCATGATCAAAATGAAACACTATTCTCTCTCTCTATATATATATATAATGAAGGGTATGTATGTTCACCTATAACTCAAGAATGGTTGGTCTTATCTATGCTAAACCTTTCCATATCACTGAATACCACCTGAGGAAAATTATAGGCAGGTTATTTTTCACTTGACCCTTTTTGGGGTTTCCAGTCACTATTTAAAAGAACAACGCTGTTCACACGGATAATTATATGTGGCTTGCTCCAGAGATGCTAGTTGAAGAGGGCTGCATATACTGGTGCCAACAGAAAACACTGCCAACACTGTTTACAAACAAGTTCTACAATAAAGATGACTTATTCAGATGCCATTTGAAATGCCGCACCCGTGTTAAATATGTTGCACCGAGTCCTTTAAAAACAAACAACATTTTTGACCTAAACACGTGGCAAGTGCTTTGAAAACAAACCGTATTTTTGACCTAAACATGTACTAAGTCCTTTGAAAACAAACACACACTGCAATTACAAAAATAACAACCTGGGTAAAGAACAGGTCCTTCTGCTAGTATATCTATATATTAGCAGCGTTTCATTTTAATCACAGAAAAACATGGATTTTGGGTTAGTTTTAACTTGAAAATTGGGTTTGTTTTTTTTTAAATCAGGGAAAACCAGGATCCCAGATCATACTGAGCGTTTCAGCTTCTTTATGCTGGTCTTATCCCAGCAACACCTTATTGTCAGGACAGTAACAGCACAGGTTAGAACCAGCTTTAGCCCTCAGCGCCCGAATGCTCTTGCTGCTCGCCGCTGCCGCAAGCAGCGCCTGCCACGGGGGCTGTTGGAAACCCTACCTGTGCAGGGCCGGCTACCCTCACGCCGGTTCACACCATGTCTGGTGCCCTCTACTGGGCTATTTCTTTAAACTCTTTTTTTTTACTTTTAAAATTTTTTGGCAAATTAAAAATTCTTTTTTTCTACTTTTAAAAATTTTTTTAAATTAAAAAAAATAAATTAAAAGTAAAATTGACAGACGTTCCCTCCCTCAAAAAAACCTCAACCCCCGTGCACTTTACTTTAGACCCTCCCGCCGAGCCCGCGCGTTTCAGCGCGGCCTTTTTGGCACCTTTATCTGAGGAGCGATAATTGGGGGTGGGGGAGGGGAACTCACCTCGGGACCGAAACGCTGAAGGACCCGCTGCCGCCGCCGCCGCCGCCGCCGCCGCCGCCGCTGCCGCTCGAGAGGAAGTGATGCACACAGCCTCGCTCTGGCACGCCAGGCGCGGGTCACGTGCGCCAGCGCTTCCGAGCGGGCGAAAGAACAAGTTCAAGCTGGGCCCGGCATCAACCCAGCCCGTCGGCAAGCAGCAAGCCAATGAGACGCTGGGGAACGCACGAGGCCGCCAATCGCATCTAAACGCAAGGGGCCAATCACCGTGCCTTTTCCATTTCATTTCATGTTTTTTATTTTTTTATTTTTTTAATGTTTCCCTGTGGTGGCCAATCCCGGCTTGTGTTACAAAGTCAACAGCGTCCCGCAGTAGAGCCCCGCCCCTCCCATCGCTGGACAGCCAATCACGAGGCGGGTTTGCACGCGCGGGGGCGGGGCCGCGCTATAAAGCGGGCGGCTGCCGCGGCTCTTTTCATTGGGGTTCGCGATGCGTCTGCCGGTGGGGGTCGGTGGTCTCCCCTTAGTTCTCCTTTTCCTGGGGCTGCTGAGCCCCGGCCGCGCCCGCCGCCCGCCCGCGGCCCCCCGCCTGGCTGTCTCCTACCGCACCTGCCATCTCCCTCAGCAGGTAGGAGCCTCCCGGGGCTGCATTCCTCTGGACGGGCCCTGCCTGGGGGACCCTGCACCTGCCCCAAGTCCCGGCGTTAATCTCTTTCTCCGGCCCTGGCGAAACTCACTGTGGAGCAGGTGGTGGCACTCGCCCTGACCCTTGCTCTGGTGGCCGGTTTTCTTTTGTCCTCAGAGATGAGTTGCTGCTCTTTCAGTAGCTTCCCCTTCTGTGAGAGACAGTGGTAGGACGAGCCCCTGAAAGTAACAGCCAGGCCCTGTTGCACCCCGGGGCAGAGCACGGAGGGACCTGGGCTGACCCAGGGTGTTTTCGACTGTTCCTTTCTTGCTTGCAGCCTCCAGTGTCTAAGGTGTAGGTCTAGGGTGGTGGTATGGGTATCGCCGGTGGTATGCAGACAGCCTGTCAGTGGTTTGCCCGAGCCGACTTGTCATAGTGACTGCGGTCGGTATGCCTGAGCCGGCGTGTAATTTCAGGACTTTATATGATGCGTGTTTGCTGGTGCTACTTAAGGTTGCGTAGCTTTAATTTGGTAGTGTGCAGTGTGTTTGAGTTTGGGAACTGCTGGTTCAGATTTGGAGGTTGTACCCCTCACTTTCCTTCTCTGAATTAATGTATGGTTTCCTTGCAGCTTTTGTGCATGCTCCATGTATTGTACTGGCCTCTAACCATTTCACTTGTGTATGTGCCACCTGCATCACTGCTTCCTCTTAATGTCAAAGCTGAGTTGTCACTACGTCTTCTTGCAGCGTGCTTACTGACAGGAGTGACAAAGAATTGGCTGATTTTAATCCTGTTTAAAGCATAGATTGCCCCCCTTTACGTTACAAGCTGGTGGGCTCTCTCTGTGGGGAAATTGCTTTGTTTTTTATTTAAGATCCATCAGGGCATGGAGATGAGGAATAAATGGGCAGTCTGCTCTCAGGGCCTTCGAGGGGCTGTGTGACTCTTCTTTCACTTCCTCTTGGAAGAGCAGAGATCTCCTGATCTCTGTACCAGACTGATGTACATTTTGAAGCTCGAAAACACAATACAACAACATCATTATTAGTAAGACATTAAGAAACAAAATAAAGCCTACTGGCCAAGTTCAGCAATGTCTTGTTGAAGCCCCTCCTTCTTTAATCTACTGAGACTTGTCTTACCATAATAACTGATCATTAAAGACAACAGCAAAGAGCAATCTAGAATTAGGTCCTATTGTGTTAGCTGCTGAGTAATTGCAAAACTTTCTGCTTTGAAGTGCCCAGGATCTTAAGTTGGGAGTGGGGGGGAGGGGGAAGGGGTTATTCACAACACAGGCTGTTAGTTCAACAAATTTTTTAGGGTAGCATTGTAGCAAGTGGGAAGGGAAGGCTTGTGTGGGGAAGAGGGCAGAAGGGATAGGCATGGCTTGAGGGGAAGAGGTGGAAAGGAACAAGTATGTTGACTGTATATTTGTCCCAGCAGTCTGAGTGGGGTAGAGAAACTCCATCTGGGGCAGCAAAAAATTAATTGCTGAAGATTCCTGCTTTGGTTATCATTTTTTTGGATCTGTAGCTGGTCCTCTACTTTTCCACCAAGCCCAGGGCTTGTGAGGGCCAGCAAATACTATCTGGTATCTTTTGCCTGAGTGGTGGAGTGATTTTTGTGGCACTGGAAGTGGAGTCTTGGGTCTTGCTCTCCCAGTACCTCCTGGAGCTGGCAATGTGGAAGGGAGGCTTTATTTCTTATGTTGTGCTTGAATGCTGCTGTAGTTCTTCATTGTCCTGTAAAACACAAGTATCGCATCCCCATAGGAGGGTACAGAGTTACTTCCGAGTGAGCAGTCAAGCTTCATATCCTCACTTTTCACATGCCTAGGTACATGTCTTTTAATGTCGGCTCTGGAATTAAGCCTCCTCTCATCTTAAAGCTATAGGATGTGGCTGGGGAGAGATTTAATAAGGGTTCCAAGTGCCACTAATTTCTGTTCTCTCTGGTTTGGGTTCCCACAGTCCTGGGACTTTTCTCTTTCAGCAGTTTCTGCCCACAAAAAGGGAAAATTTCTGCTTTTTTTTAAAATCTATTTCTTAAAACCACATGGTGAAGTGTTTTATTTAAAAACGTAGACAAAAAGCCTGCAAGCAATATGCTAACTTTCCAGTTGCTAATTTAAAAGCACCACAAGTTCTGATCCTTGGTAACAGGAAAACTGCCCTGACCCCTCTAATAGGTTTAATTATCTGGGGGATGAGCAGTTTGGTGGTTGTTGGCTTCAGTGTGACCTGAGAGCAAAGTGTGCCAAACCTACACTAGCCAGAGTTGAGTGCTGGACCTTCAGCTAATGAGGTGGTGTGGCTCTGGTGGAGAGCACCAGTGTAGTGTGATGTTTCCATGAATATAAATACAGTTCTGATTTTTTTTCTTTAGCACCTTCAGGGATTCACTGTGTTCAGGTTCCTGCTTCTGTGTCTTAACACTTAGCCTGAAAGCTTCCTGTGTTGACATTCAACTATTAGCTCATGTATTGTGTAAAGATTGAATTTTACAATCAAGGGCACTAGAATGGCATGTCTTTTAGCTATGTTGATGACTAACCTCAGGCCAGTTTCAATATCCTGCTCTCAATTTTTACATTTTTATTTATTTATTTTTTCCTCCTTCCCAGATCTATGCCACCCCCAACAATCCTCTATTCATTTACCTTTCTCTAGAAGTGCAAAGTTTCAAGAAGTTAAGGGCTCAAATCTGTACAGATAACTTGCAGAGAGAAAAGGGCTGATGCATGGGTAATCAGGTCTGTTTAGCTCATCTCTC
>NW_017728906.1:193103354-193110685 GCF_001723895.1 Crocodylus porosus
AAAAAAAAAAAAATCTGATTTTTAAATTTTAAAATCTGACACCCCCCACACACACTGTTTATCTACCCTACTGGCAGAGATAAGTGACACCCCTGCTCGAGAAGGACACCTATCTGGCCCCATGGCCAGATGAATGGCACATGGCTGGCCCTCTGAGCCAGATTTGAGCCCATGGAGCTAGAGCTTTGCCTGCTGTCTTTCCCCCCTCCCAACCCTGTATACCCCAGACCCTCCATGTACAGCCTGTCCAGCATGCAGTGCATGCTATATGTGGGTCCACACCAGACCCAGGGGCAGCACTGGAGGCTGAATAATGGGGCTGTCTGTTTCACAGGCTGTACATCTGACATACCCCTGCTCTAGCCTAGAACACTGAACCAGGTGTCTAGAGTTGTATATGCCTCCTATTCATTACCCTTCCTGGCATCCATTATAATGGGTTTAGAGATGCCAGAGGAAACATCTAAACAAAGTAGCTGGAGAATGGTATCCATGGATGTCTAGTCCTTTTTTTGAACCTGGCTATACTATCTGCTTCTAGTCGTCTTTGGCAATGAGTTCTGCAAGTTAACTGTGTGCTGCGTAAAAATGCTTTCCATGTTTTTACCCATCTCTTACTAATTTCATCAGTGTCGCCAAATGCTACTGTTCTGGATTTTTTTTTTCCATTGTGTTGGATAGGAGTAATGAGTCTTTACTACAAAACTGGACTGCTAAGGCTTAATTTATTAAGTTGCGTGTGTTGTTTTATTAAAAAAACAAAACAAAAAAAACCTTTCTATTTCACTAGATCATATTTCCTGTTCCCCTTTTTATTTTAGCTTCTTAGCAGTAAAGTTCCTGTTTTTAATCTAAATGGTTTCTCATATAGCCTCTGAAAAGATGCTAGTTCTAAAAGCCATTTTATGATACCTCTGCAAGAGAAATACATTTGTACAAACAGGAACAAATACTATTGTGCAAGTCTGAAGTAGACTTCATCTTAAACCCATTTTCATTTATTTATCATGGCTGAAAACTTCTTTGCTTGATCCCTGTCCAAAGGAGTTTGACAGAGTATTAGTAGGAATCCTTTCTGGTGGCCAGTACTGCTGTCAGAATAAACTTCAGTCTTCCAAGCTTTATGGACAGTTAAATTATCCATGTGCAACATATTACTTAAGTTGTCTCAAAGCTGGATAATTCCCTCTCCCCTCAAGTTGTTTAGGCAAGTTGTTTTTGTTTTTGTTTTGGAAGGGGCCATCTATTTAAAAAGTTACTTTGTAGGTGAGTGAGAGGTAAATGCCACTTTTGAATGGAACATTTAATTAATCCATTTTTATTACAGCTACAGATTCTGGCAGCATAAAAGCACTTTGAGCCTAGTGTAACTGCATCCCTGGCAGTGGGGAAGTTGTAAGTCTTTAACTCCCTGCTTTTCTGTTTGAGCAACTTCTCTACACGAGCAGTCACAAGAAGAGCCCAGGCAAAAGCATGGGCAGCATTCGAGGAGCCATTTGCCAATCTGGTAGTAATTTTGCTAATAAGGATGAGGGGGAGGATCTAGAGTTCTGCAGCTTTCTAGACTCATGCAGTCTCTTGTCTTCCCCCCCCCCCTCCCCCCTTCTTCCAGTATCCCTCATCAAAACTTGGAAATGTGGGCATGTATAGCAAATAGTAGGGTAACAACCTAAACAGTAATCAAGAATGCCACGTGTTCAGGCTAGCTGGGGTGATGTCACTGAAGATTTGTACTTGTGTTCTCTGATACCTGAGTATTCTTTTAGCTTTAAATAAGCCTGTAGTCTCTTATTCTTTTTTAGAAAAAGTCTCATCACTTTTATTAGATCAACTCAAATGGTAGGAAAAATTCTTCTTTGCAAGCTTTCAAGTATAAATACCCTCTGTCAGGCTGAGGAAGCATCTGCAGTTGGGGTGTGGGTTCTTTCTGGATGGAATGAATGTAGTCTTCTTGATGGATGGTTCCTTGAGTGACACCAGCTCTGCACAGCAGCCTGGGTCTGTGACTGACATGAGAGAAAAAAATTAATGGTCTTGACACTAATTTCAAAGATCCATCCTTACAA
Source organism: Crocodylus porosus (assembly GCF_001723895.1). NCBI lineage: Eukaryota > Metazoa > Chordata > Crocodylia > Crocodylidae > Crocodylus > Crocodylus porosus. The sequence continues at coordinate 193,105,421 of NW_017728906.1, forward strand.
ATTTGATTTGGAGTTTGAGGCTCTTACCTCGAGCAAGTGGGTAAATTTTTAAATGATATTTTTCTCTAAACATCTGAATTGCATAATGAATTTCAAAATGTGCTCTCCACTTGTGTTTGAGGTTGCTTGAAACAACGTCACGCTCTCATGCATACCAGGCATGAAAGATGTATATGGAAAGCCATCTGTTACATATGCAGCTCATTGTGCTTGAAAATGGGTCTAAGTACATAAAAGGAAGTTATGCTGAATTTCTAATGATAATGTGGCCTCTACTATTGGAATGAATATAGCTGACTCAAGTCCAGCTATACCAAATGCCTTTTGTACCAGGCTTACTATTACAGTAAAAATGTTGCTGATCCTAGAAAACCTAGGGGAAGGCTGGCCATGGGATCAGAACTGCAAAAATTAAGGCAAATTTCAAGAAGGTGAAAACAAGAAAAATCAGTGAGGGACAACTAGGGAAGAGAATAAAGTGTTCCCTTTGCAGCTTTTCTGTCTTTGGTTACAGAGGTAGTATTAACTTTGAGAACCAATTTGTGCAACAAGAAACTTGGGAAAGAGACAGCCAAAGAAGGCATTTAAAAAAAAAAAAAAAGGGTGGGGGTTTGTTCCCTATATTTTAAACTGATCCCTTGAAGATGCAGCCTGTGCAGCTGAAGGAACATAATTCGCTGGCTCAGCTGGAGTAAGACGGAAGGCACTTCCCTGGTCCCTTGCAGTTTAGTAGGAGACAAGCTGGTTAGAATAGCAGTCCGTTTCTAATAGTGCAAAGAGCATAAGAAAATGGAGTCAATATAAATGATATTTATATTAAGTATAAATTTGGCACAGTAATCCTGTGTATTAGGGTTTCATTTGGCTTTTGGGAGCTTTGCTATCCCTCAAGATTGTAACTATATATTCAGGTCAGCAGAAGAAATACATCCTCAACCTCTTTGTAGCTTGGTTAGACAAGAAGAAGAGCTCCCCACTTGTTCAGGCCTCATAGTTCCTTTCCCAGCAACTACAGGACCCAGTTAGACTGTGGATTGACGTTGGCTACCAAGCCTTTATATTCTTTAGGGGGAGCTCAATTCATTGGCTACCACTTGGATAGTATGGTGTCATCTCTGTTACAGATATTTAGACAGGCAACTCCTTTCTGATATCTGTGCATGTAGGCACTTCTTGACTCCAAAACATTGCCCATGTAAAGAAATTTTTGCTGAACGGATATTATGGGGGAAGGTTTAAGCATGAGTTTATTACCTCAGGGTTTTCCGCCAAATTAGTCCAACACCCTTTAAGAGCCATTCTGATTTCTTTTCCGTTACCTGGTCTGCTGTTCAGTCTGCTGCTCCCTGCCCAATTCTCCCTGACCAAGCTGCTGCTCTTTCTGCTTCCTGTCCTCTCCTCCTTTCCTGAGCTGATGCTCTGCTTTCTGCTCTCTACCTTGTCTGCTACTGTGGCGCTTGTCTCTTCCTCAGTATAGGGTGTGCCACATATAGCAACCTGCAGCACAGGAAGCTTGTAAATGATACTGTCATTTACAAGCAAACAATTATCCGAAGGGTCTAACAGCCTGATACTGGGTGTTGCATCCAAATGTCATAGTCAAATTGCAGGTGGGTTGAGAGTAATATATGTTGTAATTCTCCAAAACTGTCTGATTTTAAAAAATCCCTGTTTTATACAGTGTTTCTCTCTTTTTTTTCCCCCCCCCCCCGCCTTTTTATTTGCCTTGGGCTGTAAGTATTTGAAGTCTTCTAGCAGCTCTGGACCTTTTCAAAGCCATCCTGTCTTTGTTTTGCAAATTTGTATACAGCAATGCTTTCTATATGTAGCTGCTTTTTAAAGGTCATATGGAAGTTGCAGCTTGTGTAGGCATGCAGTTTACTTGCTGTCCTGTTTTGGTCACGAAAAATAGTGCACTGGTTCTCTGAAAGCTGCTTTTGCTTCTTAAATACTTGTGCATGTGCAAGGTATGGACTTTACTGATACAAAGTCTGTATTGGACTGGCATTTGTCTACCAAAGGGGTACCTCCTCACTGATGAAGCAATGAAGTCTGAGTTGCTTGGCTTTCATACCTGCTGCTGGAAGTTATCACTTTCAAAAGAAAAAAATATTTTCAACTTTAAATTCATCTTTTTTAATTTCTTAGTGTAGCTTGAGGTCTGTGGGATCATGCTGTATAATGTACTTTACCACTAATATTTTAGGGGGTGTAGGTTGTAGCCTGATCTTGCTAAAAAGAATTTTTCCAACCTTTTTTGAGTTGGACTAATAAAAGATATTGGATTTATGCAAAGAACCTTGCCTTACCACTAGTGTAACAGTTTTCATCTGTCTGCTTCAAGATGATATTAAGGCAAGTCACTGCAGTGAAACTGTTACACCAAAGTTAAGAATGGTCAGGATATCTGGTGTTCTGGAATTAAGTGTGTGGAAGAAATCAAACTTCACATTGTGGTTGAATCAGAATTGACAGAGCCAGCTTTTCTTTATTTCGGGCTATACTGTGATCACAGGGAGCATTTCATACAGCAAGGGGAAATCACCCACTTGTCTGTTTCAAAGGAATACAAGTTTACTTAACTGGACCTCTGTACAAGAGTAACAAGACATGTATGTTTTGAGATTAAAAAAATCCTGCAACTCAAGTAAGCAGTATCAGCGCTTCTGGTCTCTGTCGGTCTTTCTAGTCAGGGAGGCCAGAAGCCCGACAAGCCCAAATTCACTTCTACAAGTGTTTTTAAACTCAAGTTGTCATGATTTAAGAAGCTTTGGTACAGTATTCTGTTGCAACTTGCAATGGTGCCTGAACAGTTGTAAATGTTGGGAGCAGTTAAGTTGGAGTTATTGTTGTTTTCTTATATCCCCCACAATGTGATCAGAAATTCTTCTGATCTTCTTAATGTTCAACGGGGGTTTGAAGTAATACAATGACTTACAACAGGTGGGGGCATTTGGCAGGCAGTCCACAAATTTAGCCTGACATCCTCGCTAGTATCATTCCCATCCTCTTCGCTTACCCCATCTCTGTTTAGCTCTCTGCTTGCTGATTAAGCTGCTGCTCTGCTTTTTGCTTACAGCTCTCTGCTACTGATATGCCTGTTCCCTCCCGAATAGGCTGCACGTCATGCACACAGGCTGTCCATATCACTTGCAGAACCCGTGCTGCAGGCCACCCTGGCTTGTAACATGGTGATGTTTATCACCAGTGTTCATGATTGTTGATTTTTAGATCCTCTATTCACCCAGTAGTGTCAATAATTGGCAGTCGCAATGCAGTGATTTCATAGAATGACTTTTTTAAACCAGGAGCTATAGGTGACACAGGCTATAAGCAAAAACAATGGCGCTTGCTCAGCAGGTAGGAAAGTCAGGAAGTACTTGTTGAAAGCTGGTCAGTGAATTTTTTTATTTTTATGCACTGTTTATCTTCAGGTCACAATGCAGACATCAACTTCTCAAATTAAGCAGGAAACACTTAATTTCCTCACAACTTGCATCCTCTTCCTTTAAGGGAGCAGCTAATACAGTAACTACAAAAGGCGGTGATAATCACTATGGTCTCTTTGAAAATAAACACTTCCTCTTTCAGGCACCACCAGCTTTAATAATTAACAAGCTATAATAAGCCCAGGGAGAGGGTTGTGGATGACAGTGTCCTGATTTATAAAGAAACTTTTAAAAGGCTAAACAATGAGTATATGCTGTTTCATTTGCTTAAAATGGAAAGAGGCTTTTCCTGCAACATCTGAAATGAGAGCCTTGGGTACTGCAAGATGTATTTGTTCCACTTATAAGTTGTTCTGGTTTATGGTATTTCTGAGGATTTGGCCCTCCCTAATGGATTGAATCAGAAACTTGTAATGTTTGCTCCAGCCTGTCAGTAGTTCAGTGTGTGTGTTTGTTTGCTTGCAATTCATAAGAGATCGAGAGCATATGACTCCTCCCACGTTTGAAGATGGTGATGGCTTACTAAGGGGGGGGTGGGGTTAGTAAATGGTAGAAGCCACGTGGCTGACTTGATTCTGTTTCAAAGCCAAAAAATCTTGTCATATCATATTCAAGATAATGGAAATGAAACTATTCAGCTTTTTATGATTCCTGATTTTTTTGTTCTCATTAGCTTTTTGTCTTGCCATTTTTAGTGCCTCTCTCACCTGTAAAGGGGGAAAAAACAAAACAGTGGAGGGGGAGGGTGGAAATCAGACTCTAATATGGTATTTTCAAAATGGACCATTCACTCTAAGTTTTGTCCCATTCCTAGAATCTTCTACTTTGTCTAATCAAATTGTGACTTCTTGACAGCAGGGATTGACTCATTTTGGCCCCTAACATGATATTGGTAAAGGCTAACTGATAAAATTCATGTAAATTTATTTATGTTAAAATCTGAAGGTTCAGTCTGCTACCAGTCAAATGATCCTCGTTCTGCAGATCCCTAGTTTGTTAGGGGCTGGAAGCAACTTTGTAGATCATTGGGTCCAGTCCCCCTGCATTAGGCAGGAAAAGACAACTGGGGTCAAGTGACCGTCCAGTCTCCTTTCTGAAGACTTCCAGGGTAGGTGACCTAGAGGGAGGTTTTTATTCCACAGTCTGGACACCCTGACTGTAAAGGAGTTTTTCGTGGAATTAAGCCTGAAGCCGCCTTCCAGGAGTCTGTATCCATTCTTCCCCAGAGATGCCCAAACAGCTGATCGCAGAATTCTTGATGTACTCCTCTGATGTAGCAGTAAGCCACTTCCAAGTCCCCTCTCGGCCTTCTCTGTTGTAGGCTGAAGAGGCCCAAGTCCCTCAGCCTCTCCTCGTATGACTTGTCTTGCAAATCCCTGACCATATGGGTGGTTCTTCTCTGGACCCTCTTAAGTGGTTTGTGTTTTTCTTCCATGCCCTTGTTGAAGTGTGGCTCCCAGGACTGGATGCAGCACTCCAGCTGCGGTCTTACCAGTGCAGAGTACAGTGGGACTATCACTTCCTCAGTGTTGCATGAGATACAGTGGTTGATGCCTGCCCTGCTGGCCACAGCATCGCACTGCCAGCTCATGTTCATGCAATGGTCAATCACTACCCCTAGGTCCTTTTTGGTCATGGTGCCGGAGGACTGGAAGAGGGCCAGCGTGGTTCCCATCTTCAAAAAGGGGAAGGAGGACCTGGGAAATTATAGGTCAGTCAGTCTTACCTTGATCCTAAGCAAGCTGTTTGAGAATTATTCTGGCACACATCCACAAGGGGCCAGCTGGGGGACTGCATGCTTAGGGGCAACCAACAC
>NW_017728906.1:193111028-193133352 GCF_001723895.1 Crocodylus porosus
GGAGGAACAACTGGCACCATACCTACAGGCTGGGGAACTCCCCTCTTGTCAACACAGAGGTGGAAAAGGATCTTGGAGTCGTCACTGACTCCAAGATGAACAAGGGCTGGCAGTGTGGGGATGCAGTCAAGAAGGCCAGCCGTACCTTGTCATGCATCCACAGATGCATCTCAAGCAGGTCCAAGGAGGTGATCTTCCCCCTCTATGCTGCGCTGGTCAGGCTGCAGCTGGAGTACTGCATCCAGTTCTGGGTGCCGCACTTCAGGAGGGATGTGGATGACATGGAGAGGGTCCAGAGGAGGGCCACTTGCATGATCAGGGACAGCAGGGCAGGCCCTACAGGGAGAGGCTACGGGACCTGAACCTGTTCAGCCTCCAAAAGAGAAAGCTGAGGTGGGGATCTAGTGGCCTGTTATAAACTAGTTGGGGGGAGACCAGCAGGCATTGGGGGAGTTCCTGTTCCCCCGAGCACTACCAGGAATAACAGTCGCAAGCTGGCAGAGGGTAGATTTAGGCTGGATATCGGGAGGCGCTACTTCATGGTCAGGGCAGCTAGGATCTGGAACCAACTTCCAAGAGAAGCGGTGCAGGCTCCTACTCTGGGGGTTTTTAAGAAGAGGCTAGACAAACACTTTGCTGGGGTCGTTTGACCCCCAGTACTCTTTCCTCTCAGGGCAGGGGGTCAGACTAGATGATTTACTCGGGTCCCTTCCGACCCTAGAAACTATGAAATTGTCACCACCAAGCCTGTAGGTATGTTGGGGATTGTTTGTCCCAAGATGGAGCACTTTACACTTGAGTGGTAAAGTTCATCTTGTTCCAGTCCATCCAACTCTCCAGCCTGTCCAGGGCCACCTGTATCTACAACCTATCTTCTGGCATGACCACACTCACCCATAACTTGGTGTCCCCCACAAACATGGGCAGTGAGCTTTTCACCCCCACACCCAAATAACTTATAAAGATGTTGAAAAGCACCGGTCCAAGCACAGACCCCTGAGGGACACCACTAGCCACTTTTCATTGTTCATAAGAACTCTCTGGGTCCTACCATGCAGCCAGTTTTCCACCCACTGAACTTGAGCATTTAAGCCCACAATCTTCCAGTTTTTCCACAAGGATATTCTGTGACACTAGACCAGAAGCCTTTTGGAAGCCTAGGTATATAAGGTTGACCTTCTGTCCCATATCCAGGTGTGGTGAGACCTGTTTATATGAGACAGGGTTGGTAAGACCAGACCTACATGTGACAAAGCCATGCTGACTGTCATTTGAATCTTGCCCTCAATGAGCGTATCATGCACTAATGAATTTTTCCAGGATTTCCCTTGGGATGGTCGTTGGGCTGACTTGGCCTATGCTTGTCTGGGTCCTCTTCCTTCCCCCTTCTTGAAGATGGGCAGAGTGTTGACCCTCTTCCAATTCTCGGGGATCTCCCCTGTGTGCCGCGATTTCTGAATGAGCTTTGCCGGGGTTCTGCAGTGACCTCTGCCAGCTCTGTCGGCACTCTCTGAAGTCACTGTAGTCCTGCTGACTTTACAAATGGCTAGCTTTTCTAGTTGGTTCTGCATGAGCTCAGCATCCACAGCGGGAAGGCTATTATTCCAGCCATGCCCCCTGTGATCCTTATCTCACTTGTCTTTCCCCTTGGTCCGGTGAAATACTGAAGCAAAGTGGGCATTCAGGAGTTCAGTTTTTTTGGTGTGGTGTGTGTGTGTGGTGTTTTTTTCGTTTTTTGTTTTTTTTTTTTTCCCTGCGTGCCTGTTATCAGCTGTCCTGAGGTGTTAAGCAGGGCCCCGTGCTTCCGTTTGTTTTCCTTCTGCTCCCTACATACTTAAAGAAGGACTTCTTATTGTCCTTGATTCCCTTGGCTAACTTAAACTCAGTTGCTGCCTTAGCTTTCCTAATCATTTCCCTACAAGTGTGGATGACTATTGTATAGTCCTCCTTGAGGCTAGCTTCTACTGTGTGTATTCCTGTCTTATCTATCCGTCCTCTTCAAAAGGACTGCCACGTCCCTATTGAGTCGGGAGGGCTTGCAAGTCCTTCTGCTACTTTTCCTTTTCATGGGACTGGTTTTCTTGTGCTTCAAGGATGGTGTCCTTGAAGAACGACCACTCTTTGTGCACCCCACTTGTTTTCTGTCCCTGGTCCCACCTCCCTTCTCTTCTCGGATAATGTGCAGTCGCAAGTCTCCTCTTGCTTTCTGTACAGGCTCTTGTAGGAGGAGTCCTTTACTTCATGAACACTTATGCCTACTCTCAATAAGGTGGTGTCTCATAGTCTGCAGTCTGTATCCTACCTACTGATTAGCTCTTATCCCGTACCGTGGCTTTCCATCTATTTTCTCATCACAATGTTAACTTAGTCTTCAGCTTTAAAATCACCAATTTTTAGCGTTCTTGAATCATCATTTTCAGCAGGGCGGGGGAAAAAAGCTGCTGCCTTAAAAATTTTATCTTGGCAAGGGAAAAAAATGATTTCAAAGGGAGAACTTTTTTCAAGTGTACCTAAGGGACTTAGGAGCATATGTTTAAATAAAGATGCATCAATTTTAATACAGTACTGTAATTGCTTTTTTGTATGCATGTGAGCACCCTCAGTACCCTGGCAGCTAGAAAAGGTACAGATTATGAGGAAAAATGTTAAATTCTTTCACTGAGCTGAATAGAAATGAACGGGGAAGCAGACTGCCTAGGGTATTTTTATTTTATTATTTTCAGACATCCATCTCCTTTTGCCTCACTACTACTTTGCCCAGTTTAAAAAAAGGTCTTGTATCTTCACATTTAAGTCGGCCTTTTAAGTTGCATGGCACTTACTTGATGATTTTCGACCACAACTACAGCACCAGTGCAAGTCAAGTACTGCTAATAGCTGTGCTGTGCATCCTCTTAATGGCATTTTTACTGTGTTTTCTATGTACTGTTGGCATCTTCAGCTACAGGGGACTAAGTCTGCTGTCTCCCCAAATGTTCCAACTCTCAGAACCATTGTAAGTTCTGGGTGTCTCCAAAGTTGTCACCCAGTAGAGCTTCTACTGGCAGTTCATAGTCTTGCTGTGGGCATGCCAGGTAACAGGGTGATATATATTTTTAGATACTGCATGATGGGGATATGGCTAATGCAGCTATTCCTGCTGCTGTTTTTCCTGAGCCTCTGTCTTACTCTATTTACCCTAATAGTAGAGTGCCAGATAAAACCAGTAAATGGTCTGTAAATGATAAAAGCATTACTTTTAATATCCTTCCTAAAGAAATTTGGCCCAAAGGGTACATTGCACACAATTCCTGTTTTGGGATTAGGAGCTTCCTCATGACACACTGTGGCTAATTTTAAGCGGCTCTCCTGCTTAAAGTTGTGGAGATTCACATTTCACAGAAATTGTGCCATCCCATCAGTTTCTAATACTTGGCCAAGTCCCTTATGAGCCTCTCTGAAAGCTAGTGGTTTTTTACAAACTGGACTTTCTTTGCCCTATGTTTGGGTTCAGTGTGTTACATTTGAGCAAGTCAAACACTTATGCAGAATCTGTGCTTTTTTTTTTTTTTTTTTTCCTTGTTCCAGAGCCAGTTCTGAGTTCGACTTTGTATAAGAAGAGTACTGACAAACTCAGTACCTTTCCATGACCTGAAGTTTAATTTGCCTGTAACATCTTGCTGCTCCAAAGTCAAACTTAAATGAAAATATTTGTGTTTCTGCATTTGGGGAGAGGTCTCTTTCTCTCGGCTTATTCTAAAATAGGAGAGGCTCTAGACAGTTTTCCTAAGTACTACCCGGAACCGTCCTACATTAAACATTGTCATCTAACATGACTCATCAAGCATGGTAAGAAGAAACAGTGATGCTTACTGTTTTAAGCCTATCCTTACAACTCTTCCACGACTTGTACAGCATCTGAATCTCTTATCCCTAATATTTGGGAATCCTGTCCCCACCCCCACCTCTAGGGTTTTTTTAAAGTCTTTCTCAAAGGTATTTGGATGTTGGCTGCAGTCAAGGCTGGGGATTTTTGCTGGAGTTAGCTAATGGTCTTGCTAGGACTTAAGCCCAGGGTTTCCTGGCTACAGATTACTGATCTGACCCAGAGCAGAGGGGCAGTCATATTTGGGGTCAGGAAAGAATTTTACCCAAGGGTCAGACTGGTACAGATTGTGGGGCTTTTTGCCTACTGATGTAGCAAGGAAAATCTATCCTCTTCCTGGGATCTTTCAATTCCAAAAGCAAAGGGAAGTTCAGACAGAAATGAGGCTACATTGGCCACGAGAACAGAGAGAACTTCCCCAGCAGAAATGATTCTGAATCAAAGGTTAATCCACTAAATTTAATTTAAAACAAAGTGCAGGAATTAAGAGTCTAGTCTGAAAGTGGATATAAAATCTGAGAGATGTGTTATGTCAAAGAAGAAATAAGGTGCAAAATCTTCACTATTGTGACATCACTTAATTTTTCATCTAGTTTTTTATTCCCTTTCACACCCTTGTCCTTGCCTATCAAAAGTGAAATTGCATTTTATTTTGTACAGTGATTTTTATATAATAGCAGTACCTGGATATTGGGAGCCCTTCTAGGCTTGTTGCTGTAAATGTGTACTTGTAGTAAGAGCCAGTCCCTACCCTCAAGAGCTTAAGTCTCTCTTTTAAAGCCAGGATGTCAAAACCAGGGCCTATGGGCTGGATCCTGCCCGTACAGCTGTGCTCTCTGCTGGTGGGGCAGGAGTTTTGGGGTGGGAGCCACCACAAAAAAGCAGAGCACAGAGCGCCTTTGCAGAGTCCTGTCAGTGGCCAGGAGGGGTGGGGGGAGCAACAACTATGTTTAAACCCCACAAATACTGCTGCTACTTATCCTGCCGCTACATCCAGATTCAGCCTGAAATAAGCCCCATGGTCTAAATTTGGCCCAGAAATCCAGGTTGGTTTGACACCCCTGGGCTCTAGAGAAACATCCCAAGATTGGGAGGGGGGACAGATACAGAAGTCAAATTTTAACATAATAGTGGTTATACAGCTGGTCAGTGGTAGAGCTTGGACTAAAACCCTAATCTGTCAAAGTTGTAGGCAGACCAGCAACCACTCTGAGGAAGGATATTTTCTGCCCTTCCTGTATCTTTCCACAATGAGGAAATAATTCAGACAGGATGGGCATTTAAGCACAGTGAGACACAATTTGGAGGGTTGAGTGGGGGGGGACCAACCCCAAGTTTTTTCTTTTTGTCTTGAGTGAATCAATAGTCCCTTGGCTTTAGGTGCATGTGAATATTCAACCAGATAAAACAAAAATATTCCATGGAGAAAGACTAAAATATAAGACCCCAGGTAAAGCTTTTAGAGGCTTCTGACTTGCCAGAATTTCAAGAGAATGAATAACTTTAAGCAAAATGATATAATCCCCTTTTGGCAGAGACTTTGAACTGGCATCTGAACTTTGCTGTCATTAAGGGAAAAGAGACTGTTAACCCCAGTGGTGTCTTCTGTTGCATTCTGCGCAGGTCCTTGTAGTTCACTCATTACCACGTATTCGGGTAACCTTCCAGCAGTGCATTAAGTAATGCAGCTAACATCTGTTGTGTATTTGTTCTCTCACCTTCTCCCAAGGGGAGAAGTGTGTGCAGCAGAGGGTCTTGTTTTGGAATTTTCTTTTTATAAACTTTAAATGATCTAACATGAGCGTATAGTAGTATGTGTACTTATAAGGCAAGGTCAAGGTAAATGTGCCTTTTTTACTTACAGCGGAAAATCATGAGGCTTGTGATGGCCCTCTTTTCCTGTGGAAGTTCATTCAATTGTCCTAGACCAGCCCCAGGGAAGGCACTGCCTCTTACCAATAAACTTTGCTCTTACTGTCAAAAGCTATGTTGTGCTAGAGGACCAAAGTTGTCCACTCCAGTGTACAACCCAGAATGTCAGTTAATTTTTCAGATACCTGGCAGAATGTCTTTTGGGGGTAGTTAATGGTAAATTTTTCTACCTAAATTTTCACCTGGCTGTTTCAAGTGGGCGTAGTCCTACAGTGCACTGTTAAATCACAGCTGTGCTCCATCTGGAAGGTGCTCTCTTTCAGCAGTCTGTCTTGCTACTCTCTTATGAAATATGGTATGTTCCTCTTGGATCAAAGATGTCATGTGAACAGAAGTTCACAGTTAGTTGTTCTTTAAAACAAAGGTTGCCTGTATCTTCCTCCCCACTACAGGCTTATCTGGAGAGAGCTGCTCTCCAGCACCATACCTGGCTGCTATGTGCATGTGGTGCCCTCAGCTCCCCCTCCACCCCAAGCAGCCCCTTCTAGGTTGGAACTCTGCCAGCCTACAAGGGGAAACCTGCTGTTTCCTGGGTTTTTTCTCTCTTAAAGGAGATCTGCATTTTTTCCACAGTGAGCAGAAAACTTGGATCCCTGATTTTACGAGTCCATTCTGGTAGTAGTAGTATGATTACAGATGCATTGCCCATGCAAAACATGTACATATACAGATTGGGGGGGGGGGGGATGGTTATATACAAAATCTCAGACTGTCTTGCATGCATTATGATGAACCTTTGAATTGAACAAGGGAAAGGGTGCGATAGGTGGGCCAGCTGTGGAACCTTTCCCAGGGCTTTGCAGACTGCAGTTTGGGCACCACTGATCTAGGAAAAAATGGTTTCCAAACTTTTGCCTGTCAGGCTGGATGGGCAGTACCCAGGCCATACCTGGCCACTGGTCCTGATCTGTCATTCAGGGTGGGCACTGTAGGGCCCCATCCAGCTGTGGGAGTGGGGGGGCAGCCTGGCCCTAATCCAGCTGCATGGGGTGCAGGGGCTGTGGTCTGGCCTTGGTGGGGCATGGCCTTGCTACAATGCCTCAGGCAGGGCTTGGAATTTGGAAGTGGGATAGGGCACTGGTATCGCCGCCACCACCCCAGTTCTCTGACCTGTGGAGTCCTGTGGGATGGACGTCATGGCTCTGTGGGCCACACTTCACCCATGAGCCTGAGGTTGAGCACCCCTACTCTAGGTCACTGTCTGTCAGTGACAGACGGATGTCAAATAATTTTTTTTCCCCCCCCACCCCCTCAAGTTTGAATTCTTTGCTCTGTTTTTCCTCTTCCTTTCCCCCTGCCCTTCCTACCCTATCCAGTCTGAAAGTCAACTTTTGTTCATTTCCAGTAACTTCCATTCTAGGATTTCTGTACCCAAAGCATTGTAGCTTTGACAAGTCAATGAATAATTTCGTGTTTTTTATTTTTTCTTTTTTTTTTCCTAAAATACTTGACTTGAAATGTGTCTTAAAATGCTAGTTGGATCCTTATCTGTTGTTTTCTTTCTAACTTGAAAACTGTCCTTATAACCCTCTAACTTTCAGGAATCTCTTGTATAGTATTGTCAAAAAGGTGGGTTTTCCTCCCCTTCCCCAAAGTGCAAGATCTGAGTTGCTGGATCATGTGAGGCAAGGTTCTTTGAGTAGATGTGATATCTTTTATTACTTCAGCTGAGTTAGTTGGAGAGGGAAGAAAGTTCTTGGCAAACTTTTGGGTGTAGTCACCCTGTCTCTGAAGAAGGGTGACTTATCTGAAAACTTCCTAAGAACTTTTTTTTTTCCCCCCAACTACTTGGTTGGTCTAATAAGATACCACATCTGCTCTAAGACCCTTGCCTGCCTACTCATTAGACCAACACAGCTGCAACCAGAAACCCTGAATTATATGAGTACATTTTAACTTGATTTCTTGCCATTCCTGGTCTTCAAGGAGTATGTTCAAGTTGGATTGCATGATAGCTCCCTCTGCTGTTTCTGGAGAGCTTTTCTTAGGATCTAAATCCTTTTTCTAGAATCACCTGATGCATTAATTCTTGTTCTCTTCTGTCAGTGTTGAGAGAGACTGCTTCTCACACTTGCTGCTGTTTGATGCTCTGATTTTTAAACTCTTTGCATTTTTCTCAACAGTATACAGAAGCTGCATTTTTGTGTGTGTGTTCAAGCTGCTTTGCATTCCTTCTTGTAGATCTTCAGTATTAAAGTGGCTTATCCTTGCTGACCAACTACTAGAAGCTAAGCTTGCTGACTATATTTAGAAGTAATGAACTGACTGTTTTCTCATGTAATAAGCACTTGTGCTTTTAGTGCCAGAAGTACAGGTCCTTGTGAGTAGGGTGACAGCTTTTTGTTGGCTTTTCTTTCAGGCCCATCCACTGGGAGTTCTAATTTTAGCTAGGACTGCATAAGTGGGGCTAACCCAACATTAAAGGCTGGGAAAGGAAAGAAGAAATGGAGACGCACGATTTTTAACGATTTCTTTTGCCTCTGTCTTCCTAAGTAGGGACCAGAACAGCAACCTTCCTCCTGGGCCCCCCTCGGGCCCCGGGGGAGGCACATCTGGGCCAAAGATTAGCGAGGAACTAATTGGGGAGCTTCTGGAGGGGCTGGACGTATTCAAGTCAGCCGGCCCAGACGATCTCCACCCTAGAGTCCTTAAGGAATTGGCTGAGGTCATTGCAGGACCCCTGGCATGGCTTTACGAGCGCTCGTGGTGCCGGAGGACTGGAAGAGGGCCAGCGTGGTTCCCATCTTCAAAAAGGGGAGGAAGGAGGACCCAGGAAACTATAGGCCAGTTAGTCTTACCTCAATTCTAGGCAAGTTGTTTGAGGAAAATTATGCTGGCACACATCCAGGAGGGGCCAGCTGGGGACTGCATGCTTGGGGCAACCAACACGGGTTCATCAGTGACAGGTCCTGTCAGACCAACCTGGTGGCCTTCTACGATCAGATCACCAGATCCTTAGATGCAGGGGTAGCAGTGGACATAGTCTTCCTGGACTTCCGGAAGGCCTTTGACACTGTGTCTCTCACCCCGTTCTCATTACGAAACTGGGGGACTGTGGTGTCGACACCCACACAGTCAATTGGGTCGCCAACTGGCTGGAGGGCCGCACCCAGAGCGTGGTAGTGGATGGGTCCTTCTCAACCTGGAAGGACGTGGGCAGTGGGGTCCTGCAGGGCTCGGTCCTCGGGCCTGCACTGTTCAACATCTTCATCAGCGATTTGGATGAGGGGGTAAAATGCACCCTGTTCAAATTTGCTGATGACACTAAGATTGGGGGGGGGCGGTGGGCACACTGGAAGGAAGCATCAGGCTACAATCGGACCTAGACAAGTTACAGGGGTGGGCGGATGTGAATAGGATGGGATTCAGCACAGACAAGTGAAAGGTGATGCACCTGGAGGGGAACAACTGGCACCATACCTACAGGTTGGGGAACTCCCCTCTTGTCAGCATGGAGGTGGAAAAGGATCTTGGAGTCATAATTGACTCCAAGGTGATCATGGGGAGGCAGTCAGGAAGGCCAACCGTAGCTCGTTATGCATCTACAGATGCATCTCGAGCAGGTCCAAAGAGGTGATCCTCCCCCTCTGTGGCACTGGTCAGGCTGCAGCTGGAGTACTGCATCTAGTTCTGGGTGCTGCACTTTGAGTGATGTGGACATCGTGGAGAGGGTCCAGCGGAGGGGAGGGCCACTCGCATGATTGGGGGGCAGCAGGGCAGGCCCTATGAGGAGAGGCTACGGGTCCTGAACCTGTTCAGCCTCCACAAGAAGACTGAGGTGGGGATCTAGTGGCCTGTTGCAAACTAGTCAGGGGGGGTCAGCAGGCAATGGGGGAGTCACTATTCCCCTGTGCACTGCCAGGAGTGACCAGGAATAATGGTCACAAGCTGTCAGAGGGCAGGTTTAGGCTAGATATCAGGAGGCGCTACTTCACAGTCAGGGCGGCTAGGGTCTGGAACCAGCTTCCAAGAGAAGTGGTTCTGGCCCCTACCCTGGGGGTGTTTAAAAGGAGGTTGGATGAACATCTAGCTGGGGTCGTTTGACCCCAGTATTATTTCCTGCCATGGCGGGGGGTCGGACTAGATCTACTCGGGTCCCTTCCGACCCTAGAAACTATGAAACAAAACACTGAAGTGACATAACCCAGGCTGAGCAGTGAGTCTGTAGCAGAACCTGTAGTATTCTGATGCAGAACCAATGTTTATAGCCATTGATTCAACCTAACTGCCCTATTGAAGGAAAAGGAAGATTTGAAATTCTGTTGACAAGAAAACCCTACAAAGTCAAAACTCTAAAAAGAAAGTTGGCCGAAATCGGAAACAAGTAAAAGTTTCACATTTGAATTTAAAATTTAATGTTAATAAAAATACTCTGCAAGATTTAGCTTCATTTTGTGTTGAATGGTTTTCTTTTATGTTGGGCAACAGGGAATTGGTCAGATTTTGTTGTAAACAGGCCTTGTATTATCAAAATCTTAACTGGAATTATTGCCTTGAATTCTTCAGGTACCAAGGAAAAATATAGCTTGTGTGGCACTAAACACCTTTTTAAGGGGTATGGTGCATAGAAACCCAACCAGAAGACGTTTGTACCTTCGTGTGTGTTTAAGTTGCAAAGCCTTTTTTACTAGCACTTGCTGGGAGATTATCCTGTCTCAGCAATTTGGACTTCTGAATTTTTGTTTTTGTGTTTTTTACCTTCAAATCCTAATTTAAAAATAATTCTGTGGCTTTTGCCAGAACAGAGCAGTATTAGGGGAGGGATGTCAGCATCACATGCTGCAGGCTTTTAGTTTGGCTGGGAATGTGGAACCGCTGAGTCGGTGTTTTTTCACTCTCAAACAGGCGGCGCGTGACTGAGTCCAAGTCCTCTACATCCCTAGCCAAACCACCTAGTTTTTCTCTACTCATAGGAATGTTATGGGAATATATATCCTATTCCTCCTTAACCCAGACTTGGAATTGTTCATATAATATTAGCACAGATATTTTTATTTAGTTTTAGGTATAAAGTATTTAATTTTTTTACTAGACCATTATCTGTAGTATTTTTACAGTACAGTTGTAAGTGGGTTCCTGGTCATTCAGGCTGGAAAGTCAGAGGCAACTAGACATGGCACTATGCTGGCCCTTGTGCTATTGGCTGCAGACACTAGGATGCCTTATGCATACTACCATGATGCACCACTTCAGGCTGAGGATGACTTTGACATTTTTGTTCGACTACCTGGATACTCTTCATTAATATATTCCCTCTAAACTTTTTTGTTAATTGCTTCAGACCTTTTAGACCAAGCACTTTGTGTTGCTGGGTCTGTCCCTGTTTCCTAGGAATCACTTTCCTATTACAGCACTAAGTTTCATATTAAGTCTGGGGGCGGGCGGGGGGCAAAAGGCTTTACATTTGCAGAAGCAGCAACCAGTTATCAGTGTCGGACCACCACAGTCTACTGTCATTAGGGTTTGTCTAGTGTAGTCTTTAAACGATGAGCTGTCTTAGTGGAATGATTCATGCCCACAAAGTTAAGTATGTATATAACATGTTTAATCGGAGCTGGAATTAGTCACTGGGTCCAAGGGCCTTGTCTCTCCATACAGCGCCTGCTCATAACACTACGAATAATAAATACAATCTTACAAAGGAGGTGAGCTTCTTCCAAGCTCAGTACGAGGAGAGCATGACATCCCCTGCACCAGTGTTTTGCAAGCTTGCTTTTGTTTCTTTAAAGCATCTTTATAAAATGTCTCTTTTTAAAAAGAAAAGCAGTCTTCTCCTTCCCATCTCTTTTTTTTTTTTTTCCTGATGTACAAAATTTCTCTCCCCAAATCACTTGCAGGCTTGCATCGTCTGAGCTGTATGGAGAAGTCTGCACAGCAGCTGCTTATGCTGCAACATGGATCCCTCATTTTTATGAGCAGTAAAGTCACTTGATGTTTTAAAAACAAAGGACGTATTCAAAGAGCTGGGTTTTATAAGCATGTGAGGGACTGTAGAGTCTGAAGGCAGAGGGTGGCAAGCACAGATGTTCAGTCCAGCAGATGTCAGGCTCTTGCCTCCAGGAGGCACCACCTATCCAGTGGGAGATGGAGAAAGAGACTAAAGGGGGTGGGGGCAGAAGTGTTGCTCTGTACTAAAATAATTCAAATAGAGCCAGAGGCTGTCTTCATTCAGAGCAATAAATATTGGGTTCTTAAGCAAAAGTCAGGTGGCGCTGGAGAACCTGCATGCATAGCTGAGATTATTCCAGACTGACAAAAATAGCTAAAGATCAAGTGCATGACCACACGGGGAATTGCACAGTAATAATATATTCAAAAACATTTTCAAGTGTAGATAAATCCTTATTGGAAGGGATGGGGGGGCCTGTAAACTGGCAGAAACAAGTTGACGTTGGATAGTGTAAGAGTGATATAGTTATGGCAGTACAAAAATTGAGGCAAAGATTTCTTCAGGTTATGTATTTTATTGGACCGCCTGTATAGTTGGGATAGTTAGACAGGCTTCAGAATGCAAGATGGCCTTCATCAGGTACAGGGTCAATTTGCAACAAGGTTTTGGACCTAACATTACTGCTGCTTAAGCAAAATAATTTCCCCAATGCTCACTCTTCCCCACCACCACCACCACCACCTGTTTTCTTGAACTTTTTCACAAAAAAATCTTTTGAGGAAACTTTTTTTTTTATGAGAAGGGGGCATGATCTATGTATTTAAAAAAAACAAAAGAACAAAAAATGAAGTCAGTGGACTTCTTGTCCAGAACAAATGTCTAGCTTTCAGCTATAAATGGATGGAAAGAATAATTTCCATGGTGGCAGTTTTTCCATTTGGAGGTTTTTTGGTTTCCTAGCAAAAAAACGAAAGCTTTTTTTTTTTTCCTTGTAAGGAACCACCCTTCAACTAAAATGGATAGTTTTATAAGAAAAGAATACAAACAATGTTCTCTAAAGGAAAAACAGTATTTTCTTGGAGAACTCTTGACAAACTATCACTCATTCTTCACGGTATGACCAGTCATCTTTGTTTACTTATGAGCCTGCTGTAGCTAATTATCCCTTACATCTTAAAGACTAGGACTGTTTCTTCCTATGTGTATAGTACATGGCACAATAGAGTTGTCTGACTGGGTTTCTCTAGCTGCTGTTGCAATATTGTGGCAGGCCTGCACTCCTCGACATCATGTCCTTTTTAAGTGCAGTGTTCAGCAAAACTGTACATCTCTTGTAGCTGATACTACATTTCCCTCCCTGAGTGTTCAGGCTTCATCCAAGCTGTTAGCTGTTCCTGATTTGGGGGTGGGTGTCAAATCCACTTCATGTATTTGAGTCCAAGAACTTCACCTGCACTGAAAGAACATGATTTAAAAATGAATCTTCTTATTCCACTCATCCTCAGTGGAATATGGGGTGAATGAACAGGGCACATCCCATGCTCTGCCTAAGAGGAGAGATGCCAAAAGGATGGAGAGTAGGGTGCCTCACCACACCCAACCCTCTAGCTCTGCTTGCATTTCCTGGCTACACAGTCTAGTGGTGCCAGTGGTGTGTGCTTTTGAGTGCAAGGTGTTCTGGGAATTCTAGATCTCTAGAATTGGGCGGTGAATATCAAGGGCTATAGGCTGTACAGAAGGGACAGGATAGGAAGGGTGGGGGTGTGGCACTCTACATTAAGGAGGAATACCCATCCTCATCAATTAATGAGGAATTGGAGGAAGGGCAGTGTGAAGTGTTTTGGGTTAGATTACAAGGCAGTCAGGGGGAAAGACACTTAACAGTGGGCGTCTCCTACAGACCACGGGGAAGAGCTCAACTAGGAATTAGGTCAGCTCACAGAGGTAGTGAAGTCTAAGGATGTGGTAGTCATGGGGGACCTGAACTTCCCAGACATCTGCAAAGAGCAATCAGCCAGGTCTGACCGCTCACGTAGGTTCTTAGCCAGAGTGCAAGACCTCCATTGAACCCAGGAGGTGCACAGCCCCACCAGGGGAGACGCCTTGTTGGACCTGGTGTTGGCCACGGGAGATGACCTGGTGAGGGGGCTGCGGGTGCTCGACCACCTGGGCGACAGTGATCATCACCTGCTGGAATTCACCATCCAGCGCAAGGTGGCAAAGGCCTGCAGCAAGGCAGCAGCCCTAGATTTCAGGAGGGCAGACTTCAATGAGCTAAGGGGAATAGTCGGGGAAGCACTGAGGTCCCGGAGGGGAGGGGGCCAGGTGTCCAAGGAGAGTGGTCGCTCCTTAAGAAGACAATCCTCCAAGCCCAAAGGGAGGTAATCCCAATGAGGATCAAAGGGAACAAGAGGGCATACAAGCTCCCATGGCTCGCTAAAAGCATCCGGGAATGTCTCCTAGGTAAAAGGGAGGCATACACCCAATGGAAAGGAGGGTCCATCACCAGGGACGACTATGCTGCGGTTGCTTGGGGATGTAGGGGACAGTCAGGAAGGACAAGGCAGAAATGGGACTGGGACTAGCTTCCCGGATTAAGGACAAGAAGTCCTTCTTTAAATACATTTGGGGGGGAGGGAAAGAAGGTTCTGGATAATGCGGGGCCCCTGCAGGACACATTAGGAAACTTGGTCGTCACACCAGACAATAAAGCCAACATGTTTTAACGATTTCTTTGCCTCCATTTTCTTAAGCAGGGACCGGAACAGCCACCCTCCCGCTGGGCCCCCCTCAGGCCGCAGGGGAGGCGCACCTAGGCCAAGGGTTAGTGAAGAACTAGTTATGGAGCTGCTAGAGGGACTGGACATAGTCTGGACTGGCTGACTTGAATATTTCCATCTTAGAGTACTAAAAGAACTGGCTGACGTCATTGCAGGACCCCTGGCACGGCTTTACGAGCGCTCATGCTCTGGTGTGGTGCCAGAGAACTGGAAGAGGCCCAACGTGGTTTCCATCTTCAAAAAGGGGAAGCAGGACCCAGGAAACTATAGGCCAGCTAGTCTTACTTTGATCCTAGGCAAGCTGTTCGAGAAAATTTATGCTGGCACACATCCATGAGGGGCCAGTAGGGGATTTAATGCTTGGGGGCAACCAACACGGGTTCATCAGTGGCAGGTCCTGTCAGACCAACCTGGTGGCCTTCTTTGACCAGGTCACCAGTTCCTTAGATGCAGGGGTAGCAGTGGACATAGTCTTCCTGGACTTCTGGAAGGCATTTGATACTGTCTCTCACCCCGTTCTCATTAAGAAACTGGGGGACTGCGGTGTCAACACCCACACAGTCAAATGGGTTGCCAACTGACTGGAGGGCTGTACCCAGAGTTGTGGTGGATGGGTCATTTTCAATTTGGAGGGATGTGGGCAGTGGGGTCCCGCAGGGCTCGGTCCTTGGGCCCGCACTGTTCAACATCTTCATCAGCGACTTGGACGAAGGGGTAAAAAGTACCCTGTTCAAATTTGCTGATGTCACTCAGATGTGGGGGTGTGTGGGCATGCTAGAAGGGAGCAATAGGCTACAATTGGACCTAGACAAGTTACAAGAATGGGTGGATGAGAATAGGATGGGATTCGACACTGACAAGTGCAAGGTGATGCACCTGGGGAAGAACAACCAGCACCAGACCTACAGGTTGGGGAACTCCCTTCTTGTCAGTACAGAGGCAGAAAAGGATCTTGGAGTCATCATTGCCTCCAAGATGAACATGGGCCGGCAGTGTGGGGGGGGTGGTCAGGAAGGCCAACTGTACCTTGTCATGCATCCACAGATGCATCTCAAGCAGGTCCAAGGAGGTGATCCTCCCCCTCTACACGGCACTGGTCAGGCCGCAGCTGGAGTACTGTGTCCAGTTCTGGGCGCTGCACTTCAAGAGGGATGTGGACAGCATGGAGAGGGTCCAGAGGAGGCCACTCACATGATCAGGGAGCAGCAGGGCAGGCCCTATGAGGAGAGGCGACGGGACCTGAATCTGTTTAGCCTCCACAAGAGAAGGCTGAGGGGCGATCTAGTGGCCAGTTGCAAACTAATCAGGGGGGATCAGGCACTGGGGGAGTCACTATTCCCCTGTGCACTGCCAGGAGTGACCAGGAATAATGGTCACAAGCTGGTAGAGGGTAGATTTAGGCTGGATATCAGGAGGCGCTACTTCACGGTCAGGGCGGCTAGGATCTGGAACCAGCTTCCAAGAGAAGACCTAGGGGTCTTTTTAAGAGGAGGTTAGATGAACACCTTGCTGGGGTTGTTTGACCCCAGTACTCTTTCCTGCCATGGCAGGGGTTTGGACTAGATGATCTACTCGGGTCTCTTCCAACCCTAGAAACTATGAATTGTAGTGGAGTTTGCTGTTGCGGAGAACTTTCACCCCATTTTTGTTGCTGTTCATGCTGGGAAGGCAAAACTTCTGGGTTTTTTTACTAGCAAAAATAGGGTCAGTTCTCCCCCCAGGCAGAGTCCACTTCAGAACTGCAGTTCCTGGAGTATTTTGCATTCCTTGACATGCATTGCCCGCGTCATTGCTTGCTAGAGCTCTTGCACACTGCCTAGTAGGAGAAGGAGGGGAGAGGACTGTCCTGGGTGCATTCTTTGCATGTTATGCCTCTTCATCCTTGACCTTTTTCAGTCCTCTTTAAAGTGTGTTTTTATATTTCTTCTGACAGGTTGATCATTTTGGATTTCTTGAAAATCGTACATTCCAGCAGCGGTACCTAATAGCAGACCAGTACTGGAAGAAAGATGGTGGATCAATACTTTTCTATACTGGCAATGAAGGAGATATCACATGGTTTTGCAATAACACAGTGGGTATAAATCAGACTTTTGCTCCCTAATCTCTTTACTTTTAGAGTGTGACTTTCTAGTGGGATATTGAGAAAGCAAGGTGGTGCCATTGGGATATGGAATTAACTGCAGATCTGGATTTTAAAATATGAGGAAAATGATATTCTCCATGTAAGTCAGATTAAAGAGAACAGAATTCAGGCTTTAGGACCCGAATCTCAAAGCACTCTGCAATCTAAGAAGTCCTTGAATGGTCTGTGTTGGAAGGGTGTGATTTTTTTGAGGTACTAATCTGGGTAGCAGGAGAAAGCTAGTTGCAAGGTAACTTGTGCAGTAGCTTTGGAGTCCCCTTCTGTCAGTAGGGCTTATAATAGCTCTCTGCCCCAAAGGGGAGTTGAGGGTAAATTAGCAGCCTTTACAAGGATTGGTTATGCCTGAAGTTGAGCACCAGAGGAAAATCTTTTGCACCTGTTGTAGTTTAGGGGTTAGATCCTGTTTGTCTGTACTTGTCTAAATGGCATATATTCAGCTGTAAAAGCACAAGTTTTTTAACTTGTATACACAGTTTGTAATCTCACACTGTCACACGTGGCTCGGAATAAGTCTCCATGCAGCTACCTGTACTCTGGCTGGGCATCTGTGCTCTGGCATGGTGTCATATGCTTATCCAGTTATGCATGTCCCAGTTCCATCTCCAAATTTGCTGCTAGCCAGAAACTCATGACTGGGCCAAGGGCCCTAATTCTTCTGGTGGTTTTTTGTTTCTGTCAGGTACACAACCAGGTAAGTGTTTATTTAGACATGAGAATTCATTTTGTAACTTAATTTGGGTCCCAATGCACTTAGTTCTGGCAGTACATACTGAGCAGTGCTCTTGGCAGAATTTGGTTTTTAGTTTAGGAATGCATTATTTTTATTATTGTCCTTAGCAGTCTTTTTAAATTTTACAATTGTTAGACAATACTTGAATAAGAGTAACTGAGTTGGTGGAATTCTTTCTGATTAAGGAGTAGGGGGTTTAACAGTACATTCAAATAATAGTTCACTTTCTCTTCATTTAAACACTTTTTTTCTTCCCCTAGGGTTTTATGTGGGAAGTGGCTGAAGAGCTTAATGCCATGTTAGTATTTGCTGAACATAGATATTACGGTGAATCCTTGCCCTTTGGAAATAAGTCTTTCAGTGTAAGTACCTTTTCCCCCACATTAGTTTTAAGGTCACTGAAAAGAAATGGATGCTTCCTTGCTTGTGGCCTAAATCCTGCCTGTTCTATACATGCAGAATTATTGACTAAGCAGTAACTATTTGGATGAGTAGGATTTGGGGTTATTTCTGCTAAGATACATGCCCAGGAACCCACATTTACCTTATTTTCTTGCATACAAAATGTCTCCAAATACAATACATACCTTGTTCCTTGGAAGGCAGAATGGGGGTGGAGGGAAGGGAGTGGAGAAGAGAGAGTCACTCCTAGAGTGAGATGGCTGTCCTTTCTTACCCCACACCACAGTCATAGCTGATTTGTGCAACATGAGCAAGTCCTCTTGGGAGCATAGAGTAATACATAGGAAGGGTGTTTCCAGGAAGTTCAGACTGTTCTGGTATGCCATGCTTCCTGGACATGTTGCAGGAGGTTAGACCTCAGATCCTTGCAAGGATAGTAATAAGTCTGTTGGCTCTTTATAAAGAACCTGTAAATAAAGCTTCCATGTCCCAAGCTCATCGGGGTACTATTGGCAGCTCACTTACTGCTTCATGCACAGGGTACTGTGCTCAGCTAATAGCTATGGTTGTGAGGGGTTTAGTGCAGGACCACACCATCTTGGAAGCTGCATGACCTGCATGGTGTCTCTAGGTTTGTCTCTTTCTGTGAAGACCATTTTCCTTGCTCAAAGCATGCATCCCAATTTTGGGGGTTGATTTTGGAAGAAAATGTTATTTTGTGAGTATGGTACATACCTATAGTATTCACTAAAGCATCTATGCATTTCTAGATTCTTTTTACCAATACTTGCAGAAGTTGTTTTAATATACTATCAAAATGTAATCACACCTGGTATGGGACTAGAAGTCTCTCAAACTTTTTGCTGCTGGAAAATCAAAGATTTTCAAAGAAAATCTCCTATACTATACGATATACTTTTTTTGTTTCAGGATTCCAAACATCTGAATTACTTGACATCAGAGCAAGCTTTGGCAGACTTTGCAATACTAATTCAACACATTAGGAAGACAATACCAGGAGCCCAAAACACTCCTGTGATTGCCATAGGGGGGTCATATGGAGGGATGCTTGCAGCCTGGCTTAGAATGAAATATCCTCATGTAGTAGATGGGTGAGTACTCTTATCCTGCTCAAACCTGGAACACTACTGGCTTATAAAAATGTCATCTGACTAAGTAATTAATGGATTAGTTAAGAAGACATTCTTTCCGCACAGAACTTCTGTAACTCCTAAGCCAGGGGCAAGCAACTTATTTTGAGCAGAGGGCCACTTAGCCAGTTTTGACAGACTGGAGGTGGGGGCTGGGTTTCCCTGCCCCTTGACAAGTGCCCTGCCCCCTGGTCACCACCTTGAGACCACTGTCCCAGGGCCAGCACCAGTGGGGCCCAAAGTGGTGTGCAGGCTGGCAGGGGTCTGTGAAGCTGGGCTAGGCTGCACCAGCAGGGAGTGGGGAGCTGGCTTGGCTCCATAGAGCCCCTGCCAGTTGGGACTCTGTGCTCCTGCTCTTGCCCCAAGGCACCAGTGCAGGCCCTGTGCTCATACTGACTCCCTACCTGCTCACACCCAGTGTCCCCCAGCCCTCCAGTACAGGCTGGGGGCAGTGCACAGCCCTGACCCCCTGCTTGCCAGCAGGGAAGAAGCTAATGCTGAGTGTGGGGGAAAAGTGGCTCCTCACCTGCCCCGTAGCTGGTGCCCTGTGTTGCAGACCCAGGCAGGCTGCAAGCAGCTGCAGCGCAGGGTGCAGGGCACAGGGCGGGCAAGGTGGTGCTCCATCCCCATGCTCAATACCAGCTTGTAATGCACCCCTGCTGGCAGTGGGTCCAGGTTACAAGGTGGTGCTGAGTGCAGGGTTGGGTGGGGGGGTAGCCCCTCTCCCACCCCATGGCAAGTGAGGGAGGAGCCCACAGAAAAGCTGAGGAGGGGGAGGGGGGAGTGGCCCCTCCCATGCCCAGTGCCCTGTGCTACAGGCAGTCGCAGCCTGCATGGGGCTGTCTGTAGCGGGCACAGGCATCCCCACGTGGGCTGCAAGCAGCTGCAGCATGTGGCATTGGGCATGGGTGTAGATGGGTCGCTCCGCCCCCCCCCCCATGCTCCTTCCTTGCCTGGGGGTTCCCCCCCCTTAATTACCTGAGCTCCCTGCACCAGGGGCAGCCACATGCTCCCAGCCCAGAAACCATGGGAGCTGGGTGGGCCCTGCTGTTGTGGGAGCCCTCTGGGCTTCCCCTGTGTCTTTTTTTGACAGGAACCAAGGGCAAGGAAATATTAACCTTCCAAATATTTTTTAGGGGCCCATAGGCCAGATCTGCCTGCAGACCATATTCTACCCACCCCTGCTCTAAGCATTATGGAGGCATTGAGAGAAGTCCCATAATTAAGGCTGAATTCATATTTACTGCAAGACAAGTTTAATAACTTCTCCAAACTACAAAACGGGGTGTAATTAAATACTGAATTTTGAAAAATTTCAGGTACCTCTGGCTTGAGATGCAATTAGTTTTAAAACATGACCCTTAAGCCTGGCTTTTTGAGTCTCTAGGATTTTTTTTTTTTTTGAGTTATATCTTTTATTGGATAACCTGTATAGTTGGGAGCATGAACAACATGTGCCTCCTGAGGCTGGGGGGCACAATGACCACCCGCAGGTGGTGGGAAGCAGGCCAGTGGTGAGCAGTGGGTGGCGAGTGGGGACCACCTGCAGCTGCTGTACTGGTATTTGGGGGGGGGTGGCAACTGCCTGCAGAAGCCAGTGGCAGCTCTGGTAGCCCCCAATCTCCCCATGCATCACCTATGGCTGGGAGAGATCTTACATAAACTTTTGGGCACAAGATACCCTTCTTCAGATTTCATTCTAGTTTCCAGAAAGTAGAAAACTAAGATTTTTAGTGTGCAGGGAGATATTGGATCCGTCTTCCCCAAGACGATTCTAGACGCCTTTTTTTTTTTTGCCTATTAATAAAATGTCAATGTAATGGATAACTCCTTGCTCACTGGACTTATTGGCTAATAACAGATGGATTTACTCTAGTGGCTTGTGTTCGCTACTCAGACCAGGTTTTTCCTTGGGCTAGATACAGGAAAACTATACAAGTTGGAAGTGTCCCACTCAGCTGACTTCCTGAAAAATGAGATGGGTAGAGGGGCAAAGGTGTGTCTGTCTCATAACAGAAAGAGGCCCTGGGGACTCCCTATGGTGGGAGAGGGAAGGGTCTCTATAACATAATAGAGAGCAGAAGCTTTTCTCAGCACCCAAAAAAAAAAAAGAGGAACTCGTTGTTGGAATAGTGATTTTGTGAAAATGTGCCTGAGCACCTGAGTAAACCTGCAGGCACCACATTGGGAACAGCTGCCCAGGGGGCTTGGCATTGCTGCCTCCTGCCCCCATGCACTGGGATTAGGCCTCAGGGCCCTGGAACCACCCGTACCCTGCTCTGTCGGATCAGGTGCCTAATCTGAAACAGCTTGCAGGGCCCAGGGTTCCCCAGGGGTTTGGAAACTTGATACCATGGGAGTAGTAGCACAGCTCCTACCTCCATTCCACCGGACTTCTGGACCCATGCAGAGCCCCACAGGCCAGATGACGTGCCATGGGCTGGATCTAGACCATGTGCTAAAGGCTGAGTATCCCTAGTCTAGGCATCCAGTAATTCTTGCTTTGGTATCAAACCTACCATAGGGCTTCTCTCTATCTCCCACCACAGGATTTCTCTTAAGGGTATAGCACTGGTCTGAGACTTGGGAGTTTAGGGTTCAATTCTCAGGTCT
Organism: Crocodylus porosus; assembly: GCF_001723895.1. Taxonomy (NCBI): domain Eukaryota; kingdom Metazoa; phylum Chordata; order Crocodylia; family Crocodylidae; genus Crocodylus; species Crocodylus porosus. The sequence goes on from NW_017728906.1 coordinate 193,132,538, forward strand.
GTGGTGGGCTTCTTGTATGCAAGCTAGACGAGTCATTTTAATCCCTCAATGCCCAGATTCTTTACCTGCAATACAAAGGTGATCATTCCTCCCTTTTTTTCCTTCTGTGCCTTTTTCAGACACAGGGATTTACAGCTCAAAACTTTCTTTTACATATTGTACAAACACAGAGTAGCACAATGGAGCCCCAGTCTCTGGCTGTTACTATACAAATACCTGTGAGTGTGCATGAAGAACTTGCACGTCTTAACTGGGATCTAACACTAATTTGTTTTGTACTTGCATGGATTTACAAAAAAGCTTACTTTTTTTAAGTTCAAGTTTGTCAGGAGTGAATGTTGTATCTGAGTTATAGATTATAGGTATGGTTTCTTTTTGCGGGGATGGGAAGAAGGGGGTTAAACACTTAAGACTTACGTTTTAACTGTTCAGTAGCTGTGAGGAGTTTCTGACACAAAGCGGTTCATTTGGAAGAGGTGCCAAACGTGTATTTCACCAGATAAATATTGCCTATTGTCTCCGTTTTTACAGAGCTCTTGCAGCCTCAGCCCCAATATGGCAGTTTGAGGATTTGGTTCCCTGCGGTGTTTTCAGCAGGATAGTGACTAATGACTTCAAGAAGAGTGGGAAAGGCTGTTCAGAAAGCATCCGAAATTCTTGGGAAGCTATTAAACGCATCTCTTCTACAGGTAACCAGTTACCAATGCCACCTCAGCATTTGTGCTCTTCCAAGAATTGTATATCTCAGGCAGTTTGCACAGTGACTCTTTGGGTAATTTCACATCATTTGTAAGTTTGTAGAGCATGATAGCCTT
>NW_017728906.1:193141361-193148847 GCF_001723895.1 Crocodylus porosus
ATCTACTCCACTTCTACCATGAAATAAGATTGGCTTACTGTAAGTATGCTGTGTGTACAAAGTATCCTGAACATTGCCTTGCTTTTCCCTTGTTAGTCCATGACCAAACTTCTCTGTTGCTTGAAACTGCTGGGTAAGAGGGATGATAAAGGTGAAATTGAGAGAAATCAGAACATGTATTGTCCTGTAATAAACCCAAGTGCCAAACAGAAAAAACATTGTTGCATCTGTCTTGGTTAGACTTGACTGATGGAAAGGGGAAGGAAATTCACCTGTCTTTTGTATAGGTGTCCCATCTCCATAAATGTCTTCTGTGCTATTTTAGTTCTGTTGTCAATCTAAACGGCTGGAGGAATGCACTTTTACCTTCTGATCTCCTACCCTGGAATCTGCTTTTGCATCATTGTTAGAGGGAACTCAAAAGTTTGAGCAAGATGCAGTGACTCAGTAAGATGTGAAATAGAAAATCCTTCCGTTTGTTCTGGCACTTCTAACGTATGACCTCTCGGGGTGGTTCTAAGCTGTTTAGGTACCTTCTCTGAAATGGCAGCTCTAACAACAAAGCTAATGTGATTATCTGAGTGAGGGTGAGAAGGATATTGAGAGCTTAGGGGAAGAAAATCTGTTAGAGTAGCTGAATGTATCTGCTTAATCCTTTCTCTAATGTGGGAGGAAGGTGCCCTCTGGGGAGTGATTGCTCTCTCTGCCTCTACCCCTGTTTGATCTGCAGAGGTAGGGCTGTCTGCAACTCTTTATTCCCTTATCTTTTACCTTCAGCAGTCCACACTGGCACTAGGAGTGACCTTTGAGAGCCTGTAATTGTTCAGAATTGCTTACTGAACTAGCCAAGTGACAAAGCCCTCTTTTAAAGTGATGGAGTATTTGTTAACTTGTTCTTTGACCTCGTTTGCACAAGGCAGAAAGCGGGGGTGCTTGTGTGCAACTGTTTTCTTGTGTGTAAGATGCATTCTCCCCGCCTCACCGCAGAAGTCTAAAATTACACGTCAAAATTATGTAACAAAAATAATTGAAATTGTTGGGTCACTTTTATTACAAAATTCAGTTGGATTTATGTCAGCTTTAGTATTTTGTTTTGGGACATGCATGTCTCTCATATGTGGGTGTCTTATACCACATGCTAGCTACCATATTTTCTGCTGTAACTAACACATTGCGGAAAACTTAGATATTTTCCGCCCAAGTTAACAGGCTGAGGCAAAGACTTCAGGGAGAACTGAGGGGTTGCTTTTACCTCTGCAAACTGCCTTGTTTTTCACAAGCATCCTGCATTGTATTAGTTACCCCATTAGCTAAAGCACCTTGATATGGGCACTTACTGGTTGCCCAACTCTAAGATGGCAAATCCTGATGATCACTAGCAGCAGCTTTCCTTGGCTTCAGTAAAAACCAGAGCTGCTTTCAGCATTTTTGGGGGGCAGGAGAGGGGGCAGGAACTGTAGTAGTCTATTGGCCCTTCCCAAGCCCAGTGTAAATCCATAAAAGAATAAGGAGAAGCAAACAGTGAGTATTCCTTCCCAGAGTTTCTCCATGATCCTTCTGGCAGGGAGGATAGGACAGAGTTTGCCACTTGACCTCCCATTACAAGCTATAGAGCCTGTCCCCAAGCCACCTATATCCTAGGGGATCTTCAGGAGTTGAGACACTTGCTCATGCTCTTATGCTTCAGCTGTATTAGCCCTGTGGCTTTCTTGGCTCTTTGACAGGCGTCATGCCACTCTTACACACAAGGAGCAAGGGCATTGGGGGCCACCTGTTCAAATCCAGTCCTCACTTGGTGCAGGGCTGCCCAATGGGTCCATCTTCTACATACAGGCCCCAACCCCATTAAAGGTCCTCCAAGGTGTGAGGTCCATGTCAAGGAAACAACTACTGACTTCTCTTTGTACAAGGGGATAGTTATAGTTACAGGGATGAGCCTAAATGTGATCAACCATATGTATGTAATTAACCATACTTGGGGCTTCTGGAATTCTTCAGCAGTGTAATGCATGCTGCCACCTTCTAGCATGTCTTTCAGATTTGAATAAATAAGAGAAACCCCACACCATTATGATGACAAATAGTATCAGTTTAAATGAGAGAAATCCTCAGTGTGGTGATTTTATTTTTGTGTGACTTGTTCCTAGTATGGTAACTCTTGATCTCCTCACTTTTGGATCAGAGCCCATTTCCCTGGACAGTAACAAACTTGCACCTTCCCCACTTGTTAGAGTTGATCTTCAGTCTGTATCAAGAGCTTCATTACAGACTCTTTCCCCCTTCTCTTGCCATAGGTGGCTTGCAAGTTCCTGAAAGATCCCAGTCTGTCAGACAAATTACTACTACAGAACATTTTCCAGGCAATAAATATCTACTACAACTACTCAGGAGTTGCATCGTGCCTCAACATATCTCATACTGCAACAAAGAACCTAGGGGAAGCGGGCTGGTACTATCAGGTAAATACTTGATAAACCTTTCCAAAAATGTCTGACCTTGGAGGTTGTTTGGTGTGTTTTTTGTTTTGTTACCAAAGCTGATGTGAATTCTCAGTTCTTGCTGTCAGACACTGAACTTTTTCTTTTAATACAAGGGACCAGATACCAGAAATTATATCGGCGAGTTTGTTTGTTTTTAATGTGGTGCAAGCTATGCCAGTATCCACCAGCTGAGGTTCTGACTCTACATGAGTATGGCCTAGAACTAAATATAGGTATTCTAGAGCAGTGGTTCTCAACCTTTTTTCTGTTGGGGACCCTTTTTTACACATTGGTCAGTCCCTGCCCAGTGCCCCTCACTCTGCCCTACGTGCTGAGGGGCTGGGGGGACAGTGAGTCAACAAGCAGCCCCTTGCAGGCTAGAAGTCTGCCAGCCTTCAAGGGAAAAGCCATAGGTTCCCACACTTTCCTTTCTCCTTTAAAGGAGAATCCATTTAAAATTTTGTTCACAACCCTTTCATATATTCTTGTCCCCCACCTTTTGGGTCATGACCCCTGGGTTGAGAAATGCTGTGGTAGAGATTGTGGGTTGTGAATAGTTTTAACTTGGCTAACTTGATGATTTTGGCCTTCCCAACAAACGTTTGTGTTGGATCACATCTAAACTAGATCATGAGTTTAAAAATATTTTATTTTTGCCTGTATTGGTGAAGCCTTAGCAGAAGAGAGGGGAGGATGGAGGGGACATGAGAACAAGGTTAGCTAGTGGCTCAAAGAAACATGAGCTCCCATTGATAACCATCTACTTAATTAGATACCCTCTGAGGAATTCAAGTAGTAGTAATAATAAAAATGTCATGGCGCTACTTGCCTTGTGAAGTGCTCTGTGGTCAGTCTAAAGATGTTACCCATCTTTTCCAGTCTATAGGCAGGGAACTAGGCATATAAGAGGGAAGTGGTTTGCCCAAGGAAGAACCCTGATCCTTGGTATTTTGGCATATGGTTTCTTATTGGGACCAAATATTCAGTCATATCAAAAATCCTAATTTTACTACACCAAGATCTAATACGAAAACGATAAAGTGGGTTTGATGTAGTAAAACTTGCTTCCAATGTGTCCCCTAGCTAGTCTGCCGTGGGTCAGTGAAAAGACTTGCTAATGATCTATAAGTACTCAGTAAATATCTCTTTCATCATTGAAAGTATTAAAGGAATCCATGGAGCTTTCCTCTTTATTCTGTTTCTATAGCTGCAACCAGCATATTTTAAAGTGTCCTTTTTATAGGTTTGCACAGAGATGGTGATGCCCATGTGCACAGATGGTGTCAATGACATGTTTGAACCTGAGAAGTGGGATTTCCAGGCATTCTCTGAAGAGTGTTTCAAACTCTGGGGAGTGAGGCCTCGTCCATCATGGATTCTTTCAGTTTATGGAGGGAAGAACATCAGTTCTCACAGTAACATCATTTTCAGGTGAGTTTACTTCATTGCCTGCAGTGGCCCCCTCCACCAAAATGGGTTACCAGCACAGAGAGAATCTTAGACTTGGAGCATCAAAAGCATCCACCTTTTATCATTTGAGTTGAAGAAACTGTGCAACTGCTGTTGCGCCCAGTGGGTAGGCAATGCTGGGAGTCTGTGCGGTCAGAAGGACAAATGCTTCCCTTGGTGCTAATGCTGAGGTGGAGGCCTGCAAGTGCCGTCTCTGAAAGAGAATTTGGTTAATGAATTTGCCTCAAACTACTTTGTTCCCATAAAGAATCGGTCTCATCTCTTGGCTGCAACTGTTCAGTTGCTGTCTGGGATTCCAGCTAAAGCAGCATGTCAGTCCTTCCTAGATAAACTGAAAACCCCAAACTCCAGTACATGGAGTCCATCACCTACTTGTTGTCTATGTTCTGAGCTGGAGCAACCTTTTCTCCTTCTAATTTAAAGGGAAGCTTCTGGCAGCTGTCTAGAAAGCTTTAGCCTTGGGCCCAGAAAGAGGAACCAGATGCTAGTTTCCAATCTCAAGCCTTCTGTTGCCTTGCCTGAGGCTCAGTCCTGTAGTGGTGGTCCTGTGCTGTGCCTCTGGCTGTGTCTTGAGGGCTGTATGTATGAATGATTGAGGGTTTGATTTATACTGCCAAATCAAAATAATGGAGAGAGAATTTTGTCTTGAAATATACCTATCCCGTGTGGGTTTTTTTTTCTCATTTTCTTTTCTTGCCAAAGCAAAATGCTGACAACTTTTCAGTACATGTAGAGTGAAATGTGTAACTTGATAAGAGCTGTTCTGTTTTGGGTGCTTGTCTAGCTCTTCATTACCATGGCTTCTGACTCCAGTGGACCTCTAGAAAGTGGGGGTGGCATCCAGAAGCTCGGAGGCTAGAAGGCTCCCCATGGAAATGGAAGAACTGGGTTAAATTCTCTTCTCTGCTGAAGGGGGTTGTAATCATCTACATCTCCCATCTCTGAGGAGAGAGTATTAACCACTAGACTAGAGGCCATTCTGGAGTAGGGGGCTCTCAGTGGGCATTTATACACGTACATTTTTTGTGCTCCAATGCGCCAGTGATCCAGTGAGCTGACATGCACTACGCAGTGTCGTGTGCAGTCATATAAGCAGCAAAATGCATGTTGGCACACAGAAAACTGCAGCAGTGTGCATTTGAACTGAAACACCTCTGTTTTTAGTTCAAAATCTCCTACCAACAACCTTGTTCCACTTTGTAACCACAGCCATTCACGGGAGTGGGTGTTGGAGCCCAGCTCTTCCCCACCCAGCTGAGTGTCTAAACCATCAGGCTAGAGTCCTTCCCTCTCCATGTATTATGACATGGAACACCTCCAACATAAGGGACTGAGGATGACCCCTCAAAACACTTCAGGGGTTAAAATATTCAGCTTGTGCTATTCTAGGGATGGCACTAGTCTCTAAACCTGACTCCCGCATGCTGTCAAAGTCTACACATCCTTGTTCTCCCTAGGGTTCAGTGTCCTTTTGTCTACTAGATCTCTTTGGACCCTTTTTTAACAGGCATGCTCAAGACTCTTTTTCCTCTTTTGCCTTCTGAGAGACCCAAAGGCTAATCCTGTTAAAATCATCTTCTACGCTCTCCCTTTCCAATGGTCAATTTCCAGTGCAGGTTTCCCCATGTCTTGTGCTCATATGCTGGAATGGGATCTTCCCATATACACCCTGCCTATGATTCCCATTGATTATATGAGGAAAAACAACATAATGCCTCTGCTCTGGGTAGAAATGGGGATGTGGAAAAAGTGAACTTACCTGAGTAAGAGTCAGCATAGTAGTGGGGCTCTGCTCTTCATTGAGTAGGTAGCAAATGGCTTTGACCAGATTACTTTCATTTCCATCCTGACCAGAGCATACAGTGGAGAAGGAAAAGATTATAAACTTCCAAATATTTTTGGAAACTATTCTTGCTAAAATAAGGAAAGCGATGCCTTACTTTCATAATGCTTGAGACTTAAAAATAGTATTGGTCTTTGGGGCTCCCAAAAGGTGGTAGTTCCATATGTAGCAATCTGGATCTCATTCCCTTTTCCATTCCTCTTTTTAATCTTAAAAGATTTTTGTTGTAACTGTATGAACTGACTCCTGGGGAAGCTGTAAATCTGATGCTAAAAAATGGTAGTAGCTCTGTCTCATTCCAAAATACCCCCGTGAATATTAATCACAACAAAACGGCTCCGGAAAATAAATTTTTTGTCACTGTGTACTTGCTGTTTTTGTTCAACGTCCTCCATCTTTGTTTCTAACACTGATAAATGGGAACGACTGCTTCTTTTTTAAAATGATCCATTTTTGCTGTATTTGTAGCCAGGTGATTGATATGAGTTCTGAACAGATAGAAATGGACTGGTCCACGAGATTTAGTAAATGCCACCTTGCCATCTAGCAAACACATTTCCCACACATTTAGGGCTTATGGTCGTAGATGTTCCAGATCTCTGTGCTGATTTCTTACAGTTGGCAGTTCTGAGCAATACCCCTCTGTACTATCATTCAAGTTGTGCAAATTCTTTTCTAAAAGAAACTTCTTTACACAAGTCAGAATTAGTCTTTGGGGGCTTGCTTTAAAATACACAGCTATTTACTGAGAAGTCCTGGCTTGAATTGGGGATTTATTTTCTGGAGTTCAGCCTGTAACATTGGTTTGCTTGGCTCTAAAAACCTATTGCTTTTCTCTCTGGTCTGTCTCTTGCTGTTTCTGGCCCAGCAGGGCATCTGCTCCAAAGTGAGAAAATCTGCACTTTGATAGTAAACTTTCTTAAATAAACACAAATCCATTTAATTTGCTTCATTTCTGCAGATTGTTGCGTGTTCTCATTGAACAGTCCATAAACCTATGCGCTATGATTCTGCTTCATAAATTGACAGATGAGCAAACAAACCCATCAAAAAATGTTTAAGAATTTTTGTCAGCTTAGAGCTTGAAACAGGAATCCTTGAAAGCAACCAAATGAATGAAGAAAAGAAATAAGTGCTTTTCACACAATGTTTTGGATCTCAGGCTGGGTTATTTCCCTTCAAACAGACACACTATCAACACTATACATTTATATAGAGACTTTTTTATCCTGAAGGACCGCGAAGTGCTTCACAGAAAAGAATCTCTATTCCCACCATGGAGATCTAGCCCCCCTGTGGTATAGCATATATTAGCTGCTTAAGTGCCAGGCAACTTTGTGCATCAGTTCAAGATGTGAAGGGAAGAATACTGTATCTTAATGGAGCTACTGTAGGATTTGATATTTTGCAGGCAGAATGTAGCACCACAGATTTGGCCAGGATACTAGAACTGATGTCACCAGTGGGGCAAAATGAGCCTGCAAGCTTATACCAGCCATAGAGAAAACAATCATACTGACTTTTTCTCATCTACAAGTGCTGTTGGCATGAGTGTCAAGTATACAAGTTTCATAGATTCATAGATGCTAGGGTCGGAAGGGACCTCAATGGATCATCGAGTCCGACCCCCTGCATAAGCAGGAAAGAGTGCTGGGCCTACATTACCCCAGCTAGATACACATCCAACCTTCGC
>NW_017728906.1:193148858-193158265 GCF_001723895.1 Crocodylus porosus
TCAGGCACGATCTACCTGCCACGAACCCGTGCTGGTTTCCCCTCAGCATAATTTGTCCTGCCGGGCTCTCACAAATGTGAGCCTTGATGATTTTCTCAAAGATTTTTCCAAGGATGGAGGTGAGACTGACTGGCCTATAGTTATTGCTGTATTGCTCATTAAAGCTTGCAATTTAAAGGTTTTTTGTTTTTTTCCCCAGAAACAGTGTTGGTCTAATAAGATATCATGCCTCTACCAAGAGCACTGGTGGCATCAGTGTCTTTTACCATCACAAAGGAAAACTAGTATTGATTCAGGAATTCATTTAAAAAAAAAAAAAAATAGGGTTGGAAGGAACTTTAAAGCCTAATCCAGCTGCTGCTCAAGGCAGGATCATCTCTGACTAAACTATCCCAACCAAGTGTCTGTCCAACGTGCTCTTAAACTTCTAGGGATGGAGGTTGAACAACTTCTCTAGGTAGCTTGTTCAAATGCTTGACCAGCCCAAGGCCCTCTGTTACAGGTATTCCACAATGAACTGGTTAATTGTGCAGTTAACTGAAACCAGCTGCACACAAAGTACCAGTAACGCCATAAAAAGCACTAATGAGCTATAAGGTTAGATCTCAAAGGTGTACTAACTTTAAAGCTGGCAAGTATCCAGTTTTAACTTGCATGTGTAGCAGGGTCTCCCCCTCAGCTAGGAGTCCTGTTGACTAACCTGGCTCCCAGCTGCAGGAATGCCCCATACCTAGCTGGGGCTGGAAGCCCTGCAGTTGAGGAGACAGACTCTCAGTCCCAGCAGTGCCCCATGGCTGCCGGGACCCAGAGTCCTGCAGCTGTGGACACTGGGTCCTAGCAGCTGTAGGGTGCAGCTGCAGCCTCCCAGCCCTGGTTATGCATGGAGTCCCCATGGCTTGGAGCCCCCCCCACTGTGAGGGGGCTCCCAGCTGGAGGAGCTCACCTGCTGGTGCAGGGGGAGCCCAGGACTGGCTCTGGCAATAAGGTGAAACAATCTAATGCACAATCCCACAACGATGCCTCCTGCCATGCAAGTGTGGCATGGCTGTGTAGATTGTGCATTGGATCCAATTGGCGGACAATTCTCTAGTTAGTCTAATAAAAAAAAATGATAATCAGATTTACCTAAAGTAGTTGGAAAAATTCTTCTTTGCAATGTTTTGGGTGCAAACACACCCTTCAGTCTGAGGAAGCCTTCAGTTGTTCTGTGCTCTTCCTGGACAGAATAGAATTGGATCCCATTGCACCTCTACTTGTACACGTATAGGACACTTCAATCGGAAAAACTTCTCCTCCTCTTCAGCCTACACTTTCTCTGCTACATCTTGAGGCCATTGTTGCTAGTCCTGTCTCTTCCAGCTGTAGGAAAAAAGCCCACCTCTGTCCCCTCTTTAATTGCCCTCTTTTGTTTGAGGGGAGGATAGGGATGGGAGCTTTCTCTCAGTGGGATAAAGATTCTTTATGAGTTGGTTTTTATCCCTGCCCAATACAAAACCTTGATGATGGCTTTGGAAAATAGTACATTTTAAACTGAAAACTTGAATCTCCAGAGCCTCAGCAGGACCCTCCTGCTGTTGTTGGTTTTATCTCTTTTTGGAACAGAGTGGCTGACACTTGAGTGTTGCATCCCTGGGATAAAAAGTATTCACCTGTTCTTCACTTAATTTACTTTTGGTTCTTTCATTTTATTACAGTATAACCTCACAAATCCAGCATTCTTGGGATCTAGCCCCTGCCAGAAATGTTAAATTTGGGATTTTTGAAACCCCATGCGGCTGGTGCTCTAGAACCAGCCACCGCTGCTGCTACCCCCCTCTGAACAAAGTGGGGGAAGCTTGCATGTGGTGGCTATCGGCACCATCCACTACTCTGCACCACTGCTCTGTGTGCAGTTGCTGCTCCGGGACTGGCTGCTGCTACTTTCCGGTGCAGTGTGTCTTTTAAAAAGTGCCAGATTTTTGAGAATTTCAGAATTCTGACAACTAGATTTATAAGGTTTATACTACATTACTACAGTTGAATTCTTTACTTTCAACCATCTTAAACCTCAGTGCTGCAAGATGGTCTGCAAACAATTTCGGCATGTGTTTTGAAAAGCTCATCAGCACTGAAGTGAATAAGCCTACCCACATGCAAAGTTTAAGCATGTGCTTAAGTAAAATACTGGGTAAGCATACTTGGCATCTTCCAGGCGAAAGCCTCTAACGAGCATCACTTCTCGGACTACGTCAATGCTGTCAGTGCCATCAGGGCATAGGTTGGCTGGAACCTTAGATGAAGCAGCCAGAAGCTCCTATGAAAGCCAGAAATGGTGTTGTTTCCCTGCAGCATGCTTAATTTCCATGTGACTGGGACCAAGAGATCCAAGTCAGTCGACCTCATGGGTCTCTCAGCAACTCAACACACTGTTGCTAGGGCACTGTGCTGATTCAGACGACCTTTTAAATCAAATGCATTTTGCTTATCGTGCAGCTCTTTGTATGCTTTTTTTTTGTGTGTGAATACAATTTTTTTTTTTTATCCTGAGCCATACTAAGTTCCATTGAAATCCAAGAATTCTGGGGAGGGATGTAGGATTTTCTGTGGGGATCTTGTTTTTCCTTCTGAAGGGAAACTAACACTGTTTAATTAAATTTTAGTCTATTTGGTTTGTAGTTAAGTGCTAGAAGCTGAAGGTAGAGACAAACATTTCCATTAAGTGGTGGTAACGCTTCTTTTTTAGCTGTGCAGCTATTGATAGTATAGAGACTTGTTCTGTTTTCCAGGAATACTGTCTGCAATAGCTTAATTTAAGCTTGCAAAATAAGTGTAATAAAAGGACTTGCTTAAGTAATTCATTTTGTGAGCAGTTGTATTGTTTTAATTGAAGACGGGGCATCACCTTAAAGACCTAATTCAAAAAGGCATAAGCTTTCATTCTGTCAGATGCTATGAAACTGAGTTGCAGAGGTCAAGGTGTTGACATTTAAAATTACTTTGTTCTTTTCTAAAAGATGGGCCAAGGTGAGGAGGAAAGGGGGTGGGTTAAGTAAAGCTGCTTAACACATGGAGGGACATAATGGGTGTCTGTACATGTGTGGGGGAAGGATTTTTCCCAAGAGCCACTCTAATTAAAATGCCTATAGCATCTTGTATATTCAGCATCCTGCATTTCAAAATGGTGGTGGGGGAGCTTTAACTAAATCTTGCTAGACAAGACCAGCAGACTCTATTAATCAAGTCTAATCAGAATGTGTTGGAGCACATATAAAAGCTAGTCCTGGTATTGGGATAAACCTTGGCTACTTTTACAAGAATTCAGAGCCTCTGAGATCTTGCTTAATACAGTCTGTGGATGATTTCTTTGTTTGTAATTGCACACTTAAGGTGTGTGGGGTGGGGGGGGTGCGGTTCTGTTTTTGTTTGGTTTTTAAGTTCTTGCTGGTTAAGGATGGCTACTCTTAAGATCAGTAATGAAATAATGACAAGTGCAAGGTGCTGCACCTAAGTCTGCTGCTGGTTCTTCCTCCCTACAGGCTGGGGAACTCCCTTCTCATCAGTGCAGAGGCAGAAAGGGATCTTGAAGTCATTATTGATGCCAAGATGAACATGGGCTGCCAATGTGAGGACATGGTCAGTAAGGCCAACCACACCTTGGCCCTGCTTGTCATGCATCCACAGACGCATCACAAGGAGGTGATCCTCCCCCTCAGACACTGGTCAGGCCGCAGCTGGAGTACTGTGTCCAGTTCCGGGCGCCGCAATTCAGGAGGGATGTGGACAACAAGGAGAGACCCTATTCCCCTGAGCACTACCAGGGGTAACAAGGAATAACTGCCATAAGTTGACTGAGAGTAGGTTCAGACGAGACATCAGGAAGCACTACTTCACTGTCAGGGAGGCCAGGAACTGGAACCAGCTTCCAAGGGAAGTGGTGCTTGCTCCTACCCTGGGGGTCTTCAAAAGGAGATTGGATAATCACCTAGTCAGGGTCATTTGACCCCAGTGCTCTTTCCTGTCCAGGGCAGGGGGTCAGACTTGATGATCTGTTCAGGTTGCTTCCGACCCTACCAGCTATGAAATATCCAGGGAGGCTAAAGTGTTCTGCCCACTTGTGCCTGGAATTGATGTCAGATCCATCACTTCTTTCATTTTGGGGCCTGTCCCATCTGTCCAATGTAGACAAGAAGGGCACTGTGAGCAGGCAATGTAAGTGATATTGGCAGAGGAGCAGGTGAATGAAACCCAGATGTTAGTCACTATTGTTTCATCCAGTGATGTGATCTGTGTTGAGGGGGGGCACAGCTGGCATCTAGAGCATGGCTTGCTGAGAATAAGAGTTAAGTGGTATGTTTGGGGGCTGCTTGTAAGCCAGGACAAGCTTGTCCCCTAACGCTACCTTGATGCTTAAGAGGTTGGAGGTCATTAATGATGTGTTCAAGCTGTGGGCTGTAGACCACAACGAGGGATTTGCTGCCCTCGTTTCATAGTTTGTAGGGTCTGAAGGGACCCGAGTGGATCATCGAGTCCAACCCCCTGCCATGGCAGGAAAGAGTGCTGGGGTCAAATGACCCCAGCAAGGTGATTGTCTAGCCTTGTCTTAAAGACCCCCAAGATAGGAGCCAGCACCACTTCTCTTGGAAGCTGGTTCCAGATCCTAGCCGCCCTGACCTCTTTTGAAGTAGCGCCTCCAGCTTAAATCTACCCTCTGCCAGCTTGTGACCCTTATTCCTGGTCACCCCTGGCAGTGCTCAGGGGAACAGGGACTCCACCAGTGCCTGCTGGTCCCCTCTGAGTAGTTCGTAACAGGCTACTAGATTTCCCCCCGCCCCCTAGCCTTCTCTTGTGGAGGCTGAACAGGTTCAGGTCCCGTAGCCTCTCCTCATAGGGCCGGGCCTGCCCTGCTGCCCCCGGATCATGTGGGTGACCCTCATAGTTTCTAGGGTCGGAAGGGACCTGAGCAGATCATCATCTAGTCCGACCCCCTGCCATGGCAGGGAAGAGTACTGGGGTCAAATTACCCCAGCAAAGTGTTCATCTAACCTCCTCTTAAACACCCCCAGGGTAGGAGCCTGCACCACTTCTCTTGGAAGTTGGTTCCAGGCCCTAGCCGCCCTGACCGTGAAGTAGCGCCTCCTGATATCTAACCTAAACCTACCTTCTGCCAGCTTGTGACTGTTATTCCTGGTCACTCCTGGCAGTGCTTGGGGGAACAGGGACTCCCTCAATGCCTGCTGATTTTGCAACCTATTCCTCCCTTCTAGCATGCCCATGTCTTAGTGTTATCAGCAGACTTTGAGCAGGGTGCTTTTTACTCCCTTGTCCAAGTTGCTGAAGATGTTGAACAGTGCGGGCCCGAGGACCGAGCCTGCAGCACCCCCACTGTCCACATCCCTCCAAGCTGAAAATGACCCATCCACCACCACTCTGGGTGTGGCCTTCCAGGCAGTTGGCGACCCATTTGACTGTGTGGGTGTCAACACCAGTCCCCCGGTTTCTTAATGAGAATGGGGTGAGAGACAGTGTCGAAGGCCTTCTGGAAGTCCAGGAAGACCTATGTCCACTGCTACCCCTGATCTGGTTGTAGAAGGCCACCAGGTTGGTCTGATGGGACCTGCCGCTAATGAACCTGTGTTGATTGCCCTTTGTCATGGGTATTGGAGCAGGGTCTGAATTTTGGCTTTGATTTGAGTGGGTACAAGTCGTGGGATTGCATTGTAAGTGCAGGAATCCCTGCTTCGGATTCCCACGGTATGTATCCAGGTTGATGGGCTCAGAGCAGATATAGTTGTAACCAGCAGCTTGTTTTAAGTGGGAAGGAATGAGTGAGGGTCACGTGCATTATAGATTATCTAGTTAGTATTCGCTACATTTGCCACTTCCATCTGGAAGGATGGACACATGCTAACAGAACATGAAATGTCAAGGACTCCTGAATGTGCTGAGGACACAGGAGTTAGGCACTCCTTTTGTTCAAATCCTGATTCTGCCACTGACTTGCTGCATGGACCTGGGTAAATTGCTTGGGACCTGATCCAAAGCCCATTGGAAAACTTCATCCTGACTTAAAAAAGCTTCATGTTCAGCTGCCAGGGATTAATCTTTTAGCAGTGCTCATCTAAAGGGTTCTCAAACCAGGCACCTAAATCTGTGAGCACATGGAGATACTTAGGCATTTATCTCTATCCTGGTTCCCATCCATCTAAAAGGAAGTTAACTCGCATTGTTTTAACAAAAGGTACTAAAAGAAAGGCAGGGTTTTTTAATTGTTTAGTACAGAAAGCATAAAATGGAGAATGAGTGGCACTTGTCCTAAGTGATACAAATCAAAGTCACTCTATGCTGAACAGGCAGTATTCCTGTTGACAGTTTACCTATTTGGATGTGAATTGGTAAAAGAAAATGGCTAAATTCCCCCAGGAATTTTAATTGGGATGATCTTCATTTTCTGTTGTAAGCCATTTATTAACCAATTTGGGCACGCTTTCAGCTATTGAGTTGATTCAACTTAACAGCTATTTAATTTCTCTTCCAGCAATGGCGGACTAGACCCATGGTCTGGAGGTGGAGTGACTCAGAACATCACAAACTCTTTAGTTGCCATTGTGATTCCTGAAGGAGCTCATCACTTGGACCTGCGCAGCAGTAACCCTTGTGATCCTGAATCTGTGCGGCAAGCCCGGGCCTTGGAAGTTCACTATATGAAGCAGTGGATTGGAAAGGCCAGGCAAAGGCACTAAAGTGGCTACAGTAACTGCCATGACTACCTCCCATTGGCTTTAGTGGGTGCAGCATCAGGCCTTCATTGCACAGTTGCATACAGTCTTTCTACCTGTGCTTCCTTTTTTCCTGTAATGTTTATATATACTCTTTTCAGCACTGTGCCTGTCGGTGGGGGTAGGTAGTTGGTCTTCAGATAGGTTTGATAATGGAGCAGATTCTCAGTCAAAGTGTATGGGTTGAGCTGCCTGCTATAGCTTGCTTCCCTATCTTGCTATTATCAACTACTGTGGGTACCCTTTCTGCAACACCCCTGTTTTTGGGCTATTCCTGGAAGGCCTTGTATCCTTACAAGATTAGCCTCCTTGTTGCTAATGAAATGTGCATTATCGACCAAGTCAATTCAGATCATTTGACTTCAACTGGATTAAATATTAGGGACAGGTGCTCAGCTGGCATAAACTATGCAGGGTTTAATTTGGGGTGTGGAATGCAGTAACTTTGGAGAGGGAACAAAACTACATTGGGATATTAGTTTGCGGGAGAAAGTTAGTTTATTTTTAAGCCAAACTTTGGGACTCTGCCAGAAAATAGGTACGCATTTTTTTTTTTTTCATGGTTTTCAACAGTTTGTTAATCAAAGTTGTCATGTATGACATCTTTTTTTTTTTTTTCCTTTCTGCTTACTACAAAGCAAATTTTTTTTCTGATTATTTACTTTTTATTTTTTTAATTCTTTGAATGT
Source organism: Crocodylus porosus (assembly GCF_001723895.1). Taxonomy (NCBI): domain Eukaryota; kingdom Metazoa; phylum Chordata; order Crocodylia; family Crocodylidae; genus Crocodylus; species Crocodylus porosus. The sequence continues at coordinate 193,156,303 of NW_017728906.1, forward strand.
CTGGCTGGGTATAATTTCTGTTTTTGTTCTTCCTTCCCTGCTGCTTCTCTTACCCCTATGATACCAGCAACTTTGGTAGTGTTACAGAAATCATGGGTATTTTCATCCCCTCTCGTGTTGCTGTCTTACAAATTACTTAGTTTTTCCAGGGCAGCACTGGGCAACTCCGGATTGTTCTCTTCAAGAGTGACAAATAATTGAGGTTGTGCCTTGTTTTCTTTTTCCTTTTCTATCTATTGATGAGATTCTGCATGGTCTGGTAACTGGTGCTTTATTAAAAGCCTTTAAAATTGTTTGCAGGACAAACTATTTGGAACACAGAATAGAGCTCTCCTGTTGGGAGAGTATTAGCCTGAAAGCGAGAGGCTGTGCTCAGCAGGCCAGGTGCACTCCAGACTTTTTATAAAGCTTCTAAAAGAGTCAACCAGCCCCTAGTCATGGAGACTGTGTAGTTGATATTTAATAAATGACTGAGGCAAGTCCTTTCACTTTCCAGCTTCAGCTTCAATCCTACTAAAACCCTTCTTCCGTAAGCTAATAAGGCTGGCCCATCCTTTCCAGATGAGCTGAGCACCATGCATAACCCAAGTCTCTTAACATCCCAGTTCCAGTTTCTCAGCTTTTTTTGCTCCTACAGTGCGCTGCTTTTTTTCCCCTCCCCCCTCCAGTTCTGTCTCTGTACCGCTTTCTGGGAACAAAGTGTGCCTCATTCTGAACCTTTTTTTTTTTTTTTTTTTTTTTACACTTCAGTAAATCTGGTTCCTCTTGTTGGTGGAACTCTTGGCTTATCCCTGTTTTGCTCCAGTGTTCTAGGAAAGGTTGCTTTGAACAAGGAGGCCTGTATGTTCAGGTTCAGCAGTCTGGACCTTTCATGCTCTTTCTTTAGCAGGTAATCACTTTGGAGACTATAGAGTAAAGCCAGGGAAGAATCTCAGAGGAAGGGGAAGAGCTTTTTAGAGCTCCACTGAAATCTGTCAGCTGTTGGTAATCTCCATTCAAATAAGGCTATTTTCTAGCACTGGGATGCAAATGTGTTCCTAGTATCTATCTGTGTGTGTGTGTGTGTGTGTGTGTGCGCATCTACAGTAAAACCCTGGCCTCTGTCTTGTCGTGCTATACTGTGTGTTTAGCTTTTTGATTAAACAAGAAATGGACACTTCCTGCAACCACTGCAGGAAAAGAAAGTTAAACCTGAAGTGCTATCAGTAGCCTATGGGTATATGTAGGTTTCTAATTGACGCGTTAATTGGAGAGCCAAGATGGGGATTTGCAGAGCAAGTATAAACACTTAGAATACACAGTACTCATAACAAAGAAAAAATAATGGCCTCATCCAGCCTCTTCTATTGAGTGCTGCTGGCTCGGTACAGAGTTCAACGATTATACAAAGAGAGATTGTGGGTTATGCAGGAGAGGGGCATTATTATAGTTCCCAAGTAGCCACCATTGTAGGTTTGTCATAGTTTCCTTCCAGTAGTGGGCACGTCTTCTCCAGGAAAGCAGAAGACTTCCATTTGTTGGATCTAGAGATGGTTAAATGAGTCTGGAAGACACTTGAGTGTAAATTTTTTCAAAAAAATTGTTTTCCCTCTAAACCTAATTTTTAATAACTCTCTTTGTATTTGGAAGATGAGGGAGATGTAAAGGGGTGGGGGAAGGATGAAAAGAAAAATCTCTTGAATATAATGAAGACTGTCCTTTCAGTGGCAGGACACTTAACAGCCCACATCTCCCTGTGTTACCTGTGGCAAGTTAGGCTGTGTTTTGATATTTTGGGCATTCTCTGGTAGTTGTGTGAGTGGCTTGTTTTTGTGAAATTTTAAAGAGTAGATTAGATTAGGGAAATGTGCTTAGGTTTAGGTGGTGGGTTGTTTTTTTTCCTTGAGCAGGGGGTTGGACTAGATGACCTCTGGAGGTCCTTTCCAGCTGTACTTTTTCCCATGAATCTCTGTACCTCCTCCTC
>NW_017728906.1:193158365-193161303 GCF_001723895.1 Crocodylus porosus
GAAAAACTTCTTGAAACATTCCTGAAACCATTCCCCTTTTGAATAAAAGCAATTTTTCAATGATAAGAAAAGTTTTTGTTTTTGTTTTTTTGTTTTGTTTTTTTAAATAACTCGCCTGTATCTCCACCCTGGGGCTTGTGCAGGGCTTTCCTCTTGCTTCAGAAGAGAGAACTTGTCTTTCTCTGTGATTTGTTGTGTTGCTGTAGTATTGGGAACCCTCCCATTGACTCCCCTGAGCTTTAGATTTCAGATCTTTATCACATTAGTGGGGTTTTTTTGCCTTTTGTTGGATCTATTTTACTCCTTTTTTTCTTTTTGGCCTTCAGACTAATAGACAACCCTCTCTACCTCTTTCTGAAAAGCCTTTTAGACCTCATCTGAACTTTCATGCATTAGGGAATGACCTTAATCAATGATTAGCTACCTCATTTTGAAATGTAACTTTTTTTTCCTGCTGTGGCATGCAGGTTAGATGATCAAGTGCCATAATAAGATCATTCATTTTATCCCTGGTGTCATGATGGGTCCAATGTCTCATGCTATTCACATCACCCAAGATATTCTTAGCATCATGCATTCAATTTTGTCCTCTGTACTGTGAGTTCTTCTCATTTTAAGGTGTGTTGCCTTTTGGGGGTGGAGAAATGCAACAGACAAAGAATTAAAAGTTTTGCTTGAAGAGTAATGAGATGCTTTGGAAGACCAGTAATATGAATCTTATGGAAATTGAAATCCATATTGTAACTTAAAAATGTACTGCAACATGTTATAAATAAATGAATATGAAGTTCTGGATGTAGTTTTGTTTCACATATAGAGATCAATGGTCTGTTAGTATTGGGTAGATTTCCCCCCCCCCCGGTGTTTTCAGCATTTCTAAAATGAAATTATTTAACCTATGCCTGTGCCATTAATGGGAGAAGGTTGAATTAAGTGTGCAAATATGTAATTATCACTTTCACTTGCAGTTAGAGAACAGAGTTTAACTGGACATTGTGAGAGTTATGATTATCTGGTTGTGTGGGTTGGTTATGAGTAAATAAATTCTTTTCTAGGTTGCTGGTTTGACTATATATCCTAGGAAGGTCATTTTTTCTGGAAGTTACCATCTGATTTTCTTTTTTTTTTTTATGGTCTTGGTCCCAGTCCTTACTAAACAGTGATGAGAGCCATGTAATTATCTGGACAGGCAAGCTTTGTGGAAACTGCTAACCTCCTTGGCACTGACCACCCAACAAGCAAAGGTTTGACTAGGCCAAGGAGACAGAAATGCCGTCACCCATATGCTCAATCAGGCAGGCAAGGCCTGCAGGGCAGTGGAAGAAAAATTACACAGCTGCTACCCATATCATACTGTGGTTATTTACTTTTTAAACTGGGATGCCTAAGCTAGTCACACATGCATCATCAAAGAGGTACCAAAATTATTTAACTACACCTGGAGGAGGATCTGTCGTGGCTTGCGTACTATGCTTGGAAACCAAGTCCTTGAAGTTTGGCTTAAAATTGGAGAATGAGACAGTGAAGCAGTGCAAGAGTATAAGATTGCAGGGGAAGGTTTTTAAAGGGATATTCAGTGCTCAATTCTCACTGAAAGTTTAACTCCTGTTTCCGCCAGCGAAAAATCTTGCCTGTAACGAGTAGGTCCGTTTTTAAAAAGAAAGACTGAATCCACCAATGCAGAAGAATCCAGGAGAATTTGAAGCCCTGTCAAATCCTCCAACAAATAATGCAAGGAGCAAAACATGAAAACATGCACTGCAATCAAGTTTTCAATTGATTTCTTTTAGAGGTTTCAATGCTAAAGCCCATGAAATTGACCCTTGTCCAGAGAGCATTTTGGATCGGTGGTGGTAGTACATTTCTTCCTTGAAGGTCGGAGTGAATGCTCCTGTTTTGCCTTTTTAGATGGTGCCCAACAAACATGGCAAGTGACTCCATTAAGCTCTATCCTATAATCTAGGAGCTCCTTAGTTGAATAAGGTCCAGGTCCAACACATTCTCAGCACCTTTTTAATAAAGCTGCTGCTGATCTTCGTAGGATGGTGGTGTAGTGGTTAAAACACTTCTCCAGCTTGTTTATGCCTTGTATGTTAAACAATCCATTAAGGGAAAAATCAAAGGAGGAATCTGAAATAAAAGACTTACCTTCCCAGGTAAATGCCCTGCTTGTGCACTTGCTTGCTTGTGCTCTCTGGCTTGCATGCTCTCCCCTTTGCTTGACCCCTTAAACATGGCCACCTGCATGGCTGCTGACAGGAAAGTTGGGAACAGAGCCCCCTCCACCCTTCTCATGTAGCTTAGTGGTTAATGCATTTTCTGTGTGGTGTGGTTTTGGAGGGCATTTAACCTAGGACATTTCCCCAGGAAATAGAAGACCTAAGACATGAGCCCTGATGGCTGCATCTCTGACTCTACTTTTTAAAAGGAAAGTGGATAACTATTTTGAGGGGCCTGGTGTATTGGGGTATATGAAGCATGCTCTGAATAAGGCTACTGGTACAGGGCCCTACTCTGCCTAGATTCTGGAGGCAGCTTGGAGCCTGTTTCCTGATGCTTGGACAGTTTTGTGACTACCCCAGAACTACATACACTCAGGACTTGCAAACTGAAGAGGGAGGCACTTAGGTTACCACCTTGAAGTAGATAAACCTGCCCTGGATGGGTTGTTACCAAGTTCAATTCACCCAGTCAGTCCCACTGACGAGTTACAAACCAGGAAAGGCACTGGTGAGACAGCTCTGGGATGGTCTCTGAAAGCAGCTCTGAAAGAGTAGAGATCAAAAGCGTGAGTGCTGCAGAGGGACATTTCGGAGTATCATTGGAGCATTTCTGGATTTGGAGCATATAGTTTCATAGTAGCTAGAGTCGGAAGGGACCTAGGTCGATCATCTAGTCCGACCCCCTGCCTTGGCAGGAAAGAGCACCGGGGTCAGAT
>NW_017728906.1:193161314-193165136 GCF_001723895.1 Crocodylus porosus
TCCAATGGTTGTGCCCACTGACCCCCTAGTCTCAGCAATGCCCCGTCCCCCATCACTTACCTGTTTCTCCCTTTTGACCATTGGTCTGGGCTCGCTGGCTGTTGCTGGGCCTGGTAGTTCATCATCTCCTCCGCCCTCATCTTCCCCCTCCCCCTGAGCAGGACTAGGAGGGTAAAAGAAATCCTTTAGCAAAATCGAAATTCCAAACTTCTCAGATGCTAGGAATTCTCCAATTTCATTTAAAATTGGACAAGTCTAAAGAACACTTCCTCTTAACCCCACGGGGCAAGCCCAGAATTGGTTCCTGTTGCTTTTTTATATGGTGGATGGGCCTCCAGATGTCTCCATACGTTTAAATTTACTTGCCTTAAGCCTCTTTGTGTTATACAGGGTGTTTCCTCAGTGGGGAGCAAGTGCACCTCGGACAGGAGTCCACCCAGATGCTCTGTCATGTGGAACTTCATAGCACTTCGGTGCCAGCGGGCTTTTGCATGCTCAGCCGGACTAGGGCGGAAAGCCCTCCTTTTGCTGATCATTTGAAAAATCTTTTAGTTCAATCTCCTGCATTTAGAAAGAAGGTGCAATGAAACACTGAGACGGGGAATAGCAAATCCCTTCCGTTTGTCTTGTTGTTTTCTAATGTATGCAACCTCTCTGGGTGGTTTAAGCGGTTTAGGTACTTTCTATAAAAGGGATCTTTTAATGACAAAACTAATGTGATTATCTGAGTGAGTGTGAGAGGGGTATTCAAGGCTTAAAGAAAATCTGTTAGAATAGCTGAATGTATCTGCTTAATCCTTTCTCTAATGTGGGTAGACAATGCTCTGGGAAGCAATTGGTCTTTCTTTCTTCCAGTAAATGCCTGGTCTCTAGAGGTAGGAACTGTTTTCAGCTTTTTATACCCTTACGCTTCACCTTCTATAAAACACAAAGGCACAGGAGAGAGGCAAAGAGATTTGAGAGGCCAAGGTTTTTTTTTCCTTCCCCCTCCCCCTCCCCACCCCCCCAGTTACTTGTTTGGGGGGGGTATAACCAATTCTGGCAAGCTGCTGGGCACCCTATGCTCCCACCAGCTACAACAAAATAGAAGGAACTTGGCATCCATCAGGGTTAACCCCCCGATGTGGGTTTTCTTACCCCATCATGGACTAGTAAATGTATGTACACTTTTGGGAAAGAAAACTGGGGTTGGGTTATTAAACCGTGTGTGAAATCTGACCTGGGCTACTTCAGGAGATGGGTGACGTATGTATTGCTGAGGTGTCTGCCTTTGCATCTGGTAACATCCTTTCCTATGTCGAATCACAGTGTTGCATGGTTTTTGAGCAGTGCCTGGGAACAGTAACATTGAGAAGTGGAATTGCCCTAAGACCTGTGTTTTAGTAAGTAGAGGCCTGATTTTTGACAGCTCATCTCAACTTGTGCTGAGCACCCACACTTGATGGTCCTTGGCACCTGCTAATTCTCTGTAGCTAGAATCATAGAAAAGCGGAGCTAGAGGGGACCTTGGGAGCGCACCTAGTTCAGTCCCCTGCTCAAGGCAGGATGTTTGCTGCCAACGTCCCTGCCAGGCACAGTGCCTTGCAAACATTAAGAACACCCTCACTTGGCACTGGTAAAGCAGAGGGGGATGAGGACACTAAATGGTCCTGCTACTCCAAATACAGGAAGCAGTTTTGTTAAAATGTGCTCAAGAGATCCAAGGGCTAGGACCGTCTCTTGCTACAGAGGAAGACAAAACTTTGTGCCAATTGAACTATGGAGGTATAATTTCTTTCTGATGCTAAATGTGGCAGTCAGCCTGACCCTGAGCAGAGAAGCAAGATGCTCCAGCCAAGAAATGTTGTGTTTCTTTAACCCCCAGCAGAAGGGTCAGGCCACAGTCAAAATCCTAAGCCTTAGCTGCAGCCAATACGCAATGCTTTTGAAAAAAAATGAACATACATAGACACCTGGAGCAAAAGGAAGGGATAATATTCTTTTCTGTACTTGTGTGGCAACCAGTAAAGCCCAGAAGCATGGGAAAACCAGATGCCTTTCAACCTGGGGTCAACAAACACCACTTCATATATCACACAGCTTAACTGGAGAGCCAGAACTACCCTTTCTGTCATCCTGTCTCCTCTATAATCTTACCCTGGTTCCTTTAATCTTTCTTTGGAACTAAGCTAATTGGAGAGCTCTGCTGCTTTCTTGTCCTGCTGAGGTTGTCTTCTCCAATTTCCCCTGCATGTGCTGTGGGGGGCTCCTGGTCTCCAACCGTTGCTCTTCACGGCCCCCTTCGGTACAGCTACTCCCGAATCATTGCTGGCCACTGCTTGTCCAGCCTCTTACTGGAAACTTCCAGGAAAGGAGACTCCATGATTCCCCCCCAGGCAGTCTCCTGCACTGCCTCGTGGGTCTAACTGTCGAAGTTTTTCCTGCTATCCAATAGAAACCTACTTTGTTGTAATTTCAAGACATTGCTACAAATCTTTGGCAGTAAAGGAGAAAAGGTGTTTTTCCTCTTCTTTAAGGTAGCTCCTCAGATATTTAAAGACTGCTATTAGGTCAACTCTTCTGCAAGCCAAACATGCCTATTTCTCTCAGCCTCTCCATGTCTGGCTTGCCTTCCGAGTCCTCCAGCATTTTTGTCACTTGCCTTTGGACCCTCTCTAAATTTTCCACATCCTTTTTAAAATGTGCAGCTTAAAACTGCACATGAGTTTAACAAGTGCTGAGTAGATGGCAACATCACATCCCATGTTTCATACCTATTGCTGTTGATGCAGTCCAAAGCTGCTTGCTGCTTTGATTGATTGACTGTATTTTTTTGCACATGCATCATGTTGTAGTTTCACATTTAGGCTGGTACACCAAGACGGCAAGATCTCTCTCTGCACTACTGCCATCTAGCCAGTTATCACCTATCCAGTATCTGTTTTTGATTATTCTTCAATAAATCCAGTACCTTGCATTTGTCAGCATTAAACTTCATCCTGTTGTTTCTAGCCCATTTTTCCGATCTTTTGAATTACATTCCCATCTGCCAATGTCTTTACAGTCCTTCCCAGTTGTATAGTCTGCAAATTTATTCAAGAAACTGTCTCTGGTCCACCATCTGAATCCTCAACAAACAGGTCAAACAGCACTAGACACGGGGACGGACTCTGCTAGACTTGAAACCTCTTGTCATTCTGACATGAATCCCTTTATAATTATCCTTCGCTTACGACAACTGAGCAAGTTTTCTGTCCCCCTTGTTTTGTCTAGCCCATGTTTCTTGAATTATTTTGAGGTAGTCATGTGGGACTTTGTCAAAAGCCTTACTGAAGCTCAAATACACTATGTCCGCTGCATTCCCTTCATCCACCCAACAAGAGATTTTGTTTGTTTTTTAAGGGGATTACATTTGTTTAGCACTATTTGTTCCTTAGCAAGTCCATGGTTGCTACTTGTGATTAGCTTTTCCTTCCTCCAGAGATTTACAAATGGAGTTCTTTATCACTTGCTCTAGTAACTTCTTGGGTATTGAAGTCTGGCTAAATAGCCTGTAGTGCTCCAGGTCTTCCTTTTTTTTAAAAGAGGGGGGCTATCTTTCCCCTTCTCCAGTCCTCAGGCACCTTGCCTATCTGCCCTGACTTGGTAAATAACTGCCAAAGGCTCCAAGATACCTTCTGCTATCTCCTTCAGTAACCTGGGATGAAGTTTCATAGTTTCTAGGGTTGGAAGGGACCTGAGCAGATCTAGTCCGACCCCCCCCGCCAGGGCAGGAAAGAGTACTGGGGTCAAACGACCCCAGCAAGATGTTCATCTAACCTCCTCTTAAACACCCCCAGGGTA
>NW_017728906.1:193165147-193192683 GCF_001723895.1 Crocodylus porosus
CCTTAGCTCATTGAAGTTTGCCCTCCTGAAATCTAGGGCTGCTGCCTTGCTGCAGGCCTTTGCCACGTTGTGCTGGATGTTGAATTCCAGCAGGTGATGATTACTGTCACCCAGGTGGTTGAGTACCTGTAGGCCCCTCACCAGGTCATCTCCCGTGGCCAACACCAGGTCCAACAAGGCGTCTCCCCTGGTGGGGCTGTGCACCTCCTGGGTTAGATGGAGGTCCTGCACTCTGGCTAAGAACCAACATGAGCGGTCAGACCTGGCTGACTGCTCTTTGCAGCAGATGTCTGGGAAGTTCAGGTCCCCCATGACTACCACATCCTTAGACTTCACTACCTCTGTGAGCTGACCTAAGAATTCCTGGTCAAGCTCTTCCCCGTGGTCGGGAGGTCTGTAGGAGACCCCCACTGTTAAGTCTCTTTCCCTTTGACTGCCTTGTAATCTAACCCAAAGCACTTCAGACTGACCTTCCTCCGATTCTTTGATTGATGAGGATGGGTATTCCTCCTTAATGTAGAGTGCCATGCCCCCACCCTTCCTTCCTATCCTGTCCCTCCTGTGCAGCCTATAGCTCTTGATACTCACTGCCCAGTCATGGGTTGAGTCCCACCACGTTTCAGTGATCCCCACTATGTCCGGGTAGGTGTCAGCTAACAGGAGAGTGAGTTCCTCCTGCTTGTTTCCCATACCACAAACGTTTGCGTAGAGGCATTTGAGGCCTCCTGTGGATGTGTGCATTGGCCCCCTAATCGCAGCATTGCCCTGGCCCCTGTGGCTTACCTGTGTATGCGTTTCACTTGTTGGTCTAGGGTGGGCTGTACTTGTGGGCGTTGCTTGGTCTGGCAGTCCGATGATTTCTCCACCCTCGTCTTCCCCTTCCCCTGACAAACCTAGTTTAAAGCCGGCTGGAAGAGGTCTGCCAGCCTAGAAGAAAACACATGCTTACCTTTAGGGGAAAGGTGGAGCCCACCTTTAAATTTTAAATTAATTCAGACTGATCAAAAGCTCTCTGGGTTTTTTTTTGTTATCACGACCCCCAGCCTGTCATCTTCCTTGTCCTCGTAATCTCTTTTAGCTGTCTGATTGCAGCTTCCTTGGTGAAACTGAAGTACAGTAGCTGCTGACCAGCTCTGCTGCCTTTGCATCTTCCATTGAGAGCTCACCCTGGCTACTTGTCAAGTTGCACAGAATGGCAATCTGCCTTTACAGAGGCATTTAATAAATCAAATGCCCGCTGATCACAGATCCAAACAAACAGGTTTTCATTTTTTTCACTGTTGTGGTTCAGCAATGGAATCCTTGCCTGCCAGGTGGGAGACCAGGGCTTGGTTCCCAGATGCGCATGCAACTATAGTCACTGAGTCGCTGAATGCCTGGACCTGGTCTGCCGTTTAGATTCTGTCTTAATGGTTTAAAGGGGGATGGAAGGTCTGGGCAGCCTCTGCTCCTCCATACTTCTGTTTAGGTATTTGTGTGGAAGGTCCCAGTGACCTCTCATGCACATGCTATGATCCAGAAGGAACAATGGTCACCTACAACAACTGTATCTGGTCTCTAACTCTTCAACATGAAGACATGTAGCTGAACTGTATAGTGCAAGTACATTTAGAGGACTTCTGGAACCAAAGCTCTAGGCATCTCAAGTGGACACTTCTAAATATTAGTGGTTTTTTTGGTTTTTTTGGTCCCTTAGTGCAACATAAGCAGCCCAAGAAACTTAGCCAGAAGCAGGAGTAAGAATGCATTGTTGCCACCTCCAGATGGGCTCCTTATGTCCTCCCCACGCCAAAAAACAAAAAAAGTAGATGTCTTGCAATCCTCCATGTGGAAAAAGGCATTGGGCTGATTTCATGAGCTGCTGGGGCAACAATAGGACTCTGTAGTCAGTGCACTTGGATTAACTTTTGTAAACAAGCCCAACATTTAAATAAGAGAAAGTACATAACCAAAACCAAAGGAAAAGAACCCCTGTCACATCTTTACCCCCTTGACTCCTAAAATCGCATCGAAGTAGGGATTTCTTCAGTGGGTGTGAAATAATTTAGTAGACAGGGCAGAAATATTCTGGCTTTTCCCTTTTGGCCTTTACAGTACTCGGTGAGCAACAGCTCAAAAAAGAAACTAATTGGTTGGGAATGGCGCACAATCCTGAGGACAAAATGATTTCTTTTGGTTCTCAGTCAAGAAACTTCTGGGAAAAGATCACAGCATCTGAAGGTTCCCTGTTTTCAGTATTCTCTACAATGTTTCTAGTCTTAATAGGATGCTAAATACTGGATCCTTACAATCACCTAATTCTGATTTATCTTCTTATCCAACTCTACTTCCCAAAATGATGTCAGAGTTGAACTTGCACCTCAGCAGCTGCCAGAGCTAATGATTAATGCTTCATACTTGGCTGCTTTCTGAAGATACAGTATGCAGCACACCCTTTTGGTAGGTTTAGGCAGAGGTGGTAGATAGGGTACTTCAAAGAATGTTTTCAGAGAAATAACCGATTTGCTATCGTCCTCCTTCCAGAAGAGCAGATCCCCACTACCGATGCTGCGGATGAGATGCCTTCCAGCATTTGCAAGTTCTGAAAGAACTAGCTGCCCAAATAAAGCAGGGATGGTAGTTGCTAACTGCTCCTCCATTGTCCATCTGGCAGTGTATGTATTCTGGCAAATGTTATGCCCTGTGCATATGAATATTTAAGGCTTGCAACAACCCTATGAGCTAGCTATGTATATACTATAATCCCTATTGTATTAGTGGGGTAAGTGTGATGGGGCTAGACTGCAGTTTGGATTATGTGCTTCCTTACACTACTGTATGGCTGCCCAGACCTTAGGCATAGGGGTGGGTTGGTTCTTCCTCTTCACACAAGGGGTCTCTCTTCCTCTCTGGGCTGGCCCGTATAGCTAACCAGCAATGGTGTTGTCACAGTTGGTTGCTGGCACATGCCAAGAGTCTGTTATTGCCTTTCCTTGGCAATCAGCACCCCTTCCTAGAGTTGTAACTAAGGGTGCAATCTAACCCGGGGGAGTCCATGCTAAATCGTATTATCACTTTAACGCAGTGCCTGCAATGCAGTAGTGGAGCAATGGTTCCCCAGTGGCTGAAGGTGAAAGAGCACCACTGTTCAGTGACTCTGCTTCCCACAGTCTGACTGATCACCGGCGGGCTCCTCTCCAGGAACCCTTACACGGGCTGGGGAGAAGCAAGTATTATCCCAGTTTTGCAGGTGGGAATCTGAAGCAAGGAGAACCCACATGTTAGTTCCACAAAGAGAGGTAGGGCTTAGACACCAAAGTGGCGCTTCAAGCTGCTAGGTCCAAAATTGAAACCCTCAGTGCCCCCATTCCACTGCCACTCTGCTTTGGATGGACTTCTAGCCCAGAGGTCATATGCATATCTGGTAGGGTTTGTACCCTGGATATGGCCAGCAGCTACAGGGTTAATGCAGCAGCTGCTGCTGATTTGCATGCCAAGCCACAGTGTGACCCCCTTAATTTGGCAGTTAAAAAAAGAGCTGTGACAGGAATAACCTCATGGCTACTGTCCATGCCAGTTCCCCTCTAGCAGCAGCAGTCTTTCCTGGAGCGGGGAGTGAGACAGGCTTGGGGAGTGTGGCCACAGCCTGAGCCCCTGTCTCCATTCCCATGCCCCTCCTTACCAAGTGCCTGGGGCTCATGCCCCACTCACTTGACTCTAGCTAACCTACTACCAGAGGTAGCTGAGTCTCCAACATGAATGATCCCCAGTCATCTAGAAATCTGCTTCTGAGCCTTCCCCCTGCACCCCGGTGCTGAGCGGTTCAAGGCCTGCTGGCACTGCCATGCCTGGCTTTTTCTGCCTGCTTGCCCCCAGTGCTATCTCCAGGAGGCATTTCAGAGTGCCTACAAGATCAGGCTCTGCACAAAATGCTGGGCCTGGCACTGCTCTCTTCTTGTGCGATGGCTCAGCAGTTACAGCCCTTACTGGAGCTGTGAGAGACCCGCACTGTATTTCCTCCTCTTCCTGGAGGGTTTTGAACCCACAGCTCCTTCCTCCCATGCTAGCACATATTTTGGGGTGCAGGGAGACTTCAATTCCTGCTGTTGATGTTGTTTCACTGTGCAAGGAATAATTACATATTGATGGGGCCAAAAAAAAGAGAACACAGCACTAGCATGGTGCAGGGTTTTCAACCTTTTTTAATAAGTGTACTTCCGGTGGCTGGACAATGAGTGCGGGGGGTGGGGAAGGGGAGTGGCATGCGGACAGACTTGGAGGGGAGGGACAGGTCACAAAGCGGGGGTGGCGTGCAGCCAGATGCAGAGTGGCAGCAGTGTGGCATGGTGGGTGGCAGCAACCACTGCATGTGAGCTTCCCTCCCCCACTGCGTCCAGCTGCCTGGGTGGTGCCTGTGTGGCCTGAAGAGGGGGGCCGCTGCCCTCTCCCTGCTCCCAGGAGGCGGTGGTGTGGGGTGGTAGGTGGCGATGCTCCATCTACCCACCCACATGTACCCTCTAGGGCCTTCCCAAGTACCCCTGGGGGTAAGTGTACCCCCAGTAGACAACCCCTGGTCTAGTGGGTAGGACATTTTGAGTCTTGTAAAGGAAAGCCTAGGTCCATAACTCTAGGAGAGGGTCCTCCTGTCTGTGGATGGGCTGTGGATCCTGACTGAAGTGAGGCATCTATGTCCTGGAGACAGCAGTGTTTAAGACCCTTCAGTGCACGGGTGGCCAACCCATGGTATGCCTGCCATAAGTGGCATGGGCAGCCTCCGTGTATGCATACAGCAGATTGGGGTGGGACAGGCAGCACAGCAGCAAACAAGGCAGGGAACAGAATAAAGAGCAGTAGATCAGTCAGGGAGCATAAAAAGCAGCAGCATATTGGGCAGGGAGCACAGGGCAGGAGCAAAACAGCAGATTGGGCAGGGAAGGGGATTGGAGTGGCACTTGGTGGGGGGGTTGGGCATGGGACTTCATTTATGGCACACCTACCAAAAAGGTCGGCCGCCCCATACTTTAGTGTATTTTACTGACCACGTCATACTTCTGCTTAATGCATTGGGTTTTATGGATCCTATACTTAGGGGGATTGCATTGGGAGCCTGGCCACCTTGTTCAGGTGTTACTTGTGTTAGGTGGCTGCCTTGTTTGCAGATCTAGAGTTAAGTGCTTCACCGAAGATCACACAGGACTGCTGTTCAGAGCTTTGATTGGACTGAGATGTCACAAAGCCCAGGCAGGGACTGGCCTGGGTTATAGATCTCCAGTTATTTTGGTGCACAACTCTGATAAGTTAGACCCCTTGACTTCTTCTTCAAGATGTTCATGCCTCACCATATAAGCAGTACTAATCAAACAATAACATTTCTCTACAGGGGAAAGTCTGAAGCTTGCAATTCCCTTGCTCAGGACCTTTAAGCAGAGCATGCCCTTGTGCACCAACTTTGAGAGGGGTGTCTCACCTCTTCTCCTGAGAGAGAAAGTCAGCAGCTCTCAATGTAAACTAGACTAATAAATGTTGGGCCAGCAGGAGGTGAGTGCAATAAAGTGAGAGAGCCTGAGTTATAGTGGTAACCTGCTGAATTCCTAGGTCACAAAGTAATTTACAGAGCAGCCCTAATGTCATTCAATAATTACTCAGACAGGCCAGGCCCCAGGGTGCCTGGCTTCTTGCTGATTATATTATTAATACCATCAACAAACAGCAGGATGTTGGTGTGAAGAAAAGAAACACAACACAAGCATGTGAGCTGAAGAACAAACGGAGACTGATATTAACGGGATATTTGTACCAGTACCTAACGAGGGGAAGAAAAAATCTTGTCCTGACAAGTCATTCGGCAAGTATCCCTGAGCGTCCCTTATGTCAAGATTGAAAATTGCTCACCACAGTTTGCAGAAGAAGCGGAGGGAACGAAGAAACCAGCATGTCAGTGTCTGTCCATTGATATCAAAACAATCTCTGCAATAGTAACCATGGAGACAGAAGGGGGGATGGTTTCTAGGCACCCCAGAATAATTTAAATTAATATCCAGCGAACAATGTAAACCTTTTCTTTGACGTGGCGTGGGAATAAGCAGTCACAACACTATAACTGGGTCAGCTGAAAAGGAAGGTAATGCCAAAAGCTCAGGATCTGATCAGCAGAGTATGCTGCAATCTTGACCTCTGCTATCTTTCTCACTTGTTTAATTCCCTTCCCCTCACCTCCCCAAAAGGTCTAGGAAGGGGGTGGAAATCACTTTCTTTATAAACTGCTTGCTGGATGGTGCTAGTGTATTTAACCTGTTGGTGTATGTACAGCAAGGGGAATCTCTGCTCTAGAAAGTATGCTACGCTGGGTATGTGTACATATAGGAATCTTTTGGTTTGAGGTGATATCTTCCATTAGACCAACTTGGAGGTAACTGATATTTCTAGCAAGCTTTTGGATAACACAGTATCCTTTTTCAAGGTAAGTGGAGTGCAGAAGGGGGTGACTCCCCTGTGTATAATGGGAGTAGACTATTGACAAATTCCCCAGTATAAACAGGGGAGTCACCCCCTTCTGTGCTCCACTTAGCTTGAAAAAGGATACTGTGTTATCCAAAAAGCATGCTAGAAACTTCAGTTGCCTCCAAGCTGGTCTAATAAAAGATCCGAAGCTCAAACCAAAAGACTCTGTCTCTCATATAGCCCCAGAAAAAGAGATCTCTGTATAAAGTGTATAGAAAAGCATGCCTCTGTGTGTCATAAGTCTACCTCTGTATCATGGATCACAGAAATGAAGATTTTTCATAAGACTGGGGGGGGGGGTTACTGCTTCTCCATAACCCTTTGAGGTTTCTAAAGTGCCTCTGTGGGAGATTTGCTTTGTGCACCCTGCAGCATATTATAGGCAAAATCTGAAGTTAATTGGGCTGAATTGTCTCTGATTTAAGAGATGTAAGATGACAGCTGCTTTTCTGTTCTTCAGAAATTGTTCCAAATTTTATTTTATCCATTCATGGCATCATTCCTATCCTTCTTGTCCTCCTCCTCCTCATCTAGTAACAGTCTCCTTTTTAATATACCCCCTTCAGTGGGATTACCTGGATTATCATTTTGCATTAATTCTGTGAGCCTGGTTTAAAGTTCTGCAGGTAATTCCTTCTGAATACATTAAGCTGGAGAGCTTGTGACATGAACTGCCCAGCTTCATCTAGATGATGTACATATTGAGGAGGCTGAGGATGGGCAAAAGCATGCCTCAACATTATGTAGCAAGTGTTATAGTTTGATATTTATCATCTATTCTTGAAACAATTGGAGAGATTTTACCCAAGGATTAGTAAGAATTATTTCTGAGTTTGCTGCTCAGTGGGTATTGAACAGATCTGTGGTATTATCTCAAGCAGAGGATGCAGCCTCAAAACCTAACTGAAGCTATGTTGCAAAGCTGAGCCAAAGTAAAGAAAGGTGCTGTAAGCTAGAGTGCAGACAGAAGTGGCACATGATCAGTCCTCTGAAAGCACTCTACAGCTGTGCCCTGACAGAAGTTCATGGTTGCAGAGCACTTTAAAAGTGCCCAGCCGTGTGACGAATTGTTACGTGAGGGTTCAGATGAAGGCACTCCAAAGTAGAGTGCCTTCATTAACTTCTGTCGGGCCCTGTCCAGAGCAGGGCTAGGCTGATGCAGCCCAGTCTCATCCCTGGTGCTGTCTTCAGGGTGGAAGGGGGAGAAGGGAAGGGAGGAAGCTCAGGCTGGCATCTGTCCCGTCTGCGCTGAAGGGGGAGGTGGGTGGATTGGATACCCCACCTAAGTAGAGGTCTCCAATCAACCTCCCACTCTAGTGAGGCTGAGCAAACTCTAGCCTGAGCTCCTTCCCTTCTCTTTTCCCCCTTCCATCCGGAAGACAGCATCAGAGCTGGGGGGCAGTTTGTGTAGGCTAGGGGAGATAGGCTGCAGACAAGCAGCCAGCTCCAAAGTGGAGCTACATTTCTCCCCTAGCCCCTCTCCCAATGCAACAGACCATGTCTCCTGGGTTGCAGGGGGTTGCTATAAGTCATGGCTCTTTCCATGAAGCGCCATGAGTTACAGTGGGGAGCTACACATCTGTCAGGATCCAGTTTTCTGCACTGAGACAAATTGTTTAGGGATCATGGAACTTTCAAGGAACTTTCTGCCATGTACAATAAAGAAATAAAGCACAATATTTTTTTCATCAGTGCAGGTAATTGACTCCTGGAACAAACAAACAAGTGAAGTGATGAATTTTCCACCTCTTCAAACCAAGACTGATGTGATGTTAAGATTTAGCCAGACACAATTTATATGGGTCAGGATAGGAGTAACCAGATCAAATTCCACAGGCTGCAATCTACAGGTGAGACTAGGGTCGTGGTCGCTAACAGTCTGTGGCTCAGTGAATCTATTTCTCCTGCTGTTGTTGTGCAGCAAGAGGAAGCTGACTCTTTTGAACATGAGTGGCTGCCATGCTTGTGATCACTGCAGTTATATTTTGTTTCCCTTCTAAAGACATTCAGTATGTACCTGGGATGCCTTAAAATGCACAGAGTGAGGGTACCAGGGTGTTTCAGACTTCATAGAGCTTAAATGGTGGAGGCTGCATATGAGAGAGGAACACTGGGGGAAAAAACCCTAGTCATCCCCAGTTCACGCTCCCTTTCAGCATCTACTCTGTCACCTGTGAGACAGGATACTGGGCAAGATGGTCATCTGGTCTGACCCAGTAAATGGCTATGCTCTTTCTGCACAACAGTCTAAGCTCCCAACCCAGCCAAGCACTTCTGCATCTGAGTAGCCCCATTTACTTCAATAATAAAGATATAGTAAAGCATTTTGCCGAGTTCAGGACCTGACAGAATGTGGTTGGACAGCCTCAAATAAATACCATCAATAAAACTGTAGAGGAGCTATGTATTCCCATTTCCACATTTTTGGAAATGAGCTGGGCTGTCTGTGCTTTTCCTTTGGAAAATCTAGGGTGTCTTGTTATCCATTTGGATGTTGTTGGGAGGTGACAGGGTACCATTTTATATTCTCCCCTCTACCTCCCCTCATACTGGCCCCTGGCAGTGCCATAGGCTTCTTGTAGAAGGATGTTCTTGAGGCTAAAAAATGGGTCATAAAGTCAGAGAGTAGGTTCAGAGACTTTGTCACAACCTCTGGCCTAGTTCCATCTCTGTTGTCCTTCCCTATCTGTTCATCTGTTGTCCTTGCCTTCTAATTGCAGTGTAAACCCTTTGGGGCAGGGACAGTCCCCTTGTTCCATGTGTACAGCACCTAGCACTCCTGTCCTAGATGCTAGGGTAATACAAGCAAATGAATGAGCAAATAATTTTCCTCACAGGGGTGTTTGGCTTAAATGATTGCTTTTTTTGAGGGGTTCACTTGCTTTTTTTAAGGCACTTTTAGGTGTATAGATGAAAAGTAGCACACCAGATCATTCATATTACCGCTCTGCTGTTGTAAATTAAGGAAATCCTTTTGTCAGTCCTAGATATAACATATGCTAAGCAGGAAGTTTCATTGTAATCCATAACTGCAGTTTTTTAAAATGTGCACTTGCTTTGAATAAATACAGCCTCCAGAAGAGGTGCTATGTTGATGGTCCTAAAAGCTGAAGTCTTTCCGTTGTCCTCAGAACAGGTATGGCATGAGCATAAGCAAGGCAGCTACTGCACCCCAGCCTCACCTGTATCCAGGTGCCTTTGTCAGTGCCGTTTCTACAAATAAGTTGGTCTAAGGAGCTGAGTGCATCAGGTGGAGAGGTTAAGCACATGCTCAAGTGCCTTGCTGTCCTGGAGCCAGCACATTCCAGGACACGGCATGAGTCTAGACCCCAGTAGTTCTGAGACTGTCACAGCCTCTCTATGGCCTAGCTCCATGCCTCCTGTAGTCCCCTATCTGTCCATCTGTTGTCCTTGCTTTTTAATTAAAAGGTAAACTCCTTGGGGCAAGGACTGTCTCCTTTCATCTGTTTGTACAGCATGCAGCACATGGGGCTCGAGTCCTAGGTGCTATAATAATAGAGGCAAATGAGTGAGTAAATAATTTTCCTTGTGAGAGGCTTAACTCATTGCTGTTTTTACGGTACTTTAAGATGTATAGATGAAAAGTATCATACCAGAAAATTCATATTATAACTCTGCTGTTGTAAGCTTAGTAAATCATTTTCTCAGTGCTAGATAGAAATTCAGACCCCTAGTAAAAAATATTGTACAAGTGCACATCACATCTACACTGACGTAGTGGGTGCTCAGATGCCCCTTTTGGATCTTCTGACTAAAAGCATTTTTTATTTCCATATCAAATAGACAGGTAATCAAGCTCCCCTTTACCCTTTCCCACTTAACTGAAGGCACAGTATGTCTGGGAGGTTCATTTGTGGCACATCTCTCCAAAACAGATGCAATAACAAAACTAATCTACTTCCTTGGCAGGTGCCCGGTTAGTGCGTCTACACATGTGCTTTAATATGCAGTAGACTATTTTCCTGTGCATTAAAGCATCACATCAAAAAAACTGTGACGTGCTAGTGTACAGTAAAATAGTCTACTGCACATTAAACATCACTTAAACCATGCAAATGCACTACTGCACATTGGGGCAGCCTAATGAACGTTAATTTAGTACCTCACATTAGAGGTGGTAAATTTAATGCACGCTAGAAAAGGCTCGTTAATGCACATGCGGATGCACCCAGTGATTCTCATTTCGAAAGTGCAATCCCGGGAACAAAACAAAAGTTTTTTGCCTCCCAGAGGAGTCTTGGAGTACTACAAAAGCAACATGTATAACACTGCTCTGTGAGAATCTCCTAAGATCTCGGTAAGACTCAACACTGGAAAGAAGTCTGTTTAAACAAAGAGGCTGGACCACACAGTGGATGAAAAGTCTCCATCTACGAGCCACTTTTAACTTTTGGTCCATGCTATCTTCCGATACCAAGCTTCTTCAGAAATGGGCCCTTTGTCTTGTGACTCACCCAACCCCCATTCCCATCTTGGCTTGAACACAGACATGGAAGAGTTTGTGCCTGAGTAACTAGGAGTGTGAGAGAGAAAGGACTTCAGTGAATATTCTCATCATAACCCCTATCTTTCTGACATTATCTTTTGTATGTTCTCCAAGGTATTGGGGATAGCGAGAGCCTCCTTTGCCTCATTAATGCTCCTCTCTGCTGTAGTGACTCATTGAGTTGGCTCATAGCACAATCAACAAGGATTTTTTTTAGCAATGCCAATGGCCAGTACATTTTTAATATGCTCGGCAGGCAGACAGTGAGACCATAGATAGCCAGGCCACTTCCCTAGACACCAGTGACATGAAGTTGCAGCGGATTCGGCTATTAATTTTACACTCCAGGCCTTTTCTCTGCTTAGAAATAACTTGCTGGTTACATCCCGTTCCCACTCCAAAACTACCTCCCAGTTCAGGAGAGTGACTGTGATTTTGCATCTATGGTGCTTTTTTTCCTGGTGGGATCTGAAGGGAAAGGGGGCGAAATGCATTATTCTGACATTATCACTGTAACTGCCCATGAACAGGATCTCTGAAATACTTTTATTTCCCCTTTTGTGTCTATGCACAGATGTTGCTGATGATATTCCCTGAATTCCACTGAAAAAATAGAGTGTTTTATCAGTATTCCCCAAGTGTCCAATACAAATGCAAATCAGCTCGGGCGGTACATGTTGTTTTGGTTTTTTTTTTTATTGGCCGCCCAGCATTAACTGACTGATCTTTTCTCATTTCTCCCTTTTTCTCTCCCTTTCCTTTAACCAGCGTGTTTTGAAGTGTGCTCCCTCCAAGGTTCTGAAATGTTCCCCATTCCCATACTTTCTCTCCCACCCCCTCCCCTTGGCCAATGCATTTGTTAAAGGTTGTTTGTTTATTAACCCTTTAAAGCTTCCCCCACCTTGTTCTGGGCTTTCTGCGTAGGCTTTTAAGAACAGACCAGCAATTGAATGACTAATATTTATTCCAAACAAGACCAATCCACACTGGATATTACTGGCTCATTGCCTATATTTTCTATGGAACTCACCCCTTTAATTGATTTTAGTAAGGCTGTGGCCAAAAGGATGGCTCTTGTCATCCTGCTAATTATCAACAGTCCAGTTCAGAGAAAGGAGTAGTCTCTGACCTATGTTGTTGCTTTAAATATGCCAAAGCTTCTCAAATCAAAACCAGTCTTAATTTCTATCAGAATTATGGATAGCCTCTTAAACTTAAACTTGGCAGCCTGCAATAAGACTTCTAAATTCCTTGTTAGTCCAGAAATGCTGGACCATTGAAAAGATCTGTGCAGCCCAGCAGCTCTAAGAGAGGCCAGAAGTTATTGGTGCTCAAAATCTTTGTAAGTTATGTCAAATTTTATGTCAATGCCTGGTACCTGTAGAAATTAGAGCACTATTATTTTTAGTGCCTAACTCCAGATGATGGTACCCCATTGTAGGCAGCTAGGTTTGGACACATTTGAATCTGGTATGTATTTTGACCTTTCTTCTGTTTCATTTGGCGCATTTTCCTACTTGCCCTACTGCACAAACAAACTTTCTAGGCTGCCAGTTTCCCACTCTTGACAGCGTCACCGCCATCACCACTTGGCTGTGACTATTCAGTGAGAGGCAGTGATAGAGCCTGATTTGCACAAACACTTTCATGCTGCTTATAAGCAGTCCCATTCCTATTCAGGACAGGATTTTAATGATGTGTTTAATTTGAGGGATACAATGAATCCTGTTGACTCGGATGGGACTTGTATGCGTTCTTAGGTGTTTTGCTGAGCCCTAAGCAAGTAGTACCAATGGAAATCAGTGTATCTGTGTATTGCAAGGTCCACGTTCAGAAAAATACTTAACCACTGCCCAAGTTTTTAAGCACTTGGGCAATTCCTTTGAACTCGATGGGAGAACTCACGTACTTGATGTTAGGCACATACCTCACTACCTTGCTGAATCAAGGCTTGATAGCCTACTTGAAGTCACTAAAGGCAGTTTTGTCTTACTCTGTGAATAAAAAAACCAGTTTTTAGCTAGACTAGTGGTCCTCAACCTGTGGCCCAATCAGCCCACTGCTGTGGCCCATGTGACATACTGGTAAAGCATTTTTTTTTTTTTAATATGGATACACAGGAAGTAAGTTGTGTGGGTGCAGCCCACATAATGCATTGAGAGTTGCAAGGGCAGCCCACTATGGCAAATAGATTAAGAAGCACTGACCTGCAGATCTGCACCGGGGGTGGGTAACAAATACCAGACTCTGATTATACCTGACTACTGCACAGGAACTCGGGCAAAAATGGGCTCTCTGCATCTTTTCCCCCTTACATCTACATCCCTGGAAGTTTTCAAGAGCAGGTTGGACAGACACTTGATTGAATGATTTTAATCACAGATGATCCTGCCTTGAGCAGGGGGCTGGAGTAGATAATCTTATGAGGTCCCTTTCAGCCCTACTTTCTTATGATTTTATGATCCTACATATCAACACAGGAACCAAACACAACTGACTCTGTTTGTCCTGGAGGAGAATGTATTTTTAATTCCCTTTTTTCACTCCAGCTCGAGATGTGCCCAAGTCTTTTGTCCAGTGCTTTGTTCTACACGGGAGCATGACAGATGATTCAGTTCCTTTTGCTATTTTTTAGCATGAAATAACCTTAAAACTTCAGAAAAAGAACATCTGAAACGGTTCCACTCTCCCTGCAAATGATTATTTTAATATTTTATTTTAGTCCGTTCTGAATGCATTCAGAGGCTGCTGTGTTAAGTGGTATCCTGGTTCTCACAGGTATTTTCCTTAATGGCCTTCCATTTCCCTGCATAACTAATAGATGATTACCACTTATGAGACAATGGTGTCTACATTTGCATGTCTGCTTCAGAAGCCAAGTGGTGCTTTGACTGCTGTCTCACACACGTCAAATTTTAGTAATAGGATCCTGCATTAAGATGGGATCATACTATAGCAAACCCAGAAATGAAGCAGTTAATTGACCTACAAGGGAGGAGGAAATTTCTTGTAAAAAATCCCGAATCTGGTTGAACAATGTGGCCCTTTATTTTTCAGCCTTGGAATCAAGCCTGGCTGCTCTTGTAAACAAAGAAAGGAAAGAACCACTGAACCAACCCAACACACAAAAAACTGATCATGTCTGTCTTTGAAGTTCTCTTTATGTTGTTTGGGAAATTTAGGATTATAGAGGTTTTTGTTTTTTTTGTTTTTTTTTTTTTTAAGAAAAAGAGAGGAATGGGAGCTAAGGGAAACTTTCTCTTAAACGGAGCAGAAGTCATTAATTAAGTTTCCCATTCATGGCGCTGGCACTGGCTCATCAATCAGATTTCTTATTAGCATTCTGATGACCCGTGTGACCTCCAGTCTCTGTACTGTCTGCATGACGAAACAGAAAATCAGACCACACACCGAACGGAGAAGGATTACTCTACAGTTTTCCTTGCTTGGAGAAAGAGCCGGGAAGAAGGATGAGAGCTCAAGTTGTTTTGGATGGGGGCATTTTAATAGGCAGGCCTCAAAACAGAAACAGTGGGAAATAATTCAGAGGTTAAGAACATGGCATTGCTTAACAGATCTGTAAACTTTTCTAGCTATGGTGATGGGGAATGTAAGGGATTTGATCTTGTGAGGTGCTGAGCCGTATCAACTCTGTGATAATACAGTACCACCGCAGAAACCTTACTGGATTATGATGGTCTTTATAAGCAGAAAGCAGGGTAGATTTGTACCTTACATACTAACTATAGGACCAGTTATAGAGCCACATAATTGTTCAGTAGCAAAGCCAGGAATGAAATTCAGGAGTGTTGGCTGCTAGCCCTGTACTCTTACTAACAAATAACTTCCTTGTCAGGAAACAAGCTCTTGAAAAATATTGGTAATTACCCAATTTTAACTGGGCCAATTTTAGGGTCATTAGACTGAATTGTAATTATTACACTTACAACAATCTTTAACAATCTAACACCTTTTAGGTTTTTGTGGTTTTTTTTTTTAACCAACTACATGGTTGGAAGAGATTTCTGGCCAGTATGTGGGCACAAAGTGCAGTTGGTGCAATAAAACCTATCACCTCAAAACTTTTGTATCTTTAAGTATTTCTAAAACTTCAACTTCTGAACTTCTAAAGCTTCTGAAACTGGTATTTCATTGTAAAAGCACACAGGGGAAAAATAGAAGTAGTAGTAATAATAATAATATACTGTAATATTGATATATAATGCTACTGTAAAAAAGAATATATTATTATAGTATAATATATACCAATATTAACTGATAACAATATCACATACGATACAATGATAATAATAATGTATATATGCATTGTGCTTAACGGAACAATAAGCACTCTAGGAGTTTACAATTTTGATAAGACATCATGGAAGAAAAAAGGTGGGGAAAAAAATCGTAGCAGGAGGAGGAATGCAACAGTGAAAGATCAGGTGATGTCTCCATGTACCTGCCATGATATATTATGCATAAGTGCATGTTAAGGGTGAGGTTGTAGCTGTACTAGTCTAAGGATACAGGCAGAGGTTCTTTGGGTGAAGCTGATATCTTTTATTAGACCAACTTGGACTAATAAAAGATATAGGCAGCCAAGGTTATTTGGTGTATCTAATAAGGGTGAATGACTCTGGGGGTGGTGAGGGGAGGGAGGGGAGATGGGGTATGCATAAGCTTTTGTGTGCTGTTATTGGTGTAATGACGATGAAACAACAAGGATACAGTATTTGTGGTTGAGTATGTAGGTATAATTGAGCATACTGGTCACATCAAGTGGCCATAATAACTTAATAATTGAAAATAATTGATGTTGAAAAAACAGAAAGAATCTAGCAAAGATCAACAGAAATGATCGGAGGATGCTGATTATTAGATCACTGTTTCTGAATGAGAAATTTTCAAAATATTTTGAACAAAGAAATCGTTTGTCATCCCAAATTAAAAGTCCCCTGTAATAAAAATGTGTGACCTTTTGAATTTGTTTTATTTCCCCCCACAATCAAAAGTAGGGTCGGAAGGGACCTTATAGATCTTCAAGTCCAACCCCACCACCTGGGCAGGAGAAAAACTGGGCTCAAATGACTCTAGCTAGGCAGGCATCGAGCCACTTCTTAAAGACCCCCAGCACAGGAGCCAGACTTCTTGTTATCTCACTCACCCCAAATCACCTCAGCTGGGACTTGAACCCAGATATACTATGTAGTAGGCAGGAATGCTGCTACACAGCCATCACTGGTATTGCCCCCAGGCTGCAGACTCCCCCCCAGCCTTCAACTCACAACTTTCTGGGCCTGGTGCACACCACTCAGCCAGAAAGCAAAGGCAAAGTTGGAGATACTGGGGATTGAACCCAGGACCTCAGACATGCAAAGTATGTGCTCTACCACTTTCTAAGTGCATCCCCACAATGAATATCTCCCCCAAAACAAAAAGGTTTCATTTGGTGTTCCCTTCTCTCTTGCTTACTGTTTTCCTTTTCACCCATTTTCATTTTCAGTGGCTATATGAGGAAAAAAGACGACAGAAGGAGATGGTAACTGAAAGGAAAAACAGGGAAAAAAGGGAAAATAAAATAAAGGACACTTAGGTAAAAGGAAGGAATTTTTTAAAAACTATTTCTTTTTGAAAACTTTTGATATCTTACAATATCAAGTGCTGCCTGTTCCTCTAACACCTTTTACGGCACAAGACATTTTTGATCTCAAGTCTCCACTGAGGCAGAACACTACTATTCTTGCCGTTACACAGATGAGACACTGAAGCATAGGCAGTTTGTGGCAGGATAGAGAATGGGGCACCCTAAATATCACAACCATCCTTCCCCCTTGTGTAAACCAAGGGCCAGACTTCAGGTTATGTACTTAAACAATGAGTAAGGGAGAATGTCAGATTGGACAGATCTTGATATGTTGGATGTTAAATACAGAGTCTTGGGAGACTTGGATCTAGCCTCTGCTACCTGGTCTCAAGTGAAGGTTCAAATCGTTGGGGTGCAGAGTCGCACTTGTTCTTACACACTTTCTCTTGTTCAAAGAATCTTGAATCCTTTTCTGCCTAGTGGCACAGAGCTCTAGAGAACTCTGATGCCCCTCCCCATGGTAGCCCATAGTTACTGGATTGGACACTCCTCCAAGAGGTGGGAGAAGTGGGAGATTGCCTTTGAATCTCCTTGTGCTGAACAAGGGATTTGAAGCTAGCTCACCTAACAAGTTAGGCAAGTGCTTTAAGGCGTAGACAGAACTGACAATTTTCACTCAATCTGACCCAGGAAAGTGCTCTACAGCCATGACCAAACACAAGTGCAGAGCTGCAGCGCACTTTAAAGGGGCCCAATCCTCAGCCCCTTTAAATGAGGGTTCAGATGAAGGCGATCCCACGCAGAGCTCCTTCATTAACTTCTCTCTGTGCATGCCAGGAGCAGGGCTCAGCTGATACAGCCCATCTAGGATCTGGAACCAACTTCCAAGGGAAGTGGTGCTCGCTCCTACCCTGGGGGGTCTTCAAAAGGAGGCTGGATAATCACCTAGCCAGGGTCGTTTGACCCCAGCTTTCTTTTCTGCCATGGCAGGGGGTTGGACCTGATGATCGGCTTAGGTCCCTTCCGACCCGACCAACTATGAAACTGTGAAAGTATGGTGCTGTTTCAGAATGGGAGGGTGGGAAGGGAATTGAGGGAGCTCATTCTGGAGGTTGCCCAGCCAGTGCTGGAGGGTGGAGCAGGTGCATTGGAGTCCCCCAAGGTGGGGAGCTCCAATCTACCCATCCCTTACTCCAGCATGGCTGGGGAAACCCCATGATGGACCTCCCTCTTCTACCTTCTCCCCTTCTCATCCTGAGACAGGACAGGATCTGGGAGAGCGGGAGCAGAGCTAGGGTCAAAGGCTGCTGTGACATAGCCTTTCTCCCTGGATCAACTCCAAGTGGGAGCTCGATCATCCACCCTCTTGACTCAACAGCTAATGTCTGTTGGGTTGGGAGGATCAGTGTAACTCATGGTACTTTCTGTGAAGTGCCATGAGTTAGACCTGGGAGTTGCACTTCTGCCAGCACCTTTAGTCACTGAGCTGTTAGAAAACAGGAGAACACCACCTTTGACTACGGCTGTTAAAAAAAAAAGAAAAAAAATATTCCTTTGGAAAACCAGGTATGGACACCTACTTCTTTGTGCTTCCTAGTATCCCTGACTGCAAGGTTGGGGGGTTTGGGGCACAGGATTTGGGATTTGCCCCTGTCCTAGGCATTCTCCATTGGCTGGCACTAGGGCTAAGTACAGATAGTCAAAAAGCCGCAGGCTGAGTCAGTTTTTTTCTTCACAGGTTAGTCTACGCTGCGTAGACTGAGCCAATAAGCAAGTGAACAGACATTCACTTTGATTCTGGAAATGCAACCGTATGCCTGCAGTAGCTCAGGCCAGAAGCCAGAGTGGGGGAAGGGGAGCACTAGAGCATACCTCCCTGCTCTTTAGGTGCTAGAGACCCAAGTGTTAGATCTTGTGGCACCTACATCCATCACTGGATCTAGCCCAAAACCTCTAGCCTGAATGGTGAAAGTATAACTATAGAAATGGAGCTTAGAACTATCTCCCAGTCCACCCGTGACCTGAGACTCAAGCTGCGGCTGGAGAGGTGCTGGACTGAGATCCTCCTTTGGCCTCTGGACAGAGAGTAGAGCCAGGCAGAAAGATCAGCAAGGCACATTCCTCAGCTGATGCAAGGGGGCAGCCAGCTCTGCAAAGTTAGTAACCTTGCCCAAGGCATGGACCAGCTATGAGCAGAACCTCAAAGTGCCACCAGAGCTCCGTAGAGACCAACGCGGTGAAACAGTAATGTCCACATTCCCAAAGCTTGTTGCATGCTGCAGCATTCTGGTAATCAACTTGCTTCTGGTTATTTGTGGAGGTAAAGTAACATATATTCATTAACTAAGGATATGAATTAAGTCTTCTGCATAAAACTTCAAAATTCCTGATCCAACAGCCTTAATGCCTGGGATATTTCAACTTGGACTGACAGTGGTTGAAAGCAGCATCTTCATGTTGACAGCCCCTAGGGCCTCGTCTAAATTCCATGGGAGCTGAGGGAATTATTTCCATACTCATTTGGGCTTTGGAGCTATCCCTTTGTATAGGTGGCTAGTTACTCTGTCAGTCATTTTCCCTCCACTTTGAGTCTTGTGCGTCTTAAAAGCTATCTCTGTCTCCATGCCCTGTATGAAATGAGTGGGGACACTCAGACAGTCCTTAGAGCTGATCATGTGGGCACTGGGGCTCATGGATTCCCACGGGTAGGCCTTTGATGCTGGAATTTCCTCCTCCCAATGATCTTACAGTCTTGCGTGTGGTGCAGTGTCTCACAGAAAATATGAACGTCCTCAGGTATGGTTAGATGTTTCTACAAGGTGCAGCGTGATTGGCCTCTCTGCACTGTTTAGCTCTGTTGGCCAAAGCAGAGTTCAAGCAAGGCCATGGTACCTCCCTCCCTATCTCTGCTGCTGCCTGTTGTCTGGTGAGAGTACAAGGACAAGACGGAGCCAGTACCTACGTACATGGGTGCAGGAAGGAAACTGCCCTTCCCCCCACCTCCTTAAAGAAGTGAGGCATAACCTAATAGTTTTACTCTGTGGTATTTTGAGGTTGGGCAACACAGAAAGGCATTAAACCCTGCAGATGATGCATGATGAAATGATCCGGGTTTGTTTTAGGTAGGTACAATTAAGTCTCGTTTTCATGGGTCCTTGTTAACCAAAGTAGCAATCAATCTAGTCCCTGAAGTATGCCCCTGTGTCCTATGACTGTCAGTTGTCTTTGTGTCGCTGGCCGTGCTATTCAATACTGAGTGTACTTTGAATTTAGATCAGCTAAAATGTCAGATATTTCTCTGATGATGTCATTTTTTCCAACAGAGTGGCCTTGGCTTGCTGATGGGAAGCAGCAAATAAAAAAAAGCCAGGAGGGGAAGATCGATGCGGGGTATGTGGCAGATAATGTTACAAAAGGGAACTGGATGGGATGGTGCTCACTGCACTGTGCATACAAAAAGTGCACAGAAAAGACAAATTATAATATTTGGGAGAGGAGGCCAATTTTTTTCCACGTTTAGCCTGTGCAAGGAGCTGTGGAGCGACTTTATAGGGGTGCAAGTTTGGAAGTTGCTGATTTGCTGTTGAAACATCTGACACAGGGAACAGAGAAGGCTTTCAAAGCCTGAATAAATTAAATTCCATGTCACTGCAAAAAATGTAAACAGGGTTGTTGGTGCCAGCAGGTTCTCTTATCACATTGTAGCCTGTTTACATTCGCTGGCAGATAATCACCATGACTAACGGTTATCTGACACAGCCAATTTTTTCCACCAAAATCTGTTTTCCGACCTTAACTGATTGTTTACAGAAATGGCAACCCCAAAGGAGTCTCAGATGCTGACAAATCTCCCAAACCTGATTACAAACAAAGAGGAAGAATTAATTCTGGGGACGCTTTGTAATGTAAAAGCTAAAACTTCAGCTGCTCCAGTGAGTTGGGCAGAACTGAAAGATGTTCCTTTTATTTCTGTAACTCAAAGCGGTTGTGGTGGTTCTCTTCGTTTCCTTTCCAGTCCTGTATCTGTAGTGTGTTTAGCTATGGAACCGATTTCCTCTGTGTACTTATATTGCATCTTTAAATACCTAAGGCCTGCACAAAGCAGAGTAAGGCAACCACTCTGTTCTCAGTTAAGCACAGGCTGTCAGAGAAGATGCGCATCCTCTGCTGTCCCTTGGTGACTTGACTTGCTCCACCTTGTTGTGTTGTTTTCTTAGCCTAAGGCAGTGGTTCTCAAACATTTGCAGGTGATGTAAGACTTTGAAAACCTGTTATATTGCTGTGTGGCTCTGTCATGGGCAATAAAAGAAGTAGCGCTATGTCAGAGGGTGGGAACTTATGGCCAGTGGGCTGGGTTTGGTCTGCAGAGCCATAGGATCCAGGCTGGAGCCAGTGGCTTCAGCAGCACTTGGTAGTGGGGGGCTTTGCCCCATTATGGCTGGGCAGTGGGGTGCTTGGCCTGTGCCACAGTTGGGACCTTTACTGGTGTCACAGCCAGACAGTAGGGAGAAGTAGCAACGGCAGAAGCAGTTGGGTCCTAGTACCAGACCCAAGTTTGGTCATTGTAGCCCACCAGCCAAAAACATTGCTGATGACTGCTCTATGCCACTACAACCACACCATGACTTCGTCAGCCCTCTAACTGGTACTCTAGAGCTGGTCATCATTCTTCTTCCTTTTCCGCCATTTGGATTTCCCCTTTCCTTTCTTCTGCTTTCCCAGTCCTTCCTCATGCATATTCCTTAGAAGTTCACCACATACTCTGAGGGGTACATATACCCTACCCTACTTTGAAAAATAATAGCCTAAGGGCTACACTACAAAATCTTTGCCATTGGGCTCACTGAAAAGCCCCCAGGTGGAGATATGTCTTACAACAGCAAAGGTCTTTTATTAGGTATAATTAAGTGATCTCATCCAAGGACATTGAGCTATCCTGGTCAAAGGGCTCTTTTGCCTGTACATAGGCAAGGCTATATCAGTTAGGGAGTGTGATTTTTTTTCCATGCTCCTATAGAGTATAGCTATACTGGCAAATCTTTGTGATGTCACTCTGCCTGATATGCCTGCTTGCTTAGTCTGTCTGGAAGAAAATGGAAGTATTTCTTTGTATAGTGTATGCTCATTTGCAGCAACATCTGCCAAGAGCACCAACCTCCTACCCCGGGAATATTTTTGTATCATGTATTGAGATGACTCTCTCTGTAATAGCAACAGCCTCTTAGGAGTTATATAGCATCAGGACACTGGCATGTTGACACTAATAGGCATCAGCTAGATTACCTCCCGAGGGACAAGTTCTACAACCCACAGAATCAGAGAATCATAGAAAATGAGGGTGGGAAGGGACCTCAGGAGGTCATCTAGTCCAACTCCCTGCTCAAAGCAGGACCATCCCCAACCAGATCATCCCAGCTAAAGCTTTGTTTAGCCAGGTCTTAAAAACTTCCAAGGAAGGAGATTCAACGACCTCTCTGGGTAACCTATACCAGTGTTTTACTACCCTCCTAGTGAGAAAATTCTTCCTAATATCTAATCTAAACTTCCCTTGCTGCAAGTTGAGACCATTGCTCCTTGTTGTCATCTGCCACCATTGAAAACAGTCTAGTTCCATCCTTGTCTGAACCCTCCTTCAGGGAGTTGAAGGCTGCTTTTTAATCCCCTCTCAATCTTCTTTTCTCTAGACTAAATAAGCCCAGTTCCCTCAGCCTCTCCTCAGAAGTCATGAATCCCCGACCCGTTTCCATTGTCCTCTGCTGGACTCTCTCCAATTTCTCCACATCTTTTCTGTAGCTGGGTGCCCAAAACTGAACACGGTATCTCAGATGTGGCCTCACTAGTGCTGAATAGAGGGGAATAATCACCTCCCATGATCAACTGGCAACACACCTACCAATGCAGCCCAGTATGCCATTAGCCTTCTTGTCAACAAAGGCACACTGTTGGCTCACATTCAGCTTATTGTCCACTATAACCCTCAGGTCCTTTTCTGCAGAGCTGCTGCCCAGCCAGTCAGCCCCCAGCCTGTACTTGTGCATGGGATTGTTCTGTCTTAAGTGCAAGAATTTGCACTTATCCTTGTTAAACCTCATAAGATTTCTTTTGGTCCAATCCTCCAATTTGTTGAGGTCACTCTGAATCCTAGTCCTACCCTCCAGAGTATCTACTACTCCTTCCAGCTTGGTGTCATCTGCAAGGTTGCTAAGGGTGCACTGTGCCATCTTCCAGGTTGTTGATGAAGACATTGAACAGAACCGGCCCCAGAACTGACCCCTGGGGCACTCCACTTGATACCGGCTGCCAACTAGACGTTGAGCCATTGATTACAACCCTCTGAGCCCAATGCTCCAGCCAGTTTTCTATCCACCTTACAGTCCATTTGTCCAGCCTGTACTTCCTTAACTTGCCTGTGAGAATACTGTGAGAGACCGTATCAAAAGCCTTGTTAAAATCAAAGTATACCACAGCCACTGGTTTCCCCATATTCACAGAGCTAGTCTTCTCATTACAGAAGGCAATCGGGGAGCTCAGGGATGATTTTCCCTTGGTGAACCCATGCTGACTGTTCCTAAACACCCTCTTCTCCTCCAAGTGTTTAGAAATAGATTCCTTGAGGATCTGCTCCATGATTTTTTCAGGGACTAAGGTGAGGCTGACTGGTCTATAGTTCTCTGAATCCTCCTTTTTTCCCTTTCTTAAATATCGGCGCTGTGTTTGCCCTTTTCCAGTCATCTGGGATCTCTCCTGATAGCTGCAAATTTTCAAAGATGATGGCCAGTGGCTCTGCAATCACGTCAGCCAACTCCCTCAGCACCCCTGGATGCATCCCATTGGATGCATCAATGCAGAGAGACCAATCATGCTGCACCTTGTAGAAATAGTGAGCCATACTTGTGGAAGTTCATATTTTGTGTGAGACACTACACCTCACACTGGACTGTCAGATCATTGGGAGGAGGAAATTCTACCCCTGAGCCCCACCACCCACATGATCAGCTCTAAGGATTGTTTGCGTGTCCCCACTCATACAGGGCATGGAAACATTGGTAGCTTTTAAGATACACAAGACACAAAGTAGAGGGGAAGCTGACTGACAGAGTAACTTAGCCACTTATGCAAAGAGAGAGATCCAAAGCCCAAATGAGTATAGAAATAATTCCCTTGGCTCCCATGGAAGTTTTATGCAGAAGACTTAATTAATTGGATGGACTTGTATATGTCCAGTTTTTTTAAATAGCCCCCAACCTGCTCTTTCACCCCTGTTGACTGTTCACCTCCTCCCCAAATTGTGCTGCCTGGTGCAGTAGTCTGGGCGCTGACTTTGCCTTTGAAGACTGAGGTGAAAAAGGCATTGAGCACTTCAGCCTTTTCTGCATCCTCTACCACTAGGTTGCCTCCACCATTCAGTAAGGAACCCACACTTTCCCTGATCCTCCTCTTGTTGCTAACATACTTGTAGAAACCCTTTTTGTTGCCCTTTATGTCCCTTGCTAGCTGCAACTCCAGTTGCACTTTGGCCTTCCTGACTTTATCTCTGCATGCCTGGGCAATTCTGTTTACTCGTCCCTAGTTGTTTGTCCAAGTCTCCACTTCTTATATGTTTCCTTTTTGTGATTTAGTTTACCAAAGAGTTCCCTGCTAAGCCAAACTGGTCTTCTGCCATACTTGCATTAGGTTGGTTTGTTCCTGCACTCTTAGTGAGGCTTCTTTAAAGTACAGCCATCTCTGCTGGTCTCCTCTCCCCCGCAGAGAGCATGTCTATATGTCACATTACATTGCTGTAGCGATGTGCTATGGCAATGCAGTGATCACATGTGACTGACAGCTACTTCACCATAGTGGTGCGCTCTCCTGTTGTAGTGCACCTCTGTGGTGATGTAGTGGCTACAAATAACCACGTGCTGTGTGTACGCTGCAGTTACTGCGCTGTGATTTAGTACTTCCTTTAGTACTTCTTTTCCAAAAGGAAGTACTATAGCATGGCACAGTAACAACATTTCTGTAGGGCAACGTCCAGATGGGCTTCCCGGAGGATCCTGCCCATGAATTCCCTGAGCAAGTCAAAGTCTGCTTTTCCGAAGTCCAGGGTCCTTACTCTGCTACTCTTCACCCTTCCTTTCCTCAGGATCCTGAAGTCAATCATTTCATGGTCACTGCTGCCTAGGTTGCCATCTACTAGTACATTCCCCACTAACTCTTCCCTGTTTGTGAGCACCAGGTCAAGAAAAGCACAACCCCTAGTTGGCTGCTCCAGTACTTGCACCAGGAAGTTGTCCCCAGCACTCTCCAAAAACTTCCCGGATTGCCTGTGCACTGCCTTATCGCCCTCCCAGCAGACACCACGGTGGCTGAAGTCCCCCATGAGAACCAGAGCCTGTGATTGGGAAACTTCCACTAGCTATTTGAAGAAAGCCTCATCCACCACTTCCTCCTGGTCTGGTGGTCTATAGCAGACCCCCACCACAACATCACCCTTGTTGCTCTCTACCATCCATGACAGTGCTCCGGTTGTGTGAGCTCCCGCCATCGCTCTGTTTTTCCAATCACATCACAGTCCCATGACTGTGCGAGGGCTTCCAGTTCTTCCTGCTTGGTTCCCAGGCTCCGTACATTCGTGTATGGGCACCTAAGGTAACTAGTCGATCGCCCTGACTTCTCAGGAATCCTATTAATGTTAAAGGGATTTGATAGGTGCTGAGCACTTTTGAAAATCAGGGCACTCCTTTTAGATGGATAAATATGGATGTCAGGAACTAAGCTGAGGCAGCCAGTTTTGAAAATCTTGGCATGATGTACAAAATCATTACAGAAGTGGTTTTTTTACCACATCAAGAGGGACTTTACACACGCATTTTCAGGAACTGGGCCACTGGGAGTACAATTAAAGGAAAAGTCTGTTTTATGCTATTGCATCTGACCAAGGATTCAGACCCTATAATGGTGACCTAGTAAAAAGCAAACACTTCTTAAGGAGAAGCAAGTCAGTCTGGCCCAGACTGCATTTGAGAGGAGCTCTCTGGAGAGGACTGCTAATGAGTAAACTGTGAGTAAGCCCAGAAGGGCAGTAACCAGAAGGCTAAAGGAAAAAGCCTGGGAAAAAAGGCACCCCAGTTTGTTACCCAAATTACACGTAACCTTGCAGGTTGGCTACTGATAAACAAAGCAAGAAGAAAGTCTACAGATGCCCTTTGGGCTAACTTTATTTTTGTGTTTTAAGCAATAAAAGTCCATCTGGCAACCGGTGGCAGCACAACATAAACTACACACTGGCTGCCAAGATTTGAGAGTGGTGAGGAGGTTGGCATGCAGGCTGGCAGCAGGTCTTCTTGAATTTGCCGTGTTGTCCAGATTTCCCTTCAGCTCACACCCCAAATTTCTAATTGGCTTATTCTAAATATTCTAATACATGTGTTCTGATGGGTTTTATTTAAATTCCCTTTTTACATTGAAACTTTGGGGACTGGACTCAATCAGATCTCTTGTGGACTTGAAAGGTGTCAATTAGTTGGGATTTATGTCCTTGGGAAAGCAAAAGGGAGGGTTTCTTATCTCCTTTCCTTTGCTGTTGTGAATGCTGTTCAACGCAGCCCTGTTTCTTCTTCACCTTAGTTTATGGACTTCTCTGACAAGGCTGTTTTGCTTTTACATTGTATCTAAGAATCTTAACAAAAATATATCTGTTATAGCATCCAACAAAATAGCATCCAATTCACTTGCTTGCAGCAATCACGACTACCAATGTTTTAAGATAAAGTTATGATATAGTATATTGGTATTATTTCATGTATGGTCTTTCCTTACAATGTTTTTTACAGGTCTTGTGCTCTATTTGGATCGCATTACTGGTTTAGCTGGGCATGTTGATTGCTTCCTTTACAATGCTGACCAAGATGGTGGTCACATCTGCAAAGGTTCACTCTGTAGTCATTCAGAAACAGGCTTTGGGGTCTTCTGTTTAGCCAGACTTCTGCAGCTTGGCCTAGGTCCCTTGAAAAATAGCCAAGACTGAATGAACACAGGTGTGAGCTGACTTATTCATTTAGAACTGTTTATATTTTTACTTATCATGGACAAGGCTTACTCCTAGCCACAGGAACGTAGCTGCGAGGCACAGGATGACTAAAAAAGTGAGACCAAGGGAAGCTACTGGAAAGCCAGAGTGCCAAGCAGGTCAGGACTGGCAACAGCTCTGTATTAGGGCATGAGACTTGCTAAAGATGCTGTTAGCCTAACGAGGTTGA
This sequence comes from Crocodylus porosus, assembly GCF_001723895.1. NCBI lineage: Eukaryota > Metazoa > Chordata > Crocodylia > Crocodylidae > Crocodylus > Crocodylus porosus. The sequence continues at coordinate 193,191,963 of NW_017728906.1, forward strand.
GAACCACTGGCATCATAGCCCAGCCCCTGGGACGGATCTTTGAAAACTCCTGGTGCTCTGGTGAAGTGCCCAAGGACTGGAAGAAGGCCAATGTGGTGCTGATCTTCAAGAAAGGGAGGAAAGTGGATCTGGCTAACTACAGGCCCATCAGCCTGACTTCTATCCTGGGGAAGATCTTAGAAAAGTTTAATAAAGAGGCCATCCTTAATGGACTGGCCGATGCCAACATCCGGAGGGATAGCCAGCATGGGTTTGTTGCGGGTAGGTCGTGCTTGACCAATCTCATTTCCTTTTATGACCAGGTGACCTATCACCTGGACAAGGAAGAAGAGAGTGATGTCATATATTTTGACTTCAAAAAAGCCTTCGATCTGGTATCCCATGATCACCTCTTGGCAAAACTGCCCAATTGTGGCCTTGGGTCCACCGTGATCTGCTGGCTGGGAAATTGGCTCCGTGGTCAGACCCAGAGGTTAGTAACTGATGGAAGTCACTCATCATTGTGTCCTGTGACCAGTGGGGTCCCTCAAGGCTCTGTCCTTGGACTCATATTGTTCAACTTCTTCATCAATGATGTGGACATTTGGTGTCAGCCTATGACACCAAACTTTGGGGCAAAGCATCCACACCAGAAGACAGGCGGGTGATCCAGGCTGACCTGGACAGGCTCAGCAAATGGGCAGACGAGAACCTGATGGTGTTTAACACCGAAAAATGCAAG
>NW_017728906.1:193193153-193212438 GCF_001723895.1 Crocodylus porosus
GAGGTCCCTTCCAGCCTGAATGTCTATGAAATCTATGCAATATGAAATCTATGAAATGCATAGCCTCTGTTGAGAATCTAGTATGGGGCATGTCCACATTTGCATAGCTGCAGTGCTAATATTTTTACACATCATACCACACAGAGTTCATAGTTTGCATCTTTCCAATCCTGTAAGAAAGATGGTAAAACTTCTTGCTACTCACTCCACCCTGGCACAGCTGAATAAAAGCAACACATTGCCTGGCCCTCCATGAGGAGCAACTTTTCCTTCTAAGATGCCCAAACCACCAACCATATTCTCATTCAGATCCCTCTAATAACCCACTGTCCATGATGCACAGAAGTGAGATAGTAATGTAAAGAACTATGGTAGTGTTGGAATGATGTTGTAGCTGCGATAGTCCAGGAAGTATGTGAGAGGTGAGGATATTTTGGGGGGTGATAACTTTTATTGGATCAACTGCATGTTTGGGAGACTTTTTAGTCAAGTTATTGGACCCAGAGTACCTAAAGAACAGTTGTTAACTTTTCAAGGCTGGGCTTTCTTTAAAAGTGTACTTTATAACACTCTGCATGCTCCTGGCATCAAGATAGTAATACTGAGGGTTTATGACATATTATCACTTTAGTCATTAAAAGCAGCAGGAGTTATCTGGTAGGTCAGCATGAGCAATGTTTGCATATTATCTCTATGTTGCTGGTTTGAATCCAGTCTAACCCAGTAGTGAGAAATGGTTAGTAGCAAAGGGTGGTTTTGTTGCCTCTGTAACAAAAGCATGGTGATCTTTTGAGTCAGGAGCCTAGCAGCACATGATCTAGCAAGGGCAGTTTCTGTAGCCAACAGCTTGCAAGGGATTGATGTAGTTTGTCACCTCTGGCTGCCTTAGAGGCCCCAGCTCAAATGACCACATGCCCATAATTCATGACTAGCTGGGGGAACCTTTGGCACAACCCTGCAGGGATGCTCAGATGCAAACTTTGCAAATTATATTTGCAAGCTTTAACTGCTCTGCCGTTGCGCCTCACCCTTGTAGTGGCTCAGATCAGCAGTGTCAAAATGTGGTTACTTACAGTGCTTTATGCCATCTTGACAGTGACTTTCTAATATGCTGAACTCCCGTAACTCCAGGGGGAGTCACTGAGAGCCTGCTTGCCCTTTGAACATCTGAAAACCAGGCTTCCAACAATATCGTGGGCAGCTCAAATTGGTGGCCATTTTCTAAAGTTTGCTTATGAGTCTTCATAGTGGGCAACCTTATGTCCGAGCTCACATTCCTTTCAGGGAAAACTCGCATTGTTCCTATGGGATTTTTGCCTGAATAAGATCTGAAGCATCTAATCTCTTGCTGACAAGTTCAGCAGGGAGAATAGGAACTTAAAAATTTCAGGTCAGGAAACTGAACTGACCTCCGGTTGGGTCAGTATATAGAAGCCTGCCCTGCTATATGATGTAGATATCCAGGGGACTTCAGTTTTCCATGCTGGAGCCTCTCATGAGCATTAATTTCCCAAGTAATCTTTCAAGAGGAAAAAAGGTACCGAAATATAAATTGAGATGCCTTAAAAAAAATATATGTGTGTGTGTGTATGTGTGTGTATATATGTGTGTGTGTGTGTGTGTGTATATATATATATATATAAAATATATAATATACACTTTTAAAAGCCAGCAGTTCTCACTCAGCCAGGAGAATTTCATCATCTAAATTGTGACATGGCATTTTGCAATGAACCATAAATTATCTGAGAGCATCAGTGCAAATGGTACCACATGCATGGCAATTTGAACATGTTAAGCCAGAGGCTTCACATCTTGGTATTCCCGTGGAAGAATATTCAATGATATGATAGGGTGCTAACGAATCATTACGGATGGGGGGAAGGAACTTGAAGAATAGAATTTAAAATATGGTCTAACCTTTTCTGCAAACTGAAAGCAAGAAAAATGCTCATAAAACTACTCTTTGTGCCCAGAAAGAAGTCGGTTTTTATACTGTTGCTAAGTTCCTTATTGTTTTCTGGCGGTTTTTTGTGTTTCTGTGGCAGCCTTTTCTGTGGGCCTCTTTCAGTGACTTGGCTATATTGGCCTGCAGATAATTAGATCAGTGCTATCATTTTCACTGTCCTTTTTCTCTGGGGTTATTTACATAATAATGGAAGTTTGTGCTACTTTCTCTCTCGCTCACTTTTAACAAGACACCATTTCTAAACATGAAATGATTCAGTGAATAATCTATGAATGGTTCAGTTAAGAAAAGACTGAAAACATCTGGGTGAGAGAAAATATTTTCAGGACCTCATATTCTTTAATGTAAATATAAACATTTCTACCATCTATGGCTTTCGAAGGAGGCTTTTTTAACAATATTCTTTGCTATCATTTGTATGTATTTCCTATGCATTCCCATAAAGGACCCTATAGTATGAATAAAATGCTGTTATCATATACTGTATACTAAATGCACACTATATTTACATGTTGGTTGTTTATATAGCTAGGGGATCTACGTACAGGCATTAGAGATCATGTCCTAACCTTACAATCTAGTGATTCATTCATGAATTCCTAGAATGGGCCATACCCATTTAAAATGGTCCTTACAAGGTTTTTTTGAACCTTTCATGTTGTTTATTAAACACTTTATTCAGCAAGGTAAATAGAGGATGCAGCCAACTTTAAACACATGGGTAATCCCACTGGAAAATGACAGGATAACTCAGGCGGTTATCTTTAGGTTCATGCTTATAAAGCCTGGAGTTTTTTAATGTATAATATATGAGTATGAGTCTTCCAAAAGAAGTACTTAATATGGAAGCAGAGGAAATGGAATCATTTAGTCTCAGGAGAGAGAAGGCGATACCTGTCCCTTCCCTGAAGACTTTCCCCACTGAGGACTTGCAGATTTCTTAGGACACGGGCCATGTGGCCTATCTGTATGTCTGAAGAGAGCAATTCTTCCTCATAGGTAATCCTATGGCAAGAAATAAAGGGAGCGAGTAAAATGGATGCTGGTGGGTGTTGCTCTCCTGTCTGCTTCAAACAGGGACCTCCGAAGGGCAGCCCTGTACCTGGGGTGGAGCGCAGCCCCCTGCCTGGGGCAGCCTGTGGAGAGACACAAAGGCAAATCAAAGAAGGCCTTGGCAATGAAGACCTCATTCATGGCCCCAAGGCGCTCTTGGGTGATGAGTGAAGGGGTAGAGGGAAGTGTGTTAGGCTTGTCAGCCATAAGCAAAGAGAAGTAGTTAGCTGTGTTACTGTGAAGGCAGGCAGAAGACAGGGCAGAGTTACACCTTATAGACTAACTGAATGAGAGATGGATAAGCTTTCGTGATCAAGAGCTCATACCATCAGTTAGTCTATGAGGTGCAACACTAGCTCCCATGGCTTGTCTTGTGTGAGGAAAAATACCTACTCAGGCAAATATACCGTTTTCTCCAGCTCTTCTGGTAGTGGGTACTCATTCTGCTTGTTGTCACGACCGTTATTTCACAGAATAGAAGACCCTCAACACCAGGAAGCCCCTGTGTAAGAGGTTTATAACAGCAGAATACACTTCAGTTAGCAAGTGTCACCCAAGAAGTCAGTGGTCTTTTTTGTGGGACGGCTTAGTCGCATTTAATACATCTCCTGAGGAATTTGCTGCAGGGAGGTCCAACCATAGTCTAACACTTTACCCTTTCCCTAACATCTGTTACTCCTGTGTCAGAACAAACAATGCTTCTGGAGAGTTATTCTTGAAATGTAGATAAAGCCCAGATGAAAATACTGTGAACTAGGAAAACTAGCTGTGTAAACAATATTTACACTGGCTTCATTCAAAGAATTTGAAACAAACTTTTCCCCCGCTTTTTTTCAGAAATAATCATACCACCCAGACTTTGGTTTCCCCTTGGGCAATTACATTGCATTTGCAGTCAATAAATAGCTCTGTTACCTCAGATCACTTCCTTCAGTGAACACTTCTAGGGGGTTACATCCAAGGAATGAAAACAATTTACATACAGGCACAGAACAAAAAGATATTTTATATTTCAGAGGACTTCCAGCCTAAGACAAGAGACAACTGATGGATACAGGTAGACAGGAGAGAGCAAGGGACCAACAATGCAATGGCAGTTCATATGACAGGCGGTAGAATCAACACATTGGTAGTGTAGCCATAGCTAAGTTATTTGTACGGTATCAAAGAAGAGTTTTAAAGAAAGTTTTGAGGGGACAACAAGTTTGTTTTGCACATATTTATAGGAGGTTCTTCTGAATCACGAGGGGCAGTATGGATGCAAATAAAAAAATGCCTATTTGAAATCATGGGTGAAGGAAGCTGGCATGAGTGGCTGACCAGAGGAGAGAATCAGTGGGCGTGTCTACAAGTGCATTTACATCAGCTTAAATTTACTGTGCAGTAAGTAGGCCGGCATCTACATGTGCAGGCGATGTGGGTCTAACTTTAGTCCCAAGTTGAAGGCAGAGCCAGCTGCCAGCCGTTGGGACTAACTTTAGCTCCAAATTGAAGCCAAAGCCAGCTGCCAGCACTTGGGACTAACTTTAGTCCCAAGCTGAAGCCAGGAGAGGCAGCCAGCCAGGATTCCTAGGGCTGGGCTCAGGCTGGCTCTCTGGTGGCTGGGCAGACCCAGCAGGGAAGCCCCCTGGGTTATTGCACAGTGACTAATTGGGTGTAAATTTGACACCTGCATGATGCAGGTATCATATTTACACTAGAGTCAGCATACTTCACCATATTTACTGTGCAGTATGGGCATGCACCTGTAGACGCGCGCCAGTACTGTGTAGTAATTTTGTTTACTGTGCAGTAAATATGCACTTGTAAATGTGCCCAGTGTCTTGGTATGGAATGAGAGAACATAGGTTGGGTGAAAATAGGCCATGAAGGGCCTGAACAGTGAAGAGGAGAAGCTTCTGTTGGAAGTGAGAGGGAAAAGAGAACTTGTGGAGTGCTGGAAAAAGAAGGGTGGCAGAATCAAAGCCACGGGCTGGGAAAAAGATCTTTGCAGCAATGTTGCTATGCAGAGATGAGCATAAGATTTCATTTTGCAAGGCCAAAAAAAAAGAATGCTGTGGTCACTGAAATGGGAAATAATGATAGGTTTTATCTCTGTGTGGTGGGTGTGAAAGGCCATATCTTGGGGAAGCTATATGGAAAGATTTGACAGGATTGAAAAAAGAGCTGGACACAAGGAGCTAGATGGAAGTTGTAGGCCTGAGTATCATTCAGGATGGCTGTGTTGTCCACAGGGACTGAGAGAGAAGGTAGCAAGGAAGCGTTAGGGCCAGATCCTAATAATTTAGGCATGCAAAGGGACCGAGGTGCCTAAGTGAGACTCCATTTCACCCTATTCAAGCACCTGAAAAAACAGCAATGCAGAAGGTGGATGGGCCGCTTTCTGCCTTGCTACTTTTTGAGTCTTAGTGATAGGGCTAAGAGGAGGAGGTATTCCATAATTAACTATAGTGAATTTTTGAGGGAACCAAGTGAGCTGCAATAGGATCATACTTTGCTTAAGTGCCTAATGGGTAGAATAAAGATCTGGCCCCCTTTTTAACACATCTTTGCTTATTAGTATGAAAGTAGGGAGCTTGATAGGTTAAAGAGCAGGAGGCTGGAAGCCTCTCCCCAGCTCTGCTGCGGACTCATTTTGTAATTTGAGAGAAGTCCTGTTAGCTAGTACTGTATTTAAAAACCTTGGTTTCAGGTGATCAGCTTGAGGCAATTGCAGCATAATTTTCAGATTAACATCCACAAAGCCTGCTGTCAGTGAAGCACTGGCAGCTTCAGACCTTTGGTGAGTCAGATCATCAAATATACCTTTTTGTTAATTCAACAGGCATTAGTTGACATTTTTTAGTCAATTAAGGCTGGAAAAGGCTGAGATGAGACCAGGCTTTACTAGTCTGCATTAAAATCAAGAAGCCAAATGCAATATCAAATTATTCCAGCCCCCAAAACTTCCCCCTCCCCCATCTCCTCCCCACCCTGAAAGCAAATGGTGCTTTTGTGTGGTTCTTTGATACTTAGGGACAGCTAGTATGAGCCCTGCACAAGCCCTGTTAGAGCCCCTGCACATTCAAAAAAGCAGCTTACAAATGTTATCAAATGCAGTATTTTTATGGCAGACACAGAATTTCATAGTTTTGTGACTTTTGTGACACTGTGATTTATATGAGGTCATTTATAATTAACCCATGAAGCCCTAAAATGGAAGGCTTATATAATAGACTAAATATTCCCTGAGTTTTCTGTATCCTTACATCATTTAAGAAATGTTTACCTGGTTTGAAGATAACATTGGTGGAGACATGAAAATCCATTGACGTGACTTAAATTGGTTCTTTAGGCTTGAGGGATTGAACAAATTTGTCATACAATGCGGGAGGGCCAACATAAAAGTTTCTGAAGGGAAATCGGACTCTTCAAATAAAAAGTTTGTACACCAAACAGGCAGCTCTGAATTCAATCAGTGAAAGGAACACAAAGCTTTTGATTCTGAAACTGAGGTTTGCTTTCTGATGAAATGCTTCAGGAAATGGATTTAGATATGCTTTCTTCACCATTGTATGCTGCTTTTGATTTTTGCTCCAGGTTTCCCCTCTTTCTTCCCAAAGATAGATTTAATTTACATGAGAAAGTGTTATAGAAATGATAATGTACAAAGCTGAATATATGATACAGTGATGGAAGAATATGCAGGACTGTCCAGACGAAAGGGAAAGTCACAGGGCTAAAATGCAGGGCGTAATTCACAGCTTGGTAAATGAAGCTACAAACTGGAGTAACCCCATTAATATCAAGGGGTGGCACTGTTATAAATGTCAGGGGTGAATCAGACTCAGTGCTGTCAGTGGATCTGTGGATCTTACTTCTCACAAATAAGACTAAACACATTCCCTCAGGTGGGGAATACATATTCCCTTCTTTCCACTGCATGGGACTTCTTTAGTATTAGGATATGACTCATCAATCATAAATAAGGACTGGAGACTCTGGCCTCATGCGAGCAATGGTCTCAGCATCAAGCCTTTCTTAACTCTTCTTGATGGAGTCCTGTTCATCCACAGGGAGATGACAACAGGCTCAGGCTTCCTCTTTAGGCAGCCCTTTTAAGCCTGATGCACTGCTTGCAAACATTCATGTCACCCCTTCACTCGTGGCACCAGAGCTACCAAGAAACTCTTTCCCCATCCTCTGGGAGGAGTCTACTCTAGCAGAACGGAGAATGGACAAGCTGCTTAACAGGGGAAGGGGAAGTGGAGACAATAGCATCCAGAGGTCTCACCAGTTCTCTTGCTTCCCAATGTTATAAAATATTATCCTGCAAAACTAATCCTGAAAAACCAGGTATGTCCATTTGTAATTATTGGTTATTCCAGTGGAGCTCTCCTGATTTACACTGACTATAAATGTGGACCACTTCACTCTATAAATATATACTAATAATATACAGACTCTCCATGGCTCAGGTTAAACGTATGCCCCTTTCCTTCCACATATGAATTTGTAAAGCATTTTATTTGGCACATTCTTTATTAACAGGAAAAGGTGGTAGTATGTTTTTAAATTTCTCTAACTGTTGCAAGTATAAACTTCCTGTAAATTGTAGACTGTTTGCTGAGATTCAATAAAATGAAGATTTTTTAGGTCAACATTTTCTTCTGGCAGACTGAGCCTGAAGTGCACTTTATTTCCCTTTAATTTAACAGCTCCAGCAGCTTTTCCAGTTAAATCGACTGTTCATTATTGAGCCCCATTTATGAAGGGCTGTGCAGTGCAGTTTAATGAATCCCTGGCACAAAGCTCCCTTTCAGTGCAGGGAAAGAATAGCAGCCTATTTAGGTCCTGTAGGGCTGTATGTCAAAGGCTGCCTATAATGCTTGTCAGGGAAGGGCAGAAATTCCCACTGATATAAGAATGTGCAAGAAATCAACTTTCACAACCAACTAGCAGATTAAGACACGATCAGGAAATGAGACTGTATGTTTAGAACAGTGACACCTGTTTCAGCAGAGAGATTTTCCCATAACTTGATGACCATATAGGCTTATACAATTGGGGTGGGAGAAGACGGGAGGGGGGGAATCCCTCCCCGTTCTGCCACAGAGAGTTTCCTCTTTTCATTCTGCCTTGTTGATGCAATGGTGAAACGAAAACCAGTGCAGCTAATTTCATGGGCTGAAAAGTCCTGAGATCAACGCCAGACATGACATTTTTAGATGTGGAGCAGGGAAGGGCCAAATAATCACGGGCCAAAGCCTGGTTTCTTATTTGGGGCCAGATCCTGTTGCCTTTATTTACACACTCACATGCTCTTTGTTCGTCATTTCAGTGAGACCTTCACTCACAGCGGTGAGCTGTTAGTCACGCAGGCTGTTCCACTGAAGTCGATGGGATACATTTCTGAGCCACTTCCTTTGGTTTATCTGGATCTCAGGAGGACTCTGTATGTAGACATCTTAACTTCAGCGTGGAATAAACGCCAGTTCCCTCCAAGTGTTGATTTCACAATCTGAACTAAGACCGGGAAGGCCTACATAGTGGCATGTCTGAAGCAGATGATAATGTTTCCTCTCTGCTCTGGAGTACCAAGGCTTAGTTTGTAAGGAAAAAATGCATTTATTACTACAGACAGGACTGTGACCAAAGGCTGGAGCTGAGGACCGTGCCGCTCATTGGGCAGTGCACCTCTTACGAGTCCCTTTCTGTGCTCATTCTACAGAGGATGTGATTAAATAGCTATAAAAGCTGTTTAATATTATTTCTGTCCCAGCTTGCAAGTTGCTGACGCTATTACTGTCCCATCTTGCAAGTTGGTGACACTTGCATTTTTTGGCCCTGAAGACTACTGGTCCGAGGCCTTTTTTGGTGGCTGGTACATGTGGCAATAAATCGCTCACCTTACCAAGCTAAAAGAACATGGAAAAAGAAAATCCTATTGGGCTGGTTTCGTTGCATGAGAAGGAGACCAAGTTTCTCAGGCAGCGCATAGGTGCATGTCTGCATGGCACTTTCATGAAGCCAAGGTCCATTGACGCCTGTCAAATATGGAAGAGGTTGGGTTGTCGGGGGGTGTACTACATGGATCCTCAAGTTCTTTCTCCCAGTTCTGGAAGTGAGAAGAGCACTGAGATCTTGGACATTGGTCCATTTATTAGACCGGAATAGCGGCTGTTTTATATCTTGGCTTTGGGACTGTAGCTGTTGGGGTGTTTGACCCCATATATCCCCACATTGAGCTGAATTATCCATGGATGCTGGGATAAATTTTTGAGCCAAATGCAGGATCTGATCAACTTGAAGTTATATGAGGGAAGTGAAAAACACGAGACAAGCACTGACATATATCATTATGAAAGAGGGGCATATGTAGGAATCACCAAACTCCTATTTCCTTGAAAAAATGAGTTCATGCAAATTGTTGACATCATGTGGCTTAGCAAATTTCCCTCCAGGCATTGCTCTACTTGAGGTAATCAGCAATGCTTGAAGGAACAGAAAGAATTTGCATGTTTAATGCAATTATGAAGGGCTTTACATTTCTAAATCTTGCCTATAATATGTAAATTCTGCTGCTTAGCACAACTGAATGAAAACTTTGGTTTGCATTCAGAACCATTGTTTTAATACCCTACAGTTTTTAGGATATAATAAAGTCTTCCACTAAACCGTATCTGAGCTTTTATAGCTGTTTAATTGAATGAATTCAGCCTCATATAAAAGAAGCGAGGGGTTTTAGCATTTCTTTGTGAGGCACCAGATATTTGGTCACTCTGCTGCCACCCAGACTTGTTAACAAGAGACTATGAAATATGGGTAGTAAATGCTAAATCAGCTGCTCTTATAACTTGCTTCTCACTCTGAGTTGTTTAGTGTCTGTCTGATAAGGAATGGTCCCTCAGTGGACATAGTTTACATAAAAGATCACGGCCTTAATTTTCCAGTTGCTTGTGCAGTTCAAAGTGGGTGGGAAGTAGGTGTATAATGTAATGTACTAGAGCAGGGATTCTCAATAAGGGTGACACAGCACCCTGGGGTGTCTTAACTGTTAGGTGTGCAAACATGATTCACAAGACAAAACCAGGGGCTGCGTCCAGATGAGCACAGGTGTGTGGTTCCCTGGAGACATCTAGCAGCGGGACACCTTGTGCTGCTGCTAGTTGTCCTTGGGGAATGCCCGTGCGACGTGCCCTCTGGCATGCGGCAGGTTACCCTGGGTCAGGTAGGGGAGGCTGGGGCCAGCATAGTTGCTGGCCCTAGCAGCCTTACCTGATGTCCTGGGGAGTGGGGAAGCTGCAGCCATGTCACTTCTGCAGCTTGGAGCCTGACTGGCAGCTGGAGTGTGGCTCTGGACAGCCAAGCTTTGCTTTTGGGTGGCACGCACCATCCCCACATGTGCCGCCCCGCTTTTTTTCCTGTGGATTTCCAGGGGTCAAACCCTGCCTCTGTGCTGCAAGGTAGCAACGTGGGAAATGCCTGAATATGCGGTATGTGGTGCTGCAGATGGGTCCGTGGTGCCACATACCTCATGGCTGCACTTGTCTGGATGTGGTCAGGGGTTTCAAATAGGAATTGGTAGTGCTAAAAGCATTCCAACCTGTCATGGTCTTTCTGAATCCTTTGCAAGAGAATTGCTCTATTATTTTTCTGTAGTCAAAACATGAGTGAAAACTAAGAGCTGACATTTTCTGAGGGGTGTCTGGAGTCTCAAAAGGTTGAGACGTGCTGTATGAGAGCATGAGGCCTCATGCAATGTTTTCCATATTTTGCTGAAATCATCATAAACAACTAGGAGGCACCCAGCTCCTGGCATAGGAGCTGGTTTTCTAGCTTTCATGGTCTCAACATGATGCCTAGCTTTTTATTCTCATCCACTCAAAAAGATGAAGAGATATCTCAGTTAGTGAATTAACATTGTAGGGCAGGTTATTTTTTTTTGTGGCGTGGAGGTTTTGTTTTTTGCAGTCATCAGAAAGTTGTGATGGCGCAATTCCTCCCAAGAGATTTGCACTTGAGAGCATTATTGCACACAGTGGGTGCCTCTACATGTGCAATTAATGCAACGTGATAAATTCTGGCAGTTTTCTCTGGAGTCAGCTGCTCCTGGGTGAGGCATCTACATGTGTGTCCAGGACCGCAGCACTTTGAACAGGGGTGGAGCAGCCACAGGCTGGCAGGGGATGCAGTGCGGGGAAGGTGGGGTTAGCCCTGGGCTTCGGGTAGTGGTGATGGTGGTGGTGGGTTGTGGGGCGGCTGGCTGGAGCACAAGGTTGCTAAAGTGGGGGGCTAGGCGGCAGGCAGTGCCTGCACTTTAGTATCCTCGTGCCCCAGCCAGCCCATCACCATCTACATGTGTATTTCACCGGAGTTAAGTACTCTGCCATAAATAGTATGGTCCCCGACCTTACTATCTTACAGTGGATTTAATTAATTTACTGCACCCTAATAGTGACGCACGTGTAGACTGTGAGGCTTTACTGTGGAGCTAATTAGTCAAGTCCGCAGTAAAGTGCACGTGTAGATGTACCCAGTTTAGCTCCCCATGGAGTGAACAGACAACTGCCTTCTTCAAAGTCAGTAGCTACTGCTCTGACCGCTGAACAGTCTCCTCTACTCCCACCCCTTGTTCTTTGCTCATTCTGAGTTGAGGTCACGAATGACGCATGCCCCTGGAGGCTGGGGAGTGGGCATGGTGACCGCCTGTAGGCGACTGTGGGGGTGTGGCGGTGGTGAGCAGGGAGCTCCAACAGGCAGCTGCAGCCGTGTTGGTGGCACGGGGAGGGTAGCGAGTGCTGACCGGTGATTGGCAACCACCTGCAGATGCTGCAGGTGGTGTCAGCGGCTGGTGGCAAGTGGCGACCACCCACAGGCACCAGCAGCAGCATCAGTGGTGCTTCTTTTAGGAGGTGCACCGCCAATCTCATGGGGTGCACGTGCACTTGCACCTGTGTACACCCCCTATGCATTGCCAATGGTTGAGGTCCATTGGACAGAACTCTGTGGGTTCCAACAACTGGCAGAACTGATGTTGTGAGGGCTGCCACGGTGAAGATGGCAGGGCTGTGAAGCCAGGTGGATTAACTATGAATTGGCAATATTGTTCAGTGAGGAATGTAGGCAGGAAGGCCAGAAAAGCTATGTCTATGCCACAACAAAAAGCATGACTGCAATTCAGGTAGAGTAGCTTCAAGCATGATAGCTTGGGCTCCAGTACAAGTATAGCCGTGGCAGCAGGGAGATAAAGTGTAGGCTGCAAAATCTGCCTGAGAACCTGGGTGGTTATTTGGCTGGGTAGACTTCTTCAGTATTAAGGTATGACTCATCAGTCATAAATAAGGACTGGAGACTCTGGCCTGATGTGAGCAATGGTCTCAGCATCAAGCCTGTCTTAACTCTTCTTGATGGAGTCCTGTTCATCCACAGGGAGATGACGACAGGCTCAGGCTTCCTCTTTGTGCAGGCCTTTTAAGCTCGATGCACTGCTTGCAAACATTCATGTCAACCCTTCACTTATGGCACCAGAGCTGCCAAGAAACTCCAGAGCTCCTGGTCATCCACAGGGAGATGACAGCAGACTCAGGCTTCCTCTTTATGCTGAGACAACAGGCTGAGTTCTGTGTTGCTACACTGGTACATTGAAAGTTAGCTTGGGTATAGTTTCATAGTTGGTTGGGTTGGAAGAGACCTGAGCAGATCATCAAGTCCGACCCCCTGCCATGGGCAGGAAAGGATGCTGGGGTCAAATGACCCTGGTTCGGTGATTGTCTAGCCTCCTTTTGAAGACCCCCAGGGTAGAGGCAAGCACCACCTACCTTAGAAGTTGGTTCCAGATCCTGTGAAGTAGCGCCTCCTGATGTCTAATCTGAATCTACTCTTAGTCAATTTATGGCCGTTCTTCCTCACTACTCCCGGTAGCGCTCGGGGGAACAGGGTTTCTCCCATAGCCTGCTGGTCCCCCTTGGCCAGTTTGTAGATGGCCACCAGATCCCCTCTCAGCCTTCTCTTGTGGAGGCTGAACAGGTTCAGGTCCTGTAGCCTCTGCTCACAGGGCCTGCCCTGCTGCCCCCGATCATGCGAGTGGCTCTCCTCTGGACCCTCTTGATGCCGTCCACATCCCTCCTGAAGTGCGGCGCCCAGACCTGGATGCAGTACTCCAGCTGTGGTCTGACCAGTGTCACATAGAGACACCTATCCCTATTCCCGTACCCCCACCCACTGCCCTCCTCAGAGGGGCTAATCCTGAAAAATTCTGTGCCAGACCCCTCTCACCAGGTGAGGTCTGCCACTTCTTTTCCGTCGTCCTCTTCTGTCTTTCTGTAGTACCAGTACATTTCACTTAGTCCCAGTGTGTACATAGATGTGATTTCCTGCTACCCTCTAAAACAGGTCCTCAATCTTTTGGAACTGGGGGCACTGGGGCCACTGCTACCCTCTGGTAGAAGAGGGTGGGAGGGAGAGAACTTGCCTCTGGTAAGCAGTGCTTGCCACATGGGCAGGGGAGAGCAGAGAACAGAGAGGACTATGGAAGGGGTCAGCAGCACAAGGCAAGGCATGAACAACGCATGCCCCCAGCGGCTGGGGCACAGTGGTGGCAGGAGTGTGGCAGTGGCAGGTGGCAGCAGGAGTGCAGTGGCAGAGGTGGGATCACAGCGGCAGTAAGTGGGGGAGCCCCTGCAGACGCAGCTGGCACTGTCAGCCACAGTAGGGGGGATGGGTGGGGGCAAGCGCTGATCAGGGGTTGGCTTCCACCCACAGACACTGCTGGCAGTGTCGTCATCAGCCAGCGGGGATCGTGGACCGCTTGCAGACACTGCCAGCAGTATCAGCAGCGGGGTGGCAAGCGGTGATTCCCGCAGGCACTGCTGACAGTGTTGGTGGCACCTTTTTGTAGGGGGTGCACCGCCATGCTCAGGGGGTGCATGTGCACCCGCATGCATCCCCTGTGTGTCACCCCTGAGACAAGGCAGGGCAGGGCTGGCAGGGGACTTGCCCACCCGAGCTCCTTGCTGCAGGTTAGATCCAGTCACTTTGGTGGCCAGGTCTGGCCTGTGAGCCATATATTGAGCCCTGCCGCTCTAAAAGAATGGATACAATCAAACTCACCCTCTAGACCAGTGGTTCTCAACCTTTTTGGGACCAAGACCCATTTGTTAGCATCGATGGCCAGCCCCGAATCAGTGGCCCTCATTCCCAACTCACTGCTCCCTGCCCTCAGGCCCCAGCCCCCCAATGTGTGGGGTTCACACTGAAATCAGAAATATGGTCTAGATCGGCGTTTCTCAATCCATGGGTTGTGACCCAAAAATGGGGTTGCAAGAATATATGAAAGGGTCACGAATAAACTTTAAAAATGGATTTTCATTTAAAAGAGAAAACTGCGGGAAACCGTGGCTTTCCCTTGCAGGCTGGCAGAGTTCCAGCCCGCAAGGAAGGGGCTGCTTGGGACCTCCCATGCCCCACACACCCACCCCCCTGCCCCACACATCAGGGGGCTGGGGCCTGAGGGCAGGGAGCAGCCAGTTGGGAATGAGGGCCACTGATTCGGGGCTGGCCATCAATGCTCCAAATCTTTTCAGGATTGGCCCTTGGGTTTGGATAGAGCACTGACCAGAGCTTTGTGTGAAGCTGTATGAAATGTGCAATGCGTAGAGGACAGCTCTGCACAACATGAATGAGTTGGCATCAGCCCCGTGTCTATGAGTGGAGCTGTGGGGTGGCAGCTATGATGTTCCAATGGCTTTGGCTGCAGCCATGGTCTGCGCATGTATGTGCCCTTCAGTCTAGATGGAGGGGGCTCATCCCTGGGCAGACCCCTTGGGTAAGGAACCTTTTACCCAGGTTTTTCTCAGAAGGCAAAATTTCCACTCTTGATCTTTACTCAGTCAAAATTCCCATTGAGTTAGACTAAGGAAGGTCTTTGGGGTAATTTGGGTCTTTTCTTTTCTGCAGAAATATTTCTATAAAGCTGAACCTGACTGCAGTTTGGTACTGCAAATCTGGACCATGTGATGCATTGGATCAATTTAGGATTTTTATATTACTCAGTTTAATTCAACCCACAGATCACTGTAAACAAGTCCTCCTCCATTTGCTTGAATGAGAGAGACAGAGAACTAGTACTCTGATAGTGAGTTAATTAATATAGTTTAGTCTCTTTGGCTCTCTAATGATATAGAAACGTTACCATATTTTTCCTTATGCTACTGTATGTGTATTTGGCTTCTGCGTGTTTGGTAAACCAGGTTAGAATAAGTGTCTCCCTTTTTATCATGGTATGGGGGCTTTTGGTCACAGTTATACCATTACAAGAGAGGGAATTAAACACCATGATTTATGTTTAAAGAATTATAATCTTAAAAATAGTTAAACCACAATTACACATCTCTGTAAATTATTCAAATAAAAAGATCTGTAGTATATTAAGGCTGAAACCTGAAACTAGTTAGTGCTATGCCTCTTTCTGGTTTTTTTGCCTCCCAGCATAATGTTGTAAAGACTCTAGGAGAGCATGCAAACCCAAATACAATAACCCATTTCACTGGTATTAAAAACAAACCCTCGTACAACTTTTCCTATTAATATCCAGCTATGAAACTATTTCTAAAGAATCCAAAATACAGGGGTCTGCGATAGGTACTGTTCTGTACTAATACAGAAATCAACATAAATGTGATGGTGTTTGTTCAATAAAAATGAAGTAAAATGTTTAGATAGCTTCATTCTTAACAAAGGCAGATTTCCAGGCCCTTGAACGGTTGTTTCAAAAGAGAATGGTCCTAAATATGTTATCTCCCCTATCTGCTACCTACCTTAGCTATTTATCTTAGTCACCAAGGACTTATACATGGGCTTAAACCAATGCAAAAATGGGCTTAGAAGTTTCTCAAGACTTGTGTAGGTGTGGAAAGCAAGTTACAAACATGTTTGCGAGGAAGCTTTAACTACAGTGACTGAAAAATGCTTCGGATGGATGCCACACTGAATCAGAAGTTACTGGGCCTTAAATGCAGGAGGCTGCAAGGGGGAGAGGAAGAGCGGGGGGAAAAAGCCCCAATCAGGTACAGTTCACTCTCTCTTTCAGCATCCACGCTTTGCCCGTGTGACACAGGCCTATTTGTTACTTTCAAAGGATTGTGGGCTGTTGCCCACCAAGAACTGAAAAAGTAACAGCTTAATTTCTTGGGGAAAAAAAGGTAAAACAGGGATGGAAGTGATGGTCAAAGGTTCAAAATGAGTGCACCAAAGGGGAGACACTGCAGAGCACACCAGACAGTGCCTATGAGTCCAAGGAGTCAGTGGACACTGCCCAGTGAAACCCTGCTCGGAGACACGAATGGACCAGGGACAGGAAAATAGTCCCGCTGTCCCCAGGGTTCCCCTAGCCTCCTTCCTGGTGCGATAGATTGCTAGCTTGGCTAGGACGCACTGCAATTTGACCAGGATGTCCTAGGACTTGGGGAGGTCATGGATGAGGAGAGCATAAACAAAAAGGTACGTGGAGCAGAGCAGCCAGAACCTCTTTAAGATGTACTGGAGGAGGTGGTGAAGGGGCTGCAGCCCGGCACACTCCAGGTAAGTATGCACCAGGGTCTCCCTCTGCTCACAGAAGAGGCATGTGTTGGAGGAGTCCGCAAAGCACACCAGATATGCCCATGGCAATGGCTCCGTGGAGAAGCCAGCTGAGCTGTGGAGGAGCCATGGAGGATCCAGCTGAGGTCCTAGGTGACTTGCACGATCAGGGTGGAGTATAGGCTTGTCTACTGGGGACCCTCATCCTAGCCACGGGTGTCCTTGTGGGATGTGAGAATAGGATGGTGGAGGGGGCAGACCACGAGTGTGGAGAGGTGGCAGCAATGGGCTGTTCAGAAGTGGTCTGGTTTGGCAACCTCCAGCCTGCTAAGATGGTGTGATGGTGAGTCCCATGGACCCTGCTGAGGCAGGGGTCCCACGACAAACTCTGGGAGGCTGGGGCACACGGGGAAGTGAGGACTGCCCTCGTACAGGACCTGGTCAATGTAAGTGAGGCAGGGTGGCCTGGACCTCCTGGAGTAGGTGGCAGGGTGAAAGCAGCGTGGGCAGCTCCGTACACCAGGCCAGCATAGAGGGATCTTCTCACTTCTGCCTGGTTTAGTCTAAGAGGTCCCTGATGTGATTAATGATGGCCAAGACCATTCTCTGGCACATCCAAAGTAGGGGTGAGTTTTTCAGCAGGGGCTTGGCAAGGAGGTTGGCACCCTGGGCAACCATGTCTGGGGACCTAGAGGCAGAGACCAGCCTCCAAGACCTGAGGCAGTCCTGGCAGGACTCCAGCAGCTCCCCCAAGTCCTGCTTAGGGATACCTCACAGGTGGAAGAGCTGCCGGTCATGCCACCTGGCTACCGGAGCCTCTGCTGGGACTATGGAAGATCAGAGCCTGCTGGCAAAGGGAGGCTCCTGCAGAGACGCAGTGCTGTCCCAGCCAGAAAAACCCATGCAGCAATGGTTACTCACCGCTCCATTATTAGGGGGGCTAATGGGCACTCATCAGTTGATTTTGAGGGACAACCAAAGAGAAAACAGGGATAGGAGTGAGGCCACAGGTTCAAAACAAGTGCACCAAGAGGGGACACTGAGAAGAGCCCACCAGACAGTGCCCACTGGCCCTCGAACCAGTGGGAGCCCCGTGAAACTGTCCAGAGATGTGGATAGACCAGGGACAGGGAAATGGCCCCACAGCCCCTGGGGGTCCCTCCAGCTAGAGCCTCCTTCATGGTCAGCTAGATGGCTAGCATGGCTAGGGCCAGCTGGAGGTTGACCAGGAGGTCCTGGGGCTTGGTAGGGCCGTGGATGGGGGTGCGCATACACACAACGTGCAGGGAGCAGCACAGCAGCAGGCTCTGGAGAAGGTGGTGAAGGGGCTGAGACCAGGTGCTGAAGGAGTCCATGACGCACACCAGCTGAGGTCTCTGGTGGCTCGTGGAACCAGGGTGGAGTATAAGTAGGCTGACCACATGGAAAACCAGGACATCACCTGGGAAATCCCGGATAATGTCCTCCACACCCTCTGACAAATCAGTGGGGGCAGACCTATGAGCTGGCCAGACAGTGGTGCCTGCCCATCCACCTACGAGTCGTTCTGCACCGCTCCAACTCTCGGGCAGACTGAGCCTCGTGCCCCCATGTTTCCGGGACACCCAGTATAACTCTCAACAGCTTGTCGGGACCAGCCTCTGACATCCGAAACAGTCCTGGCTCAACCAGGTCATAGGGTCACCCTAAGTACAGGCTCATGCACGGGGGACCCTTGTCCTTGCCAGGGTGGCCCATCACTTGGTGTCCCAGCAGGACGTGAGGACGGGATGCTGGAGTGTGGTGGGGGTGATGGTGGCTGCAGTCTGGAGCACTCCAGAGAGGCCTGTGCGGGGGTCTCGCTTTGCTCCCAGACAGGGTGGGTCTCGGCTGTGCCACAGGAGAGGAGACGAGCCCGACTTATGTTCTGACCCGCTCAGGGTAGCTGTTATGTGTCCCCACACAATCTAGTGGCACCTCTCGGTGGCTGTGACCAACGGGGGGCCTGAACCAAGTGCTCCCCTCCGCACTGCTGTGACCGCAGGGTGTGAGCCAGGCACTCCCCTCTGCAGTGGTGGCCTTAGGGTTGTTGGGGCCCTGGGCAAGAGAGTCATTTGGGACCCCTTAGAGCAAAGGTTCCCAACCCCCGGGCCATGGCCCAATACCGGGCTGCGAAGGGTTGGCTGCCGGTCCATAGGAGGGTTGTCTGCCAGACCGGAAGTCTGGAAGTGACCGGCGTACTGCAGAGCAGCAGCCAACTCTTTTTTTATATTCAGTATAAAAAAGTCCTGTTTGCCGGTCCTCAGTTTGCCAGTTCACAGTCACTTTTGGTCTGCAGTTTGTCAGTCCACAACCTAAAAAGGTTGGGAACCCCTGCCCTAGAGGCTTAATTTTGATGACCTGTAAGCAAGTCAGACGTTTTCGATTTCAATTTCACTGGGCCCTAGCCATGAAATGGCAAATGAAAGTATTTTGATCATACAAATATTCAGCATCATTAATTTTTATTACAGCTGGAGTGGAGAATATTACACAATGTATTTCATCCACACGACACTCTGAACACAAGTCATAACACACCTATTTTATTGAGAGGCATATTATGACTATGTAATGGCAGATTTTCGCACCAGAATAGATCAGAGTCAACACTCACTCCGCTGCTCCTGCACCTATTGTGATAAACAATACAGGCAATCCTCGGCTTAAGACATTTCGAGTTACCAT
>NW_017728906.1:193212538-193235657 GCF_001723895.1 Crocodylus porosus
CCCCCTTCTTCGCGGACTGCGCCCTCCCGCCCGGCCTGCCCTACGAGTACGGGCCGGGCTACGGCCGGGCCGCCTTCTCCGGCCTCTAGGGCGCGGGCCTCGAGGCGCCCCTCGCCCGGGGCAGCCGGCCCCCTCCCGCGGACCTCGGGGTCTGGGACAGCGGCGTCGGACGGGAGCCGCGGCGGGGCGGCGGGACACTGATGTCGGGAGGGAAAGGAGGGCCGGGCGGGCTGCGCCCCGGGGTAACTCTCGCCGGCCTCTGATCTCCCGGGCTCCAAAGGGTCGTAGGGTCACCCTGAGGGGACAGAGCTGGGGCGGCTCCACGTCTGGCCTGAAGAAGAGCCGAGCCGGTGGCTGGGGTTCGTGCCAGCTCCAGGGCTTTTAGCGCCCGAGGAGAAGCCAGCGCTGGGGCGCGGGGCCCCCTCGAGTCCTGGCTCTGCTCTCCTGGGGGCCAGGGCAACCCCGCTGACTCCAAGGCCTCGTCTGAAGTCGGCCGATGGCCAGGGGAGGCTTTCCTCCGACCTCAGGCGCCTCTGGACTCGTGGAGCTAGTGCCGGGGAGAAGGAGAGCGGGCTCCCTGGCAGCAATAGGGTTCACGTCACATTTTTGCCACGGGGCATAGTGCTCGAGTCTGCCGGTCCTCCCGGTGGGATTCAAGGGACTGTTTGAGAAACAAGGCAGGGCGGGCACGAGGAAGGATCTGGCCTTTAGATGTTTCTTTTCCTTCATGTGCTGAGTCCCGACTCCCTGCCCCCTCCTCCGAGTTCGACCGCACATAATACAGATGTGGAATATCGTATTCTTTCAGGTGTTTTTCTAGTGCACAATCTGGTAGCATTGAGTAGGGCTATGATTTTGTTTTACTGTAGGCAAATACACTTGGATTTTCGTGTCTTACGTTAGGTTGACGGGGGCTGCTGTTCTTTGAAGCGGCCGTGACCAATTGCAAACAACTTTGCTTGGAAAGTAAAACTCAGTCAGCTCTGGCAGCAGCTTGAAAATCTCGTCCCGCACTTGTGCAAATGGTAAGCACTGGCAGGTTTTCAGTAGGGGACACAGACAAGTGGGAAAAAAAAAGAGAAAAATCAAGCAAGATGACAAAAAAATCATTCAAAACGCTGTTACCAAATCGTAGTGTCCTTAAATTTAACAATGTGTTGCAGACTTCTGCAAGCAGCAATACTATGCTAAATAATTTAATTGATTGCCTGCGTTCGGGACAAAAAAACGGACTGTAGCAACTCAAGCAACGCGATTCCCACAAATGGCTTTGGATTTCCTTCAGGAATGTGTCAGAGCGTTGACAGTAATGCAGATCAGTTCCATTGTGTACAGGAGAGTATTTGATAATCATTTAAGTTATGTAAAAGAGTTTATGATAAGTCCGATCAAATAAAGGTGCACGGTAGCGTAAAGACCTGTGGCTGTTACTGCTGTTGGAACGAAATACTCTAGTGTCTCCTTCCACATCATCACCGTGGGCAAACTTCGTTCGCTACACTTCGTGAGTCCGATTTGTTGCAGTCGCTTGCCACCCCCACCCCCACGCAATCCCGTGGAATGCTTTATTTTCCCCATAACAACCTAGTCCTGTTTTGTGTTTTTCTCTACTAGCTGCTACAGCGATTTACCAGCATGACCTGAATGGTGACAAGTTGTTAGGCGGGGAAAAAAAAGGGATCCAAATGGGTACTTTCAGGACAGCGCATCACCAGAATTTGAAGTTTGCTGTTGGGATTTGGATGAGGTGCCAGTCTGTGAAAGGCACTCTTCTTTGCCTAAAGCCAGAGAGTAAGAATTTGATTTTTTTTTTTTTTCCCTAACTGGTTTTAAATAGATGATAAACATGAGAATTGGTCATTTAAACAGTATTTCCAGAGGTGGTACATTATTTTACCTGGCATCACTCGGTGGGATAAAAAGAATAAAACATTGTCATTAATAATCACATTAACTAGTTTATGGCCAAGGAAAGAGAGATGACACGATCTTTTGGACTTAAATAGGATAACTGTAATAATTTAAAATACATTTCAGGAGCTGGCTTAATTTTATTTTGAAACGATAGACATGCTAGCTTACACTGATTTAGCGGCGCTCATCCAAAAAGACCCCCTAAGCAGCCAACAACGTGTCTGTACGCAAGAAGCATTGTTGTAACACGGGGCAACTGTTTAATCGCTACAGTCTGCTGTACTGGACTTTGTTAAGTAAATGCACTTTTAAAATATGATTTTACTATAGGTTATTTAACTCAATTTAAGTAAGTATATATAAAAAAAGCAAGGGACAGCCAGTCCAGCCTATGTAGATCAACAAGCTAACCCTGACCTCTTGGTCACGTAGATGACCATTATAACGTCAGACCACGTGTGCTAACCAGCTTCCCCTGAGACCAGGGGGCGCTTTGCATTTTCGAGTGAGAGGTAGTATATTAACTGCACTCTAGATGATCAAGACAAGGTTGATTTCAACCTCATTTGAGTTAGTAAGTTTCCTGCTGTCTATCAAGGGATTTGTGCCTGGGAATTTATAGTATTTTTTTTTTTTTTTACCATTGTTTTTCCTTTTGGAGCATTTCAGATCTGATGGCCTTGCATTGGTGTAGCGTAACACTTTTTTGTCACCAATGTGTCCCACCTTAGGTGCACTCCTGAATTCTCAGTGACTTCACTGAAAGTCTCCGGAGCACAGGGAACACCAAATCAGCTCATTTACGTTAACAACATAGTAAAGTAAATGTTATTATTTTTTTCACCTGTGTTTGTTACTGGGCAATTCTATTTCTCTGTCAGTTTATTCTACTGTTGCATGTGCCAGTTTATATTTCTTTGGGATTGAATCGAGGCATCCTTCTACCATCCTGCTTCTGGAGAGAGCTCTCAACTTCAGTAGGAGCTCTGCTTGGCTAAGGACTGGACTTTTCTTTAGGGATCGTCTTCTGAAGAATTATGGTAGACTAGTGGGTTGGATTTTCTATTGCCCTGTACCAATGTGTGATCATTTATGCCTGACTAAAGTATGTACAAAATGCTGTCAATCTCATTAAAACATTTTACACTAATTTTGCACTCTATCTTGGCCGTAAATGACTACTCAAGATACAGGATCATGGAGAATCAGGCTCACTGGTCGTGATTCTTGTCGTGCATCATTGTGAGGTGTGATCCTGTTCAAGTCAGCGGAGTTAGATTGGTATAAACCACAACTGCCAGTGAAGTCACTGGGGTTTTTGCTACCGACTTCAACAGGCTATATGAGAGAAAATAATCAGGATCGCTGAATCCGAAGCGTGGAAACCCTCCTTTTTCACTCAGTCATTATGAAGCAAGCTCCTGGTGCCTTCAAGAATCCTGCCTAAGTAAGGACTTTATTTATCTGATCGAAAATGTTTTAAAATTAAAGTTCACTTGCACGTGTTATTGTGTTTCTGGTACATAGGAAGCACTAACTGGTTATATTACAAAGCAAATAAAAAGTGTCTAACAGCCCTTGAAGCCAGCTAACATTGGCTGAGTTGATCTAAAGAGCCGTTTCTCCTTTACACACGCCAAACAAAGAACGTCTGTGCAACTTCTTTAAAGGTATGGTGCGCTGCACGCCTTGAGGAGACGGTGATCATTTCCAGATTGCACATTGCCATCTAGTGGGCACGAAAGGGTTTTCTTATGTTCTTTGCGGGGATTCTTCTTCTGCCCCAGTTTTGCCCCAGTTTGATAGTCCAAACTCACCACACCAAAGCGCTACTTACTTTGAAATGCCATTGCCCAGTATGTCCAAGAAAGCACCCACTGGTGTTGTATGAAACACCAGTCAGAATAAAAGTAGGTATAACTGAGCCGGATATTTTTGGTTTATCTGATAATGCTTTCGCTGTCTTCTGAGTGCTAAATTTGTCCCTCTAGTTATCTCTGTTAGTTTCTTTCAAAAAGTTGCAACCCTTTCAGATAAATTAGAAATGTGCATGTCCCAGACAGCTCTGTGACTTACTGAAATATAGCTGTTTACTTATGAGGGTCTATAACTGGATCATTGAAATAGTTACTTTTATGAAGGGACGGACTAATACCTCTCATTGTTTTGAGGTTGAAATAGTTTGCACACATTGTACTGTTTATATATATATATTTTTTTCTATGGAAAGGAGTACTCAAACTGCTTATACTTCCTTCTGTTCAGCAAAGATAATAAGGCATGTGTAAAATAATATGCATAATGGTGGAACTTGTCATGAATGATGACTTACTAGTGGGTCTAACAGCTAGTGTGCCATTTTGATATCCTGTGATTTAAGAAGTCTGGGCCTGTTTCAAAATCTGTTAAAGTCAACAGAAAGGCTTGCATTGACTTTGAGCTCCAGATCAGGCTTTGTAATCCCTGATGACATGAGCTTGAAATTGCTCTGCTGCATTCTAACTATTACAACAATTATAATAACGAGTCATCTCTGATGATCTTTAGTAGTCCTTTACACTGTTAGAAAAAAGGGACAGAAATGACTGTAAAATGTTTTCTTTTTTGTCTTTCTGAATAAACTGCTTTTTGGCAACAGTGCAAACATAGAAAGGAATCCTCCAGTTATTGGTGACAGTAAGAGAAAAATATGCTGAGGGATTCTTTAAAGCGTTGGAGATGGATACAACTTAGCGGCATGCAAGCAAGTAGGTTGGACATATTATGCATTAAACCCCGCAAGTCCATTGACAGAAATGTGATTTGGGGATGTTTAGCGCTTGAGAAGATCATGGCTTAAGATCTTCAGATTTCCAGCATTGTATCTTATCCTGTAACCTATTTTTTCTTAGTTTAGAAACACCTCATATCAAATCCAACACTTTTGGGATCCCCTTACATTTATAAAAAACCAAGAGTAAAAAAAGTATCATGAGTAACAATAGGTCTACCTAACTGGCTTGTGGCTGTGTATCAAAAGTTTGACAGCATGTTTCACACTAAGGTTATCCAAGGTTAATTTCAAGCAAGGTTATGCAAGGAAAAAGATTTTCTTTTCTTTAGGCTACAGTATTCCTTCACATACAACGTGCACCTTTTCCCAAAAGACTAGCTGCTGGAAACAGGTGTGCATTATAAGCAAGGAAACATGGTGAACATTGAGGAGGCTTGGCTCCTAAACTGCTGCTACTCAGTTCCTACAGGAAACGTTTTTTTTTTTTCTCTATTCCACCTTCACAACCAAGATGTGTACCTTATTCTGGGGAGAAAATATGGTAACCCATTTTTTCAATACTTTGCAGTGTCACTGAATGCGACTCCATTCACACATTGCACTGGACCATTCTGCCTCCCTCACAAAAGCCAGTGGGGCGGCCTGCCTGACTAAGCAGGGCAAGATTTGGCCTTATCAGAAGAACTCGAGGAATGATCCTAGTAACAGTCCTACAGAATTTATAGGGTAGTGTTGAGCATGCGGTGAGAGTTTTATTTGTTTTGAGTAGGGGGCAATTGCACACTCATTTCCTTGATCTAATCTAGGAAAGCAAGTGCTACAGGCCAGATCTTGCACTTCTTTGCATTCTGATCTTTCATGGCAAGTTTGAGTTTGCAAGAAAGTCTGGCCAGGCTTACTAGAGAAGTAGGGGCACTGCTGAGGACTTGTGGTGCTGTTTTTGGAGCTATAACCATGGACAGGGAACTGCTGTGTGTCATGATGACTTGGTATTTTAAATTTGTCTTCCTTTGACTCTATAACATCTCTTACACCCCTTTAAAAAAATATAATAACACTAGTGCTAAGCCTTTCATTTTCATGGTGGGTAGTTTAGGTGAATCAGGTGGAAGGAATGAAAGTAGAAAACACTGAAAGCAAATGCATCATTTCTTTTCCTGTACTGGATTGGTGCTTAGGAGTTTGCAAGACTGGTCTGCCAAAGTCACAAGTTATGGACCTGCTGCTTAAATTTATGATCCGCTTCCAGCTTGGGGAGAGCTGATTGGAAAAGCAACAGATGCTTGACAGCTCATTCACTTGCCCAGGTAGGAAACTGGTACATGATCCTCGGAGGTGCTGAGAGTCTCTCAGCTGAACACCCTGAACTTGCAATGCTGTATCGCCAGAAGCTGCATCTCTTGGACATTTGATTTGACTGCAGTGCGCTTGGAAACTGGCATGTGATGACCTTGAATGCTAATTTACTGTAATATGCTATTAATAGGGAATGTGGGACTTCAGTTTTGGTGAGTTCGATGTATGCCGTTTCTCTGTGTAAACCCTGGGTACTGTGATGGCTAATCGGTTTTGCTGTTTTATAAAAGTTGTGTGGCCCCTGCTTGAGCCTCAGGGCGGGCCTGCGGCAAACAAAAACACACTTAGTGACTCTGGACAAACTTAAGGCCCTCTCTGAATTTAAAGAGCTCCAGGGGAAAGCAGGAACTCAGAAGATGGCCTTGTAGATAACTGGATAGGATTAGGGGAAGAACGGGCGGTACCACAGATTAAATCTCTGTTTTTGTTCCCTATGCAGATGATCATCTTTCCTTTCCTTCTCCCGATCATCTTTCCTTCTCCTAAACAGTCCTATCTGCTCAGCTATAAGTGTTTGGGGTAGGGTTTGCCTCTCTCTGTGTTTTTGGGTGAGAACATCCAGGCTCCACTGTAATACAAATAACAAGAAAATGGTTAAAGCCGGGAGGCAACATCCTTAGTCAATTATTGGAGCCAACCTTGAAACGTGGCTTTACTCTTGAAAGTTTTTGTGTAAGCGGCATCGTAGGGCTCTGTGTTGATTGCTTCTCAGGGATTTCCAAAGCAAATCGGCTTAGCTTTCAGATGAAAAGATGATTTATTTTACTGCCTGCCAACTGTGCAACCTCAGCCCAGATGGGCAAGGGTAAAACAGGACTGTTTGATTTCTTTCTCAAATATCATCAGGATGTTGTACAGTTCTACAGGCAAAATTCTGCCTTCAGCTCCAGCTCTGTGGGTCCATTTCCGTCCAGGGTTTTGTCAAGATAAAGGCCCTTACATCTGCAGTAAAAACCCTGTTGCTAACACATGGGAGCCCTGGCACTTCCGTAGTATTAAAAGGATGTGATTCTGGGCATACACGCAGTAGGATTGGTTAAACATTTTAGACAGAAATGAAATGAAGTACTCGGAAATTAAAGCTTTTACGATTCGCCCCTTCCACCCTTTCATTTTCTCATCAGCTAATAAGAAAAAAGATGCCATTTTTTTTTTGCATAGTACCTTTCCATAATGAAACCACACTTTAAAGCTTAGCTCTGATTGCTTCGATACGCTTGACTAAATAAAGATGAAGCAGTTACCAGCTTTTTGGGCATTTTAACAAACCTTGCTCTATGAAGAAAACCCCACTTTTTTCTGTTTGATAGCAAGACCTTTAGCTTCTTTGTTTATTCATGTATCTGGCATAAGTGATTCAAAGTCATCCTTAATTAGTGATTTTATCGAGATTTTCTTTTCAGGCTTCAAAGGTCAGTGGACTCTTAAAGTGCTAACTAAACAAATGTCACAGCTTTGCACAGTAAGTTGAGGTCTGTGACTAAGAGGTCTCGGGAAAGGATTTAATTTGTAAAGGAGTAGTTAAGTGTAACTGGTAATAGGAAAATTCCTAGCTCATGTTGTATGGCCTTATGCATTGACCAAAAATCTGATCTTGAAGTCTGCTATTTATTGTTATTGATTATATACATGATGTGGAAGTGCTATGAAGCCCCTTTTGCTCTCAGGGCCCCATTATTTCAAGCACTGCACAACTGTTGGCCCTTTGTATACCCAAACCCAAAAGGCTTCTATGATTTCCAGGCAATAAAAGCCCCAGTGATCCAAAAGCTGAACACACAAACCACTTTCTCCTTTCTTGACTGCTTCTTCAGGGCAGTCAGCTGTTTTCAAAAGAAAAAGCTGTGGCACAGCAACGTTTGGGACAGTATATAATACATTGATTTTAATATCAGAATAAGTAACCATAGCTAATGCGCTGGGTCAATTATTTGTGTTCATATTTGATTTGATACAAATCTCAATTTTGAATCTGCTGAGTCTTGGACAGAATTTTCAATATGCTGCATTCAAGAACCAGAAAAGCTAGATAACTGGATGGAAAACAGGCATTGCGGGAAGCAGTGCCTAATAATGAGAAACTGAAAGTGCTCAGGATGTTCATTTTATCAAGAAGACTTAGAAGTGACTGGATTTATGTGCACAAGTGGAGAGAAAATACTTAGGTACTAAAGGCCTCTGCAACCCAGCAAAGAAAGGCCCAACAAGAATGAATGACTGGGAGTTAAAGCCAGACGTGTTCAAAGCAGAAATAAGTCACACATTTTTAATGCTAAGGGTGATTAATCACTGGAGCAACCAGCCAAAGAAAGTGGTGAATTGGATTCTCCATCTCTTGATGTCTACAAATCAAGACTCCTTTAGGAAGGTAGCTTTTGTTGAAATACAAGCTATTGGGCTCAATGCAGCTGAACTTCTGTGGCCAGTGTTAGGATCTGAGCCTAGATGAGCTAACGATTCCTTCTGGGCTTAAAGTTTATGAGTCTCTGAGAGCACGTGGCAGGCAAACCCAGGCCTATTGTAATTGTTTATACCAATGTCATCACTATAGTTCAGGGTGTTTCCGATATGTCACCCAAGTTTCACGGTCATTTGACAGGGTAGAGATGGCAACAGCCTGGATGACCACAAGTTTGGTTTGGGTCCTGATGTCATTCATGATCACTGAAGACGTGATTTCAGAGCTGTCTGAAGGTAGCGCTTGCAGATTTTATCCAGTGTTGAATATCACCATCTATATTTACTTTTTGGGAAAGCTGGCTAATCAAGTGGTGAAAAAGTTCAACATTCTTCATGGATTGCACTCTAATTGTAATCTGTAGAGAAGCATCTAGTTGGCTTAGGGTGGATTGGTAAAGTATCTTGGTTTTCACTAAGTTGAGAGTGGGTGCATCTACATGAGAGGTTTACTGTGCAGTAGATTAATTAACTGCACATTAAATGTTGCATATCTACACATGCGCCTCATTAGGTTGGAGTAAACTAATTTACTCTGCAGTAGGTTAGTACTTGTAAATACAACTGCTAAGCTGCTGTGGTGTAAAAAAACTTAATCAAGTCTGCTGGAGTGTGGTAAATACAACTGCTAGCCTCCTGTGTCTTGTGCATCGGCATCCCAATGCTTCAAAATGGCACCAGGGTGCTTGAACTAAAGCTCATTGAATGAGCTTCAGCGTGCCTCCCTCCTACCCCGCTGAGCACGTGTAAAAGCACCCTGAAGTACTAGGAAACTGTGCATCGGACTGTCTTAATGTACATTAATTAAGCACAGCGGGCATTTTTCCATGTGTTCCCAATGTGGCACTGGGCATTTTTAATTAGCAAGCCATGCTAATTAAAAGTGCCTGGTGCTGCTTCAGCAGCACACATATCAGTAGCACAGTACGCCTCTGCACTGAGAAAATGGCGGTGGTGCGCTTTGAACTAAAGCACATTGAACGTGTTTTAGTTCAAAGTGCACCACCACCATTTTCTCAGGATGGAGGCGTGCTGTGTTGCTGATAAACGTGATGTGTGAAGCTTCCAGAGTGCATCAATTTATGTTCTCCAGCAGACTTGATTAATCGAGTCTGATCCAATGCGTTGGATTTCCAGTGCGTCAGAGCAGGCTCCCTGCATGTCTGGAAGTGCCCAGTTTTTAAGTGATGCTTAATGCACATTAACTAATAAGCATGTTTTTTTTAATGATGCTTAAATACTCATTAAAATAGGTAAATGCTCATTAAAGCATGCATGTGGATGAGTCCAATATGCTGTGATCCCTGGCACACGGGTAAACATGCAAAATTTATTGCATCACATTAATATGCATGTGTAGACATGCCCAGTGAATGCAAGCATGTCATATGCTTCACAGAAGCAATCGAGAGTGACCCAGAGCTCTTCAATTGTGTGGGCACACATGACACAATTGTCAGTGTACTGAATATCAGTAATGGAGGGGTTGGTTATCCTAGATTTGCAATGTAATCACTAGATGTTAGCGATTCCTGTTCATGCGATACTGGGTCCTGATTCCAGATGGCATCAACAATACGGTGCAGAACAGCTGTCATGTAGATGGAAAAGAGTGTCGGTGAACACATCCTTACTTGAATCTACTTCTAATAGTGAAGGGTCCATTTCCAAGGCATTGCTTAGGATAGTTGTTATTAGGCCTGTGCAAATAGGGAAGTATTCAATTCGGATTTGGCCAATTCAGAGGACAGTGATTCAATTCGGAGATTTGGATCACTGTGCCACATCGATTTGGGCAACTTGGCTTTGGAAGATTCAGTGATGATTTGGAGAGATTCAGAGATTTGGCCATAGACTATAATGGGGAATCACTGAAATACCTATAACTTTGTCATTTTTTGGCAGATTTGGATGAAAACAGCAGGGATGGTGACTCCTTCTGAGGGCACAAAACCTGCTAAGTTTCAAGGAGCTAGGTATGGGGGTTTCTGGGAAACCGCACCTCAAGGTGATGACAAGCAAAACTCCATGTCACATGTGACTTTGTGTGTGTGTTAAGGCACAGTGGGATGAAACCAGCAGGGATGGTAGCTGGTAACAGGGGGCCTTCCTGGTTCTTGGGCAGAAACAGCTCACAAAAGGGACAGAAAGGCTGCAGACAGAGGCTTATGTGCTGTTTCTATGTCCTTCCCCCAGAGCACTGTGATTAGAAGGAGACTCAAGGAAAGATCACAGTCACTAGCTAGCTACAGATGTCAGTCTTCCCCCCCTGCACTCCCTCCCTCCTCTCAGTTCCTGTTCCCCTGAAAGACTGCCTTCTGAATCTCCAAATCTTTTTCCAAATCTTTTCCAAATCGATTTGGAGGTTTTTTCTGGTCTCCTGATTCGAATTCGGATTTGGTGATTCGACTTCCGAATTGGACTGAATCTTCTCTGAATTGAATCGGAGACCGAAGCTTCACACACCCCTAGTTGTTATTATCATGTCATCATCCATAAGTTTGATAATGGTAACAAATTTTGGTGGGCATCTAAATCTCATTGGGATCTTCCATAGGGCCTTTCTGTTGTTTAAATCAAAGGCCTTAATCAGGTCAGTCAAAGCCATTTAAGGATCTCTGGTGTTTGTGGCATTTTTCCTGGAGCAGTCTAGAAGCAAAGACCATATCTATTGTACCTCCGAGCGGTCTGAAATCACGTTAGGACTTGGATAGAATTTCTTTGGGGGCAAAGTGAGCGTATTGATGAGAACGTGGGTGAGAGAATCTTTCCAGCTACGGAAAGGAGTGAAAAACCACAGCAATTAGTGCAATCAGATCTATCTTCTTCCTTGATCATGGTGAAAATCTGGTCTCTCTCAAGTCATGAGAATCTCTTGATATTTTCAGATTTTTATAATAATGATGTGTGTATGATAAGAGAGGTTTTTTCACCTTGCTTATAAATTTTAACCGGTATTTATCAGGAACACTTGTTTTGTTGTTCATCATATTCTTAATGGATTGCAAGGTCTCTTGATAAGTTTGTGGATATGCAAGATAGACCTTAATGGGGTGTTGTGAAATGCCTTTGGTATTATCTTCGGCATTAGAGTCTCAGTTCAGGAGCTTTTGAAAGTGCTTCTTCCACTGTGCATTGATAGTGGAGATGTCTTTAAAGAGTGCTGTTCCATCCTTGGATCTCAGAGGAACAGCTCCGTGTGCATGGCCCATAGATGGTTTTGTTGTCCCAAAGAAATTATGCATGCTGCCACTGTTGACAAACTTTTGAATGTCTTTTGCTTTGTCCTCCCACCTCTTGCTTGTTTGCTCTTGAGTTGTCCTCTTGGTATCAGCTTCACTATGGCAATACATCTCTTGTTTTTGTTTGGAGCAGATGTCATTCTGCCCAGTTTGAACGTTCTCCCTTTTCTGTCAATGAGAGCTTGGATTTCCCCATCATTCTTACCAAGTCCTGATGCTTCTTTGGGGAGAAGCACAGAAGTTTTTTGCACACCTTATTGATGCCTTTCCTGAAGGTCTCCCAGTGATCAATTGTGTTAAGATCATCAGGGAAGTCAGAGAGTTTCTTACTGAGGCACTGCTGGAGAAGATTGCTTTTAGCAGGGTTTTCAAGCACTCACTATTAAACATAGGTGGAGCCAGAAAATTTTGTGGGGGAAGGGAGCTGAGCACACGTGCACATGTGTGCGTGCCCCCCCCCGAGGTGGGAAGGTCTGTGGAGGAAAGGGGAAAGGGCCATGGGGAAGGGTGGGGAAAGGGAGTGGGGCTGGGACCAGGCAGGGATTGGGAGGGAGCGGAGTGGAGCCGGGCCCAGGATTGGGATCGGGACCAGGGCCAGCTGTGCCCATGGGGCTGTGTCTTCCCCCATGCCTGGGGTCATCGCCCAGTGCTGGCACCCCCTATGCCGATTAATCCACTGTACACCAGCCCCAGCCCCAGCCCTGCATGACCTGGGGGAGGGTGGGGCCCGGAGCCGAGGGTCAGAGTGGGGCCAGCCTTGGCTGCACTGCTGGACCAGAGGGGACAGAGCCCCAGGACCCTCCAGTGCCTGCCTGCCCTGCCCTGCCCTGCCCTGAGTCAGAATAGCTTGGCGCAGCCCCGGCCCCAGCCTTCAATGCCAGCCTGCCCTGCCCTATGCAGACCTGGGGGCACATGCCCCCCATGCCTCCCAGGGTGCGCAGCTTTATGGAGGACTTTGAAGATGAGGTTCAAAACCTTGACTTTGATTTGCTCTGGCTTGCAGTGAACCAATGAAGAGAACAGCACCCAGTGGCTGAGGTGTTCTCAGCAAGCGGCATGGCTGAACAGATGGACTGCAGTATCCTGAACCAGCTAAAGCTTTTTTAAAGTTGAGCCAATGTGCATGGACCTGTGCAAATTAAGCCTGGAGGTGACAAATGCATGAGGCACCGTGACTAAGTCTGAGTTGGAAAGAAGGGAGTACACTGCTGTATTTGTAGCAGGCTGGTATTTTTGTAGTTGTGACTATTTGAATAGTTAGGGGTTAGGCACCCAGGTGAACTATTCCAATCATCTAAGGATGGATATAAATACTAGCATCACCTTAGTTTTTCCACTTGATTTATTAGTGCAGCCATTACCGCAGCTGTCAGATTTGATTGCATACCTGAATTTACAGGAGAGTCCTCTTGGATGGGGTCAGGACAAAAAGACTAATGAATGCTAGTACTCAAATCTTTGGTGAAACCTTATGTACTGCCGTGATGAAATAGGCTTAGCCAGGAAAATGCAGCAGACTGAAGTCCTCTAGAGCCCTCAAGTGGTTTGCTTTGACTACTACAGACTAACATTTACTCTGAATGCTTAGTTTAAAATTAGGTAGATTCTGGCATCAGTTATGCCAGGGTGCCTAGAGCACCAAGATACAAAAATACTGCTTTGTATGACAGCATAACCTCATAAATCTGGCATGCTCAGGACCAAAAACCTGCCCGAATAGTTAAAATTCCAGATTTTTTAAACCGGAGCGGCAGCTGGTCCTGGAGCAGTAGCCGCATGTGGAGCGGTGGTGTGGGGTGGTGGATGGCAGCAGCAGCCGCCCCATGCAAGCTTCCTCCTCTGCTGCTCTGGCACCATCTGTCGCTATTCTCCAATGTGCTGGATTTTCAAGAATCCTGGATTTTTGATATTTGAATTTGTGAGGTTATACTTTACTACTAGTACCTGTGTGGGTATGTTGCTACATACACATACATATTTTGTATAATGAGAAAAATACCTGGTACAAATGTGTGCGCCTTGTGTATTCATAGTATATAAGGCCAGAAGGGACCATTGTAATGATCTAATTTGAGTTAATATATAACAAAGGACATACAGCTTCCTTGAATTAATCCCTGTGGGTGCATCTACGTGTGAAATTAAGGTGAATGAACAAACTCCAGGGCATATTGCACCAAACTTTATTGCTCCCGGGTGGCACGTCTTCATGTGCCCCTGGGATTGCAGCATGTTGAGCTGGGTTGGAGCAGCTCGAGCTGGTAGAGGGCCCAGGGGGTCAGCCTGCCAGCTTGGGGCTGCTGTGACCCAGCTCAATGTGCTGCAGAGGGGCTGGCTGGGGCACAAGCGTGCTTCAGTGCGGGGCTGGCTAGCACCCCTGTGCCCCAGCCAGTCCCGTCTGCATCTACATGTGCGCTGCTGTTCAGTAACAAACTCTGCTACAGGATAGCACTTGTGTTTTCACAAGTACTAACCTGAGGCGGAGTTAATTAGTTTCCTGCCACACGTGACACTATACAGTGGAGCTAGTTACACAGCTTTGCAGTCAATGTCTTGTGTAGATGCGCCTGGTATGAACTACAGCCTTCTCTTTTAGAAAAGCATCCAGTTTTAATTTATTGTTTCCAGTGATGAAGAATCCATTGCAACCTATGGCAATTAGTTTTAATTGTTAATTGTCAGTTGTACTCATTAAACCACATCTTATTTCTAGCCTGAGTTTGTCTAGCTTTGACTTTCAGCCATTGGATCTATTTATACCTTTGTCTGCATGATTGAAAAGCCCTTTAGTGTCTGTATTTTGTTCCTCACATAGGTATTTGTACACTGTGATTTAAGTTAGCCTTTAAACTTCTCTGATGGCCACTGAAGGAATTGACTGGGGGGGTGTGGTGTACACACACATATACACACACACACACACATGCACACAATTGTTAGCGATAAGCTGGGTGGGGTATGTGTGTAGGAATTTATTTGCTGTTGCATGCTTTAGCTATAATTTAGCTATTTACATTAAGCAGGGAGATTGGACAGGGAAGAGTTGTAAATTATTACCTTGCTAGGGCAACTACTGCTACAAAGAGATGCTTGGGCTTTTGATCATATATTGAGATGTGGTACTTTACCAGCATGGGTCTCATTCAGGCAATGAATTGGCAAATACAATCTTTAAAAAAATATATCTGAGTCCTGTTGATGAATGTGCTTTTCTGGACTGCAGCATTTGAGCCAATTTATAGCTGCTTAGATTTGCACAGAATATCTTTCTTATATATTTTATATTCATCTGAAGAATACTAACTTCTCTAAGAACATTTGGGTGCCTGTAACTGCATTAGTGTGATAGGGTCATATCTTTTATTGGGCCAATGGTATAGCTGGGATAGAGTTAGACAAGCTTTCAAACATAAGTTTCTATCAAGTCTGACCAGAATAAGCCAAACACAGCATAGTGAAAAACAGTTGTAGAGGGGATTAAATAAGTTGCCAAGGATAATAAAGTTTACTTTGCCTGCAGGCATCCTTACATAAGGAATGGAGAACATAGGCTTGGAAATGGCCTTCTGGGTTGTGGGGTCCAGTTCCATGCCGTCACAGGTACCATGTACTATAATACTTTTCAGAAAACGACCACACTCCCATCTAAAAGCAGTTAGGGTTTTGTCCTGTCCATTCTGATTACAAGGCTCTTCCACAGCCTTACTGGTCGGATGGTTGGAAATCTTCTAATTTCCTAAATTTATTCCTGTCTACTTTACACACATTGGTTCTTGTGCCAGCACTGTCAAACATTTGTCCCATGACTTGTGCGCTGAGGATCATACGAAAGGCACAACAATTCGGGGAGCTGTTGGTATGACAGGGAGTGATGCGACTACCATCATATCCAGTTGGGGTGGCTGGGCACAGTTTAACAGCTGGGCTGACTGGGGTCACTCTTTGGCATGAGTCTGGAGTAAGGCTTGGATGCGTGCCCTGGCCCAATGAGGACACAACTTCACCACTCTCCTGCACCCCTCCAACATGCCCTTGGAATGAAAAATAATTATTTTTCCTCTCTCCTGTTTTCCTCCCAATTTATTAACAGGCAGAAACTAAATCTTCTTTCAGAGTTTGTTTTGTGAGGCTGGATAAGCAATAAGCCAAACCCCTTTGAGGTCTCATATATGAGCCAACCCCGCTTTGAGCCTCATATATGAGGCTTCTCATATATGAACAGCCGTGATCAGTAGACTAACCTTCGTCTTCACCATTTTTGAACACCAGAGCTGTAAACTGTGCAAACCTCAAAGCCACCCTGTAATCCCCCTTGTAAATCCCTTTTTAAAGTTTCCCTTTGCAGTGATATCTACAAATTGTGGCCATCTGCCATCAGTAAGACTGGTGATCGCTTCTGGCTACTGAGACCATGATGATGCCTAATTTATGCGCACACACCTGTCTCTAACCTTGTCGTCCTGCTTCCCAGCTCTCTGTCTGTTTGCCTGTTGCATGTTGTCTAAATCTTAGATTGCCAGGTCTCTGGGACAGATACTGTCTTTGTTTTCTTTGTTTCTACAGTGGGGTCATGATGCTTAATTGGGTTCTCTGGCCACAGCTGCAGTATTAAAATAATGATAATTTTCGTACCATCTAATAGGAGTCTGTTTATATGTGATGCCTTTTTCATGTGTGGGAACATCCTGTGCACGTGAAGTCTGGATTGCCTTCTTGAAAGCATTTCAAGTGAAGGTGCCTGGTTCTGCCCTGTCCTGTCCTTTCTGCAGTCGTTTACATGCAAAGTTGCCTAGTTAGGTTGGTAACATTTTCCACCCACTTTGTATTCACTTTGCTCGGTCCTTCACTGGCCCGCGTCTTGAGTGTCTATTTATGTCAATGTGAGATAAGTGCAAATACTACTAATGACATGGATACTTATCCAGCAAAATATTGCAGTGCTTTTGCATGACAGTAGTCCCACTGGGCTTAGTCCAACTCATTGAAGTCAGCAGGAGGTTTTCCATTAGCTTTAAGGAGAATGAGATAAGCCCTATCCATGTTAATGCTTAGAGCTAAGCACGTGCTTAAGAGCACTGTGGAATGGAGCTTGGGCTGAGGCTGGCACTACTATGTTCATTAGCAAAGGTAGGGGGCTGCTGCTTCTCCTGTTTTGTGCTGATCTAAGTCCCAGGTCTTTTTTTTTTTAATAGTAGAAATGCTTAACGTGATGTTTCTGCTGTGCTACAACCCAAGTTTTGTTAAGTACTCCACTGATTCACTGAAGATTTTATTAATTCAGTGTGGGGATAGAGCTGGAGCCAGTCCATACCACATTGTATCCTAGGCATTTTTGTCATTTCTGCAGAACTGATTCCTTATCTCGGCACTGCAGTAGGGAAGGGTAGGGCTTTA
The DNA here is from genome assembly GCF_001723895.1 of Crocodylus porosus. NCBI lineage: Eukaryota > Metazoa > Chordata > Crocodylia > Crocodylidae > Crocodylus > Crocodylus porosus. Next base: position 193,229,675 of record NW_017728906.1, read on the forward strand.
CCTACAGATCCAGCAACGTTCAAACTGAGGAGATTATGCTTAATCAAGGCTTCATTTATTCCACTAACTGTGTTCATCTTGAGTATCCCTAGCACAAACCAAGCGCTAGCCAAAGGAGGATGTGCTTTGTTACTACAGTCACTTTAATACAGAGCAAATGGAGAGAGCTTTAAATGTGGATTTGATGGAAACAATTTTGCCATGGAATATACACGAATAAGCTTTCTTTTTACTTCTTAATTAAAATCTCCACCTGTATTATCAAAATACATATGCCGGGATGAAATGTTTTACAAGGTTTTTTGCCAAATAAATTCCACAGAGATTCAGCTAAAGTCTAATTTCTTCCTTTAATTGGCATGTGCCACATTGGGAGCCCCAAGCCAACTGCTGATTATGAATTGTCCTTACTTAGCTAATGCTTGCATTTTCTTGTTGGCAGGTAATATTTACTGAGCCAGATGGTGGCTATTACCATATTCATAACGTTTTGTGTAACTGTTGAAGACTAAAATCATCCGGGCACAAAGGAAGTCTCTCCTAAGCTCCCATATTCACTGCCATAAGCCCTCTGACTCCCAGGGTGATGCAGCATGTGAGGGACCATACGCACTGGGTAGCCTTTTTTCAGTGGCTTGAATGACGATATCAGGCTGCTCTCACTGCAATGATACTCATTCCTTCAAGAGTCAGGTATTTGTGATCTCGTGCAGCGTAGCAAACGGATTTTTTCTTCTCTCACTTTTTCAGACAAGCTCAGCTGGAGGCCCCTGAGCCTACAGCTTGGAACGTCTCTTTCAAGAGCGTTTAACTCGACAGAGTTTATATAAGGAGAGAAAATAAAAGGTAACTTCTCCCAGGGCAGAGCTATCCTCACTGGGCTACGGAGATACCTTCCCTTTTGCTTGCTCTGCTTTTAGGCCGCAATTCTTGCCTGCGCAGCAGATCAGCTTCCACAGGAAGGGTGGAGAGCGTGCCCACCTGAGCCGGTTGTATAGTCCGGTGAGAAGCGCCGTCCTAGGAAGCAGGAGATGGCAGCTTGAATTCTCTCAGGCAGTGGGTGGCCTAGAGCCCAAGCGTGCTTCCTGGACAAGCGCTTTAATCACTAGGATGCAAAAAGGTAGAAGGCAGAGGCAAGACCATCATCAGCTGCCTTTGCTGCTCTGGACTCTGATTTGAAATTTCTGGGTTGATCTTGGGAATCATGTGCATGCTTGCACTCCTATCAGTGCTGATATTGTGTGGCACCCTTGGGTTCCTTGGCACCCTGATTGAGAATCGCTGGACTAGGCATTTTGGATCTCTAGTGAACTTATTATTTATTTGAGAGGCATTTAATATGCAGATCTGAGTCAGGTGTTTCAACTGTGGGAATTCAGACGCGTACCTTTGGCTAGCAATGAACACAAATATTACTGCTTGGTCCCCCAGGGAAATAATGTGTGAGGCATGTCCCAGTGCCCTAGATCTCTGCATGGGGTTGTTTCTGCACTCCGTTTTGTGCCCACACACCACCTACTTTTGCCTCTTGTGCACACACTGGGCACTTACACACATGCAGGGCGGCTGTTGTGATACACTGTAAATCCAGCACATCGAGGCAGACTCCATTAATCGAGTCTGCTGGAGTGCGGAAATTAATGTGCTCCAGCAGCCTCCAGAGTCACGTGTATCAGTGTCTCCGCGCTGAACAATCGCACCGGGGTGCTTTGAACTAAAGCTCACTGAATGAGCTTTAGTTCAAAGTGCGCTGCCGCCGTTTTTTCACTCTAAGGATGCTGATACACATGATGCTCAGGCACTTTTAATTAGCATGGCTTGCTAATGAAAGTGCCTCTCCCCAACAATCTCCCACTTGTTGGAGGGGTTGGGCTCCTTGGCGTGATTCGTGCGTGCTGTGAACCCAGTACCTCCTCCTGGACATGCCAGTGAAGTAAGGGAGATAGCTGCTCTGTGCTGCGGCACACCAGATCTGTTAGGCTTCTCAGCAGCAGACCAGTTGTGCTGTCACGCTGAGGAAGAGGCCAACGGGACTTCAGTTGCTTCTCTGCATAGACGCTGGTGCTTGGTGGGCATTAAGTGCTTTCAGGCATTAAGTGCCATATTTCCTTGACCTGTCTCACTCCCTTGCATCCAGGTGGCTGTTTTCATGACAAGACATGTGGTCTGGAGCTGGGTCAGCTTCATCTCTAGCCATCCTGATGGCAGAAATTACCCTAAGGGTCTCAGCATCAGCTGCCAAACTCGGCATCTGTTTTGCCTGGATCAGGATCTGTGTTCTGATTAGTGATGATGGTGCTAGTCTCCCCTCTGGCACTTCTGCCCTCCTTATCAAGGTTCAGATTTGGCACTGGGCAAAGTCTAATGGCAAAACCTACTGTGTAAGGGTAGTTGTCCTTTTCAGGAGGAACAGTAAGCCTCATTAAGAAAGCCCAGCTGCAGGGCATTTGGGTAAGCAGGAAGTGTCCCATGAGAGCTTGAAAAGCTGCTGGAAGTGTAAGGAAAAGGAGGGGGAAGTACATTGTGAAGGGACCAGATCGCTCCAAGGAGCTGTTAGGCTTTACTGGGGCCAGAGCAAAGCTCCCCCCTTAGTGTCTGAGACAGAGCAGAGGTGTAACCGGGGTGGTATTAGTATAGGTACCCCCTTTTCAAATGAAGGGACGGAGTGGGTGCTGACGTGCTGGGGAGGTGAAACTGCCTGCTGGATGCAGTTTCCCTTCTCCCCCCATAGTGTGAGGCCAGGACACATGATAAACTTAGCTATGGACAAATTTAATAAAACATAAAAAGTTATAATATATATACATATAAATACAGGAACTAGAAGTAATATATATATACACACACACACGCATACATACAGAGCTATATATAGGTGAGGGGTCAGAAGGTAAAAACAAGGGTCACATTAAAAGTTATGAAGTCTTCTACTCTACTGGGGTGTGAAGTTACAAAGCATGAGGTGCAGAGTTCACAAAACTGGAGGCGCAGAGTTCACAGAAAACAAAGATTAGCACACTGCCCGACCACAACTGTTGTGCACTGAAAGAAACTACCCCGGGCGGGGGGGGAGGGGAAGATGGCAAAAGAAAGCAAGGCTGGGTGCCCTGAGACCCTAAGGGGCTATCATAACTCTGCTCAACTTACCCAGCTGGTCAGGCCCTGACCCTAGAGCCCTTCCCTTTGGGGCATCTCCCCAGCTGGGGATGCCAGGAGGGGGCAGACCTCCCTCTCCTGTGGGAACCCCCATTTTCTGGGCGACTCATGACTCCTCCAGGCACCGACTATGCAGCACCTGCCTCCCGTGTGAGTTGTCTTCACCTCCTGTGGAGGGCCTAAGCTGTGTTGGGCTCTCCCAACCTCCTGGGTTGCTCGTGGCCCTGTGCAGTGTCCCAAGCACCGATGGCCCCTCTGCTCCCATGCCTGGCCTTGTGCAGGGTTGGAGACCTGAGTGGCTGCATGCAGCTCCAAGGCCTTGGTCTGATCCTGGACCCTCCGTGCACCGATTGTGCACTGCTGCCCTGTCTCATGCAGGGGGGTTGGAGATCCAGGCCATCTTGTACTGCTGCCAGTGTCTTGGTCCCTATCGGACCCTCTGTGCACTGGCTGCACACTGCTTGCCCTGCTTCATGCAGGGGTTGGAGGGATTTTGATTTGTTTAAAAGACTGAACAAATTCCCGTGCATAGCCAGCGGGCTAAGCAACCCACTTAGACTTTTAAAGAAATCTAGGAACTTACCCACAAATCCTCTCCCCACACATTAGAAGGAACTTCAGCATTAAGGCTGCACGTTCAACCTTAGCTTTGTGTGCAATGTGTAGGCTTTGTGCCTTGAACCTATTAAGCTTTGGGGTTTAACCAAAGTTATCAGTCTGCACTTGTTCATACAAATTCTTCACTTGAACAAGCACAAACACACTTGCAGTTCCTTGCCTAGCACTTTTCAAAAATGGAGTATTAGTTTGATTTATATTTGAATGCTTATTTTGTTCTTTGCTGTTATGACAAGATCCACTGGTTTTCCAAGGCAAGGATAGATGTGTCAATAGGTGTGTCTACATTAAATATTTACTGCAGAGCTGACTAATTAGCTCTACAGTAAAGTGTCACCATGTACACGTGCAGTGCTATTAAGCTGAAGTGAACTAATTAACTCTGCCACAGGATAGTACCTGCCACCTCAAGTACTATTCTGTGCTGGAGTTATTTACACTGCTGCTTTGCAACTATAGATGCTGACCAGACCGGGCTGGGGCACAAGGGTGCTACAGTGCGGGGCTCCCTGCTGGCTAGCCCCACACTGGAGCACCCTGGTGCCCCAGCCAGCCCCTCTGCAGCACATTGAGGCAGGGTGCAGCAGTCCCCGGCTGGCAGGCTGGCCCCCCGAGGCCCCCTGCCAACCAGAGCTGTGCTGCCCAGGCTCAACGTGCCACAGTTCTGAGTGCACGTGTAAATGCTGCACTCGGGAGCAATAATTTCCAGTGCAAACTGCATCCAGTATGTAACTGTAAGAAACTGGGATGTGGGTCATCTGGCTAAGTGGTTAGGTCTGGGGTTCGCAACCAGGAAGAAAGAGGAAGGTCAGACGCTGAAATCAGGAAATGAGCCAATAACTGGAGAGGGAGTTGGAACAACTTTATATTCCTGACTAAGCAGTGTCTCCCGTGACTGGAGGCGCACTGTGGGGGGTGGGTGTGGGGGGTGACAAGCAGGGGTGACCTGCAGCCACTTGTGGCTGCATTGGCAGCCAGCAGGGGTGGGGGGGGCGGCAACTGGCTGCAGAAGCTGGCGGTTTTAGCAGTGGCCAATCTCATGGGGTGTATGTGCCCCACCGTGCCCCCCTACACATCACCTGTGTTTGTATTGACTAGTCCAAGTGCCACTAGTAGGTGCAGTCCTAAATACTTGGGTTGGTGGTCGCAGCAGTCAGGCCCTCAGGGGGGCCAGTCCTGCAGTTAGCTCAGATATCCAATCTGCTTGTCCAGCCAACATGTCACTAGCCTGGGCTGATTGTACACTGGCCTGTAGATCCAGGCAATAATCGTGTTGTTCAGTAAAAGTAGGAACTAGAATGATTTGGTATGAATAGAGTCAAAATAAACAGTGGGTTTTAGGTATATTCACTCAACAATTTATTGATGTGAGAAAAATGTACTTCAAATTTGAATTCTGTGTGGATACATGTACAGCTTTTTGCAGATAAAAAGGAGAACTCTTAAGATGAAGGGGGCCATATAGGTAAGCTGGAGAGAATGACCAGTGACTTTATGTGAATGAGATGCTGGCTGGCTTCATATCCTTGTTTGACCTTCTGAGGATGGACAGAAGTCAGGTGTCTGTGCTGTGATTTTTATTATGTCTGTCACTTGCCTTTGATCCTATTGACCATGAGATATTGCTGGCTTGAACCTGATACCTTGTAGCATCTGAATATGCATCAGATTTAGGTTTAGCTATGGCTCAGCAGATTTATCATCAAAAAAATATACAAATCTCTATCATCAAAACTTTCTTTTTCTTTACACCACTTATCTTTTGGATGACCTATGTTTTATGTCATACAGGTCAGGCTAAATTGTCCCTTAAAAGCTATAGTCATAAAGGTGAGGCATATTTTCTTTGAATAAAGCTCAGACTTGTAGTTCATCAGATAGCAGTGTAGTTTTTCAAGTACATTATATGCAATCTCCGGCAGGTGGTGCTAAAATACTAGGATTGTGCAATCAAATAAGAGTTAGTTGTAAAAAGAAAAAAAGTAAAGCATAAGGTTTTTGCCTGAACACAGATCCATTAAATCTGAGTGCAGAAAGGTGCCTCTTCTTCCCAATGCGTTTGTACCGGCTAGGTTAGAATTAACAATGCTTTTGTTGTCCCCGAAGTGATGCATCATGCACACACAGGGTGGCCATTGAGATACCTCAAGAATAGAGGACAGTTGCATTGTCCCCACCACCATGAATGTGCGTGCCTCCCCAGGCTGGG
>NW_017728906.1:193237647-193241472 GCF_001723895.1 Crocodylus porosus
TATCCAATCTGCTTGTCCAGCCAACATGTCACTAGCCTGGGCTGATTGTACACTGGCCTGTAGATCCAGGCAATAATCGTGTTGTTCAGTAAAAGTAGGAACTAGAATGATTTGGTATGAATAGAGTCAAAATAAACAGTGGGTTTTAGGTATATTCACTCAACAATTTATTGATGTGAGAAAAATGTACTTCAAATTTGAATTCTGTGTGGATACATGTACAGCTTTTTGCAGATAAAAAGGAGAACTCTTAAGATGAAGGGGGCCATATAGGTAAGCTGGAGAGAATGACCAGTGACTTTATGTGAATGAGATGCTGGCTGGCTTCATATCCTTGTTTGACCTTCTGAGGATGGACAGAAGTCAGGTGTCTGTGCTGTGATTTTTATTATGTCTGTCACTTGCCTTTGATCCTATTGACCATGAGATATTGCTGGCTTGAACCTGATACCTTGTAGCATCTGAATATGCATCAGATTTAGGTTTAGCTATGGCTCAGCAGATTTATCATCAAAAAAATATACAAATCTCTATCATCAAAACTTTCTTTTTCTTTACACCACTTATCTTTTGGATGACCTATGTTTTATGTCATACAGGTCAGGCTAAATTGTCCCTTAAAAGCTATAGTCATAAAGGTGAGGCATATTTTCTTTGAATAAAGCTCAGACTTGTAGTTCATCAGATAGCAGTGTAGTTTTTCAAGTACATTATATGCAATCTCCGGCAGGTGGTGCTAAAATACTAGGATTGTGCAATCAAATAAGAGTTAGTTGTAAAAAGAAAAAAAGTAAAGCATAAGGTTTTTGCCTGAACACAGATCCATTAAATCTGAGTGCAGAAAGGTGCCTCTTCTTCCCAATGCGTTTGTACCGGCTAGGTTAGAATTAACAATGCTTTTGTTGTCCCCGAAGTGATGCATCATGCACACACAGGGTGGCCATTGAGATACCTCAAGAATAGAGGACAGTTGCATTGTCCCCACCACCATGAATGTGCGTGCCTCCCCAGGCTGGGTGGGGCACGGCGAGCTCCTGCCGGCGGTGTCAGTGGTGGGTGCATGGCGGTGGCAAGCAGAGAGCTCCTGCAAGCAGCTGCAGCGTTGTCTGCGGCAAAGGTGGGCTGAGTGGGGAGCTCCCACAGGCGGCTGCAGTGGTGTCGGCAGCGGGAGGGCGCCAAGAGGTGTAAAATAGAGGACATAAAGGCATCCGGTTTCATATCAATAGAGGACAGAGGACCAGAAAACTGGACTGTCCTCTATAAAACCGGATGAATGGCCACCCTATGCGCGCACCGGGCGTCAGCCACTTTTACTCTTTAGTATTGTCAGTCTTTTGCAATTCTACAGCAGTATCCAAATCTGAAAGTTCTTTACAAAGGGGAATTCATTGAATCTGACTGTGTCCCAGGGAGGCAGGAATTAGTTACAATTTCCTTTGTTACATGTATGGAAAGTAAAGCCCAGAGTTATCCAATATCAGGCAAGAAATTTGGGACCAGGCCTTCTAACTGCCAGACCTGTCCTACGGGATTACCCTTTGGTCAAAATCTCTCCCCAGGGCATTTAGGAAGAAATCTGAGCTCTATGCTGTGTCCAAAGTACTGAATTCAAGATCATAATTCATCATGTAATAAGGATTTGATATACAAGAGCCTTAGTAAGGGATTGAGACTGATTGATACCAGGGGCTGCAGCTACACAAGTTCAGCTGGATGCTGGGGAGCTCTGGGGGATCATCTCTCCACCAGGCCAATGTATGGTAGTGGAGCCACTCCAGGCCTACTTTTTGTACCTGTCCACAGGTGTGATGGAAGATCAACATCTGCATAGAAACAAATCTAGTCCTGCATCTTCCTCCATCTAACTCCACAGTGGGAACCCTTGTGGAGCTGGGCTGTGCACTATACATGAGGCACTTGGTGCCGTCAGTCTTGTGAAGGCCTTTCCCCAGGACCTTTTCAGTGGAACTGCACTGGTTCTACACAGGAGCTGACCTACACTTGACAGGAGGCAGCGTTTATTCTTCATCACAGTGTGCACTTCTTTTTAACTTTCATAGATTAAAAATACTGTATTTAAGTTTCCCCCCCCATCTTATAATTGTATATAAGGAAATATCACTAAATACATTGTCTATCATTAAACTGCTGCCAAAAGCAGCATGTGCTCAGCAATGGAAACCAGCTATGAAGCTGATTAAATGCAGCCAACAATAGGCATGACTAGAAAACACATACCCGCATTGGGCAAATATACTGATAGGAACCATTATTTTTGGTGTGTGTGGCCCTTAAAAAATGGGCAGATGTTCCCTCTGCAGGGTACTGGCACTGGGTTTAGAGGTACTACAACACCAGGCTGGTACCAGGACAGCCAGAGTCAGCCCTGACTCTTCCTCTCAGGGCCAAAAATACTATGCTTAATCATAGCCAAAAAAGCCAAGATGATGTTGGGAACCTAAGCATAAGTTAATGCAGCCTATCTGAATAAGACATATGGTAATGCCCGTTAAGTGCAGTCCCCCTCACTGATCACATCTACATGAGACCCTGACTGCACAGTTGTTACTACACAGCCATTTAGTATTTGCATACACAAGCACTGAATGACTGCAGTAACCAGTGTTACTGCACAGCAGTGTCCCCAAATGGCTTTTTGGTGATGCTTATTGCACAGTAGCTCATTACTACTGTGCAGTAGCATTACACATCACATTTTGTGCCAACCAACACTACTGCACAGTAGTAAGTCAGTGTCTTGTGTAGACACAGCCACTGCCAATGATTTTTAAGTCATGGTGAGCCACAAATTTGCATACAGTTCACTCAGAATCCTGTTGTCACCCCCTCTCTCAGCCTGAGGCATATGATTAGTATGGGCTGGCCTCCATGAGGTAAAGCTAGCCCAGGTTGTCCTGCACCTTATTTGCATATAAATTTTTGGAGGATCCCAGGACTCGTGACAAGAACACCTGGTTTTAGTCATGAGTAGGGGCTAATTAACACATGGATCCTTTGTGGAGGGTATGTGGAGGACACATGTACTGAGCAGTGCTGAGGTGGGGTCACTGTGACTTGAAATGCCATTGACTCTGCTGGGGTCTGGGGCAATGAACTATATGGCAAAACATGAATCCTTGGTTTTGGACTAATATCATGCATAGTTTGTACTATGTGTAAGTAGATGTTAAAGTGTTGCTTAAAAGCGTGTTTATGGAATGCCTGTGCTAAGACTTGCACCAGCTTCAAAAAAAGATAACATGCATCCTTCCAGACCAACCTGGTGGCCTTCTATGATCAGATTACCACACCATTAGATGCAGGGGTAGCAGTGGACATAGTCTTCCTGGACTTCCAGAAGAGATTCGACACTGTCTCTCACCCTGTTCTCATTAAGAAACTGGGGGACTGTGGTGTTGACGCCCACACAGTCAAATGGGTCACCAACTGGCTGGAGGGCCGCACCCAGAGCGTGGTAGTGGATGGGTCCTTCTCAACCTGGAGGGACGTGGGCAGTGGGGTTCTGCAGGGCTCGGTCCTCGGGCCCGCACTGTTCAACTTCTTCATCAGCGATTTGGATGAGGGGGTAAAATGCACCCTGTTCAAATTTGCTGATGACACTAAGATGTGGGGGGATGTGGGCACACTGGAAGGAAGCATCAGGCTTCAATCAGACCCAGACAGGCTACAAGGGTGGGCGGATGTGAATAGGATGGGATTCAACACAGACAAGTGCAAGGTGATGCACCTGGGGAGAAACAACCGGCACCATACCTACAGGTTGGCGAACTCCCCTCTTGTCAGCACGGAGGCGGAAAAGGATCT
>NW_017728906.1:193241904-193245348 GCF_001723895.1 Crocodylus porosus
AAGTGGTGCTGGCTCCTACCCTGGGGGTCTTTAAGAGGAGGTTAGATGAACATCTTGCTGGGGTCGTTTGACCCCAGTACTGTTTCCTGCCACAGCGAGGGGTCGGACTAGATGATCTACTCGGGTCCCTTCCGACCCTACAAACTATGAAACTAATTCTGGATAAACTTAATACATGGGTACTATATGAAAGTTGCTGTAGCCATGTTTAATTCTGAGGCTGCTGTTTTCAGATGTGCTCCTCACTTCCATGTGCTCAGGATCTGACAGTAAGGAGAGGGGAAAGGGGCTGCCAGGGGAAAATGTTGGGGGGAAGTAGAGAGCAAAGAGCTATCTGATCCCCCATATTTATTTTCCATGCTGTAGCAGAGGGAAGGGGACAAATTCAGGGCAAACCTCCAATAATTAGAATCGGTACCTGGAAAACTATAATATTTAAAAAAAAGTTCCATATGTAGCATCTAATTATTGGGGAGTGGGTCTTTTAATAATCAGGGTTGTTTTCTATTTGAGTAAATATGTTAACAGCTAAAAATAAGAGAAGAGTATAGTTAGTAGGTGTGTTAAAATGCACATGAGCATGGGAACTGGGGGAGCAGGCTGCTGCTCCAGTGGGCAGTGTCAAGCAATATGTGCTATAGGACTGTGATGAGGTCTGTGCTGCCAACTCTCATGATTTCATTTTCCAGTCTCATGATAGGTGGTGGTTTCCTTAAAGCCCAATTCTGGGAGTCATGTGAAAACATGCACACGTCAGCTTTCATTTGTTCTAACCCATGTGGTTATAGATGGGGACCTGAAAACATGATCACTGCCCATCCCAATGGCTCTGAAACCAGAGAGAATGCATATATATTAATTTATTTATTTGATTATTTATTACACATTTTATACTACACACACACACATTTTTTAATTTCATGATTTCCAAGCAGACCTCAGCATTTCTGGGGAGCCTGATGCAAGGAGTTGGAACAGCTGGCATTGATGACACACCAGAGTTACTGCTAGCTGTCTGAGCTGCCTTTGCTCCCTTCCTTCCCCACCCCAAACACACATATTGTTTCTATCAGGTGTGGCTGCACCCATGGCAGGAGGAGGAGAAGGAAGGAGGAGAAGGCTGCACATCACAGCAACAGCAGATGAGATGCCTGAATAACTATCAACAAAGCAGTAAGTTTCCTTTTTTAATTAAACTTTTGCAGGGGTTGTCATTCTGGGGACTGTCTGTGCTATTGCCTCAGAGTTATTCGCAGAGAGAGGTAGTTAGCCATGTCAGTCTGAAGTCAGCAGAAGACAGGACAGATATACACCTTATAGACTACCTAAACTTATGTGTCTCTGATTTTGTTAGTCTGTAAGGTACAACTTCATAGTGATTAGACCAGGATAGCATAGAACAGTAAGTGCCAATTTGGACGACTAGCTTGCAAGCTCACCGTCCTTTTGCCAGTTTGGGTCAGAGGAATTAGAGGTGAGATCATCGCGGCAGTCTGCCCAGGGTAATGGTGAGCTATGATTTTCAGTCACACAATTGCAGCTTCGGTGGTATGTGAATAATACAATGAATGGCTCTCACCTGCTCACGCTGATCCTCTTTCTAAGGGGAATGGCAGACTGGCTACATGTGGAGTCAAGAGCTCACAGAGGAGGATGTATGGATGGAACAAGTTGCTACACCATGGGGCGCATCTACGTGTTCATTAATGTGCCATACGTTTAGTACCTGTAGTGATGGGTACTAACTTAATGTGCTGCAATCGGTGCTACTGTGCATCAGTGCAGATGAACTTATTTTCGGTGAAGTTTCTGCGCATTAGATTAAATCTACTGTGCGTTAGCATGGGTGTTGCCCACCATGCTAATATGCAGCAGAATTAGTCTTTTGCGCATTAAGCATCTTGAGTAGACGTGCCCTATGTCCCTGTTTCAAAACTGCATTTAACATTCAGCCCCAAGATGGGGGATATAGCACATACACCTGATAAAAAAATACTGTACTATACCTGATTGTAGTCAAAAGGCTGAAAACGAGAAAACAATAAAAGCTTCCAAGATCTTCACCTACAGAATAACGCAATATCAACCCATGAAGGCTTCTGAGTAAATGATGTTCTGTGATCTACCATCAGACTAAACCTCTTGTATAGTATTATTCAAAATCCCTTAGTAGGGTTATTAATAGACACCTATGGCTCTAGAAATGTCTTTAAATCTCATTCACTTTCATTTAAGCTGTGTGTTTATTTTTTGCATTTCTCTCAGCTGGGACAGGGAAAATAATCTGCCTGCCTGTTTGTCTGTCTCCTGTTAACCACTTCAGTACTGAAGTGCTTCACTCTTCTTTTTCCATTAAACTCTGAAGCCAATTTCAAGGCAAAATTACTTTTTTCTGTAAACCCATTCCTCTGAATAAAGGCACATGAAAGCACTCCTTTTACTCTTTTAGGTTTTACAACTGACAACCAAAACTGAGACTTACACTTTTAGCGTGTCCCTCTCAACACTCCTGCTCTTCAGCACTTCAAACAACCTGATATGGCTTTCCTAAAGTTATTAAAATCTGCTTCAATCTGTTTCAGATTAATTGGCACTGCTTCTCTCTTTTATACAAAGTAAGCAATATACAGTCCTTTAAGAAAAAGAGCGAGTCACTCATTATTGTCTGGACTTGATTCTTTTGGTTGGTGACAGCAAAGCATGTGGGACTAGTTATGTGAGCCCAAGTTTATGTGGATTCCAGGTAGCTGGCATTTCAGGCACATCGAAGAGACTGTCCTGGCACTGCATTCACTTTGCACGATACCTTCCATCTTGAAGGCAACGTGGATGTTTCTGAGCTTTGTATGGATTTCAAGATATAACAGGCACTCCAGCACCTTCTCTTATGAGCCACAGCACGGAGAGATGGATTCATAAGGTGACCGCTCCTTTCATCTACACTGGAGCAACTCCACTGCCATCACAAGTAACTGGGAATAGGATTTGGCCTCATTATTATGGAGTCCTATAGAGATAAGTCCTAGATATTGTACAAACACTTAGCCTCTTGTTGCACGTTACACTAGCTGCACAAATGTTTGGCGTTAAGGCTAACTTGTGTTTGGAGCAGTTGTACTTCACACCGGCAGGGGCCGGGAGGGCTGAAAGGTAAGAGTCCCACCCTGCCTCCCATTCCGGGCTTCCCCCGGCCCCCTGGGGCTCCTTCTGCCCCTTCCTTTCCATTACTCATGGCTGCCTGCATTGTCTGTGCCACGGGAACAGTCAGGGAAGTGTTAATTGACCTTCCCGACCAGTCACCACTACCAGACTGCTGCTCTTCTCTGGGCTGAGCCTGCCCAGAGAGGAACAGTGGCAGTGGCAGCTGGACAGGCAGGTTAACCCTTCCCTGCTTGCTTCCCAGTATGGGCAGCCACAAGTAAGCCAGAAGAAACGTGGGGTACA
>NW_017728906.1:193245448-193256947 GCF_001723895.1 Crocodylus porosus
GCAGTGAGCAAGGATCTGGGGCACTGGGGAGGGCGGAGGGGTCAGTGAGCCTGCTAGGGGCCAGCAGGGAAGGTGTAGATTAGAGTGGCTACGATTTAGAGATGAAGTAGACAAAAGGTGGATGGGAAACAGACACAGGAAGGTGAAGTGACTTTGTTGAAGTTCCTCCAGCAGGTCAATAGCAGCAAGAGGAAAACCCAGATCTTCAAAGTAGCAGCCCAGATCTGTGTCCAGTGGAACAGGCCACCTCTTTCTGGACGATGTGGTTTCAAGAACATTAAGCACATACACAGACATCCTGTAAAAATGGCACTATTGGCCACATCTAGCTAGATTGCTCTTGTCCTAATGGCCCATTTGAGAGTATCCCAGTTCTATTTGGTGATATTTCCTTTGATTCTCAAGGACAGAGATCCCTGATCGCATGGGTTTTGCTTGTGTTTTGGGTATCTGTTGAAGACCTTTCAGTGAATAACTGAGCTTCACCATGCAACCTTTATTAGCAGATTGTGGCTCTGCCTTAGCTCCAGACCAAGCTGTTACTGCTGCAATCATCTGGCGCAGTCGCAATCTGCTGCCTGCACACTCCTGCCCCGGGCATTCAGGCTGAAGACTGTGGCTCTGCCTTGGCTCTGGATCACACTATCACTGCCACAAGACCTCAGACAAGCTCTGGAGCAGCTCTGTGCCCTGCCACTTGCCCTGCCAGTACTGCTGGAGCTGGTTTCCATGGAAACCCTGGCCTCATGCTATCATAGTACAGCTGCTGCTGGGGTCTCCATGGAAACTGGGCCCAGCCATGCAGGCAGGGGCTGCTGGGAAATGGAGTCCAGCTGGCCGCCAGATTTGCCATTTTGCTGACCCCTGCATTACAGGGTAGCATCACGTTGTGCCAGTGATGGGGATAGTGAGTCCTGTAGATCCAGGTTTGCTAGGACAATGGGCATGCCACAGTAAGAAGAATCAGCAGCCCAGCTTTATCATCCATAGAACTGTAGTATTAATCACGTATACATGATTAACACCCAAAGGCCCCGATTAGGATAAAGGCTCTATTTTTCTGGATGGGAAGATAGTTTGGCAAGCCCAGATGTGCTTATAGCCTTGGAACAAAATGCTGGATCTCTCCTGAGATCTTTTTGCTTCTTTTCCAGTATCCCAGACAATCACAATAGTGGGCCCACCAAAAAACCAACTATGATTTAGCCCTGGATACATTTTCAACTAATTTTGACATGCAAGTCTATGTTTCAAATACAATGAATATCATTTCAATATTGGCATGTATCAGGCTTGTACCAGAGGAAGACACGTCCAACCAGCTAACATTTATAATCCCCTTTAGGAAGCAGTGATGATTTTTTTTTTTACCTGACAAATCCCCACTGTGTCAAAGATCTTGTAATTGATCTTTGTCATTAAATTCAATAATGCCCAAATTTACAGATCTACCTTGTTTCAGGCTAATATAGATAAATGAGGTTCACGGTGAAATATTGACTTTTACTTGGCACCTATGCACCTCAGCACTTTATGCATTTGATTAACATACAAGCAAGGCTGTAAAATCAAATAAATGAATGCAAGGAGTAATGTTTTATTCTACTTAAATGATATATGAGGCTCAGCTATTTATACTGGGGGAGAAGGGGAGAGAAATGTAAAGCTAAGCCAATTTGAGGAATGCTGATACAGGAGATTTGGGGAAAAATTGATATCCATGTGAGGAAACTTCTGTCGTGAAAGTCAGAACACCATGTAGTGGTATAAAGCTCATTTGTCTGTGCCACTCTTATGGCATATGCCTCATACAGTCAAACATTAAATACAAGTCATTTTGCAGAAACACAAGAAAGAAACATGGCACACATTTTTAAGTTAGCTATTGGCACATCTTACTGAGGGTTGTGGTGTAGTCTCTATTACCTAAATCTTTACTTTGGGATTGGATTTTTTTCCTAAAAGATATCCTCTAGCTCAGTTACAACTGTTGGGCTTGTAGGAGGAATTAAATCAAGGAAGTGGCATGGCCTGTGTTATGTGGGAGGTCAGATGGCAACGGTCCCTTCTGGTGTTAAAATCTATGAACTACATAATGAGTTTCCTATATTCAGATACAAGAGAGCTGATGCTGTTGCTATTGCATTGCTAATTTATTATGAATGGAGGCATCTAGTTTCCAGATGGATCCTTTCAGAGGCATGATGCCATAAAAAGAACATCACCACTATTGAAGGAATTGTTCAGACCTCATTAGCAGGAAGGAGGGCAGGGGGACTTTAAAATAGCTTATCTGGCAGTTGGACAATTTGAATTAAATTCCTTGGGCTGCCACAGGCTCCCCGTAGGAGAGTGGGTAACCCGGTTAGTCTCTCTGTGCCTCAGTCGTCTTTTCTGCAAAATAGGTGCTACACCAGTTCCCTAACTCTTGGGGGTGTTGTGAGCTTGGCATGCAATACAGACCGTGAGGTGCTTCTGTACAGTGCTGCCTAGGTAAGTGCTGGTTCGTGGTCCCTTTTGTTGCTTGTGGGGAGTTTAAAACCATGATGCAATACAGCCTATTTATAACAAATCCCCATAGGTCTGGAACAAAACCTTATTCAAAGAGGGTTAGTCAGTTTATTTCACCATTATAATGAAAAGATTAGTTGCTAAAGACCAGGGTTTGGTCATGAACAGGGCTGGTTACTAGGAGTGTGCAAAGTGGGCCCTGTTTGATTTGTATTTGTATTTGTATTCAGATTCAGCCCATATCGGGGACAGTGATTCTATTCATTGATTCAGATCGCTGCCCCCGATTGGATTCGGCCAAATCCAAATCTGAAGATTTTATCAGTGATTCGAACATAGACACAGCTTGAAATGTTTTTTCTACATACCTTGAGGTACCAGCATGGCTCATGAATGCTGTGATGCTGGGGTGGATGGAGCATCCCACAGGAGTGGAGGGGCCCCCCTGTTGGCTACAAAGCACCAACTCACAGGATCATCATAAAATTCTAGTTTATTGGACGGATGCAAAAGTCAGACCATAAACCTTGGTGCTGATTCCCTCAAACACACACACAGTCATGCATACACACACACACTCACAGTAGATAGCTGTGAACACTAAGCACTGGTGTCAAGATATACCTATTCCCAAGTGCTGGAGTCTGCCATCGATGGCCAGTCGAGGCTTCTTTCAGTGTGATGTTGCTGCAGAAGAAGTTGTACTGTAGCTCACACTATTAAATATAGAAACCTAGTAAAATGAAAATCTGTAAAATTTAACATTATTTTTGGACTTTAAATTCAGGTGACTTTGATTGGCTACTTGAATAAAGGATGTAAAAGATCTAGATGAAACTTTGTGGCCTTAAATTCAGTGAAAAATCGATGTTGCTGTTTGACCTATTTGATACATTTGAATGGCAATGATGGTAGCCAGCCTGGGTGTGTCTGATGAGTGTGCATGTGTGGTTTGTGGTGCTTCAAAGCTGTTTGAGGTGCTGCAAACCACATGCGGTGCATGTGCACCCATTCAGCATGGCACCAAAATTTGTGCTGCCAGAAACAGAGCCTGGCTGGCCAGAGTCACACTCTGGCTGCTAGCCAGGCTCTGAGTGGCTGGATTGGCATTGCTGCTGCCCTGTGAAACCCCCAGGAGCCCAGATAAGGCTACTGGGGCCAGCACAGGTACTAGCCCCAGCCTCCCCTATCCCACCTGGGTCAATTGGCTGCGTGCCAGAGTGCACATGCAGGGGTGTGCCCTGGGACAAACATGTGCTGCTGCTATTTGTCCCATGGGAAATGCACATCCCTGCATGTCCACCTTTTTCCTTATTCCTTCCTTGCAGTGCAGGATCGGCCCTGGAGTAGCTGTGGTGCCCCCAGAGCCATCCTAATCCCACCTGCACTCCCAGTCCTCTATATAACCTCCCCTGTTTGTTTTTCCTGCCATGCCTTGAAGTTCCTTTTTTAATGATTGGGAGGTTGTCCCTGAGTCCTGGAGTGCTGGTACCACTCTCTACCAATCTAACCAGCTCCTCAGGTTCTCTTTGCCCTTGGTTCATTAATGCCAAAATACTCCATTTCCCATGGGTGTCTCTCTCTACCCTGGCAGATGTACTGATGCCTGGATGGCACTGTGAGCCAGGTGTCACCACTTATGGCCCAAATGGCCTTTATTTAAGCCTTAGGACTCTTAATTGTAGCCTCCTGCTGCCTCCGCAGTTACACCCATGCCTTGCAGATGTCACTTGGTCACCATTTGCCTTCCTGTATAGGCTTTGGCTTTTAAGCCTTAGCCTACAGATTACTTTGCTTATTGACTGGTAGGCTAGGCCCACGGGCTCTCCATTTCAGTCTTAGCCTCTTGTCAGCCCCTGGCTGCCTCTGCTCCGCTCTCTGGGCTCAGGCTCTGGCCCTCTCAGCCTCTGGTTGCCTGTTGCCCTACTCTCAGGGTCAAACTCTTGCCTTCTTGGCCTCAGCCTGCCTGTGCCTCACTCTCAGGGTCAGGCCCTGGCCACTGTCAGCCTCAGCCGGCTTACATCTCATCTTACATCTTATATCTGCCTGGCAGGGCCTAAAACCTGGTGTGCCCCTGCCCCTGGTGTGCCCTCAAAACCTGGTGTGCCCTGGTGGTCTCCTTTCCAGCCCTGAAGCCACCACACAGCCCTACAGTTTCAAACTAGAAGAAAAATTCAAGCAACTGCTTTAAAATCAAACAATCTGCTCCCCCATCTGAGTCAAGCCACCTCCCCACAGTCCAGCTCTGGCAGCCCTGGAAGTACCTGATGTGGCCCACAGCTTCCTCTCCTCACCAGCCTGAGCTGGCAGGAGCTCCTTTCCCAGCGGAGCACAGGGTGCACTGCCCCTCTGCCTCTGAGACCCAGGCTTATATCCCCGGGCACTTTTCTTCCTGGTCAGGTGCTCTTTACACAGGTATGTCCTTGCAGCTTACTGCCATTTCTCTGCAATAGGCACGTGCCGTCTATGGGTCTTTGGCTGCCTACTTCCTTGAAGCTAGTCCATAATGCATGGTCTTCTCCCATCTGAGGGCATCCCTGCTGCAGCTTCTCCCTTAATGTAACAGGAGCCCCTGGTTCCCTGTTGCAAGAGCCCACCACTGTCAGTCCCAATTGCAGCACCTATGTATCTATGCTGTTTCCCTGGTGCTCTCTGGGAGGGATGTTTTAGAGCACTTCACCCCATGGCTGCTGGTGGGACCTCTCTTTCCATCATACTTGTGTCCATGAGGGATGACACTTTGTGGCTTCTTTCCTACTTTTCCAGCTTAGTTTGCAGGTAGGAGTGGGAAGGCAGAGCATACTTAGAAGCACCCGCCCTGAGATGACATTCCCTTAGAGCAGTGATTCCTAACTAAGGTGCCACAGCACCCTGAGATGCCCTGAGGTCCTTTCAAGGGTGCCGCAAGATGCCACACTATGTTAGCACTGTTAGGTGTGCAAACATAATTCACAAGATAAACCCGAGGGTTTCAAATAGGAACCCACTGTTAAAAAACATGCTGCCCTGTTGCAGCCGTTCTGAGTTCTTTGCCATACAAGGATGGCTCTGTTAATTTTCTGTATTCACAAAATGAGCGAAAACTAAGAGCAGGCATTATCCAAAGGGTGACTTGAGTCAGATGAGGGATGCCTCCAGTTGGAGGATTGGTGCATCAAGTCTAAAAAGGTTGCGAGCCACTGCCTTAGAGCCTCACAGGCATAGCTGGCAGTGGGAATGCCTCCTCTCTCTCTCTTTTCACTCTGTTATTTCTTAGTCCCTGCATTTGCCTTCAGACCTGTTTACTTCACATTACTTAGTTGTGGCATTTTGGGGGCATCTTTTCCCTCATTCTTTTTTCAGGCTTCATGTGTGATTTTATTCTGCTCTTTCCTTCCCCCATGGCAGCATGTCTTTCTCTCACCATTTTTGATCATGAAAGGCACCAAGAGGCAGATCTTTGTCTGAGGTAAATCGGTGAAGCCCCACTGAAATCAAAGACATGCTTTTAATGCATGTAAAAGCTGAAAGGCCATTGAGTAATTCAGTGGCCATGAATCACTCCTGTAGCTTTGCAGAGACATCTTCCCCTTACCAAATAGTGACGAGCAGCGCAGAACTGTGGAAAACGTGCCTGGGATCATCCATGACTAGACTGCCTTCTTCACCTGCAGGATCGTTGCAGGAAGAGTTAGATTTGGACAGCAATCGAATACTCCTTTTAAACTTCCCTCTGACGTGTGGAAGCTGTTTGCACACACACGAGGGAAAATGACTAAGGGTTTGTCTACACAGGGAAACGGACGGGAATACGAGTTGCAGAATAAGGCGTTTCACAGTAGCGGTTTGGGAATAATCCCCCAGCACCTGGGGGCAACAGTTTCAGAGAAAAGGTCACATTAATATTGAAGAATAATTAGTGCACTTCCAAAGGAGAGCAATTATTCTGGAATAAAGTCACTTTTATTCTGGAAGGGAGCCACTTTTATACTTTGGGAGATGCTCTGGAATAATCTTTATGACAGAGTTTATTCTATATTGCCAGTTTTCTCATGCAGGCAAGCTTGGAGACTGGGCTTCCTGTGTCTGCAAAAGCATTTTCAGGAGACTAAATCTGACTGATCTTTTAAGCAGGGTTAGCTAAACTTCATTAAAACCCTGTGCAGACGTGGGTATTCAGAATTAAAGTGGTCTTAATTTTCATGGAGTTTCTCTCAATTCCAAAATTAATTAAGTTAAATCAAATAAAGGATACTTTAATTCTGACTAAGTGTCCACACCAGAGGTTATTTTAGTTTAACTAAATCATTATACATTCACCCATTTACTTAATTCAGATGAATATTCATGTGTGTCCTATAAACAAGCCCTTAATTTTGCTGTTTAGCTGTAGCAAATGTAAAAGCTCTGGACCTTTAGCTGTAAGTGGTGCAAAGTTTTAGGCCTAGTCTGGTTCTGACAGCAAAACTTTGAGCATACACGCACTCAAATCTTGCCTGTTGTAGCAGGACCCTCCACTGCTGGCAGAGTTACTGCATCCCCGCAGAGTGGATGGAGGGATAAGCTTGCAAAAAGTAAGATCCTGAATGACAGCCAGCATAGCTTCGTCATGGGCAGGTCTTGACTTATCAACCTCATCTCCTTCTATGACCAGGTAACTCGCCACCTGGACACGAGAGGGCAGGTTGACATTGTATACCTTGACTTCCAAAAAGCCTTTGATCTAGTATCCCATGATGTCCTTGCGAGAAAATTAGAGGATTGTGGGTTTAACTCCAAGACGGTCAGGTGGGTGAGAAACTGGCTGCAGGATAGGACCCAGAGAGTCGTAGGGAACAGATCTGTGTCATCCTGGTGACAAGTGGGCAGCGGTGTCCCACAGGGGTCGGTGCTCAGTTCAGTACTTTTCAACATTTTTATCAATGATTTGGATGTGAGGGTGAAGAGCTCACTGGTCAAGTTTGCAGACAACACCAAGTTATGGGGGAGCGTGGTCACGCTTGATGATAGGCTGCAGTTACAGGTGGACCTGGGCAGGCTGGCAAGCTGGGTGGATCGGAAGTTCAACGTTGAGAAATGTAAAGTGCTCCATCTTGGGACGAGCAACCCCCAATACACCTACAGGCTTGGTGGCACCAAACTGACTAGCACCAGGAATGAAAGGGACCTGGGGTAATAATAGACCACAGCATGAATATGAGCCGGCAACATGATGCTGTAGCCAGTAGGGCAAATAATACTCTGGCATGCATCAATTGATACATCTCCAGCAAAACCAAGGAGGTGATTTTTCAGCTCTACTCAGCCCTGGTGAAGCCACAGCTGGAGTACTGCATCCAGTTGTGGGCACTGCACTTCAACAAGGACATGGACAAGCTTGAGAGAGTCCAAAGAAGAGCCATCTGTATGATCAGAGTCTTACACGGCATGCCATACGAGGAAAGGCTGAGGGATCTGGGACTCCTCAGCCTGAGGAAAAGGCAGCTGAGAGAGGACCTAGTAGCAGCTTACGCCTATACTAGGAGAGCACATCAAGGGCTCAATGAGTGTTCACCAGGACACCCGAGGGGAAAACCTGGAGTAATGGCCACAGACTCCTGGAAGACCGATTCAGGCTTAACATTAGGAAAAACTTCTTCACAGTCAGGGTGTCCAGACTGTGGAATAAGCTCCCTCCGGAGGTGATGCAATCACCTACCCCGGAAATCTTCAAGAGGAGACTAGACAGTCACCTTGCTGGGGTCACCTGACCCCCCCAGTTGTCTTTCCTGCTTGGTGCAGGGGGCTGGACCCGATGATCTTCCAAGGTCCCTTCTGGCCTTACAGTCTATGAATCTATGAATCTCCTCAGTACTATAACTAGGGTGGGGTGAGCAGGGCGCCAGCCTCAGGTGCTGCCTGTGGGGGGGTGCCAGAATCTCCTCCACCTAGTCTTTGCCATAGCAGGGGCAGCCTGTGCTAGCCCTGCTTGGCCATAGGATCCAGCCAGGGCAGCACCAAGCAGTGTATCTGGGGGCTGTAGGGCAAGTGGAGCAAATGGAAATATTGCTCTTTCCCCCACAAGCTTGTTCCAGAGCAGGTGCGGCCCCTGAACCCAACACGTACATATTGCGGGGAGAGGGAGAGGAGCAAATGGGGCAACAGGATCTTGCCCCAGGGAGCTTGGCCCTGCGACTGCTGCTGCTAGAGCCGCTGCTGCTACGGTAGCAGCAGTGGCAGCAGTAGCTCAGGCAGATAAGCTGTCCATTCCCTTCACTCAAGCTCCCTCACAAGTCTACACTGGCCTGTACAACCTTGCCCCCACCCGCTTCCCAAGGGGCTCACTGAGCTTGCTCTGCTGATGCTGATGAACCTCCTGATGGCCAGCACATCAGGAGTGAAGACACTCCCAGGTCCTCAGCTAGTTGCCATTGTTCCCCTTAATCAGTTGAGTGCACTTCACACTTTTGCAATGCATGATGATGAAGTGAAACCACTGGAAGCACTTGGGTGCACAGAGGGTAGCTCGGTGCTTGTAGGTACCGGTTGCTGCCAGAACTTCCTGCCACCAGACCAGATAAATGTATGTCTAAGGCCTGTTAGACTCTGCAGTGGTCTCCCAAAGATGGTCTCTTTCTGTGCTAGTGTTTTATTTCATGATGTTTTGGGGAAGGAAGGGAATTGCAGAGACATATCCACCCGCTACAGAGGATATTTTGGAGACGTCAGGGAACGTTTCAGTCATTTTTCAGGAAGGGTGTGCATATGTTTAAGGCATGAGAGTTGACTTCATGGGAACTGAGTTCAATTCTCAGGTCTGTCAGACTCCTGGGTAGTTTGGATCAATCATTTAATCTTTCTGTGCCTCATTCTCCTTTATATAAAATTCTGTTTAGATTGCGAGCTCTTCTTGACAAGGAACAGTCTCTTCCTTTGAGACTGTGAAGAGCCTAACAGAATTACTGATTTAGGTTCTAGCATAAGACAATAATAAATGACATGAAGTTGAAGAGATCTCTTCCTTCATCAGTTCTTGTTGTAAAATATGCCATAATATAACCATAAGATAAGCTCAGTGACAATCAATAAGTGGCTGTCGATTTATATTGTATTTGTGAACTTCTAAAGGGGCAGATGAACATACGAAAGGGGGTAGACTGCAGATGAGGAGATCTTGGATATTAAAGAAACTCACTGAAAAAAGCTCATGTTTTGTACTACCATCACAAGCACGTCATAATGGACCCCGAAAAAAACTTTATTTGTCCTTGAATAAAAAAAGAATCTCTGATAGTATTTCAGACATAACCTCCTTATTTCAAGGGCATCATGAATTAATTTTGGAGATCCATTGACTTAGTTGCTTATGTCCAATAAATTATAGCAGGTAATTAAGCTATTCATTTTAGCTTCTCTGCTGTGTTCCCAGTGTCCTTGTGGATCTGATACAGCAAATTTATTTGCAGTTGAAAACTTATATAGTCAGTTGCCTGTTGTTTTGATAAGGGAATTTGTGGAACCTCATGCACTTTCTTATATGAAATGTTGCTTTTTTCATTCAGTGAACTTATCTGTCCCTATTAAACTGTTTCTCTTCTGCGCACACAAAGCTTCCACTTTTGCCTAGTTTTTGATTCATTGCAGCAATAAACTAATATGCATATGCAACTCTCTGGAATTAATGCACTCAGTTTGTGTATTGGTTGCTCGAGGGTGCTCATCACTTAGTACCTAAGCACCTTTTGCTCATTAGAGGCACCTTTGAATTGGGGAAGAGTTACAAGACCCATTTTATGATGAAATGTGAGGGACTCCCACCAGAGCCAGATCCTAATTGACATCTGACCACCTAAACATGACCCAGCCAGAATGCAGGTGCCTAACTCACCAAGAGCAATCCAAATCGACCCTGCTCAGTGGCCAGATGCCTGCTTAGGTATCTAGAATCATTGGGCACCTCTGTTTTGGGCTGAGAAAATCCCTAGGTAGCTTGACATTGGTTATTATGGATGCTCAGAAGCAACCCACTTCAACCATCACAGGGCCTCACTCCCAATCTACAGTCTCTTGCTATTTGACTTGGTGTGGGAAAGCACCTAAGCTCTACATATGTCTGTGATTTATGTCAGAGCATGCCTAGTAACTGTTTGATGCTGACAGCCCACATTCAATGCAATACAAAAATACAGCTGGAGAAGTAGTAATCAAGGGTACCCACTTTTTGCTTAATGGTGTTGGGGAAGCTGAAGTCAATTGATCTGTCAGCTTCTGCCAACTGGCCTCTGTTTTCTGATCTTTCTGGAGTTTCTTGTTATAGATTTAGAGAAAATGGCTGCAAATTTTGCATGTGAATGAGGTTGTGAACGTCTCTAAGTTTCAGAGGTTTTATTTGAGCTCATCCTCTTATAAAAATCATCAGAGGGAAAAAAACCCCTTCCTAGTAAACCATGGAATTTATTTGCTACAGCATTTGAGTGTCTTGTGCATAGGGACTGAAAGGGAGTCACATCTAAAATGGGACCATGATGAAAGTTTCACTTCAGTTATTCTCACTGAGAACTTTTTAATTGAGAACACAGCGCAGCTATTTTCCAAGTTCAGTTTATTGTAGATACCAAGACACAGGCTCAAATCTGAACTCACAGACAAGTGATAACAGATAAGGGAAAAAGTAGAGATGTGTCTGGAATCCCTATAAGATAACTAATGATGAAGGAACCCAAAGATAAGCAAGAGGAAACGTTGTTTACCAACAGGGCTGGCAACTGGTTTCTGCTAAATTAAATATTTATGTGGCTGGGATTCAATTACACTTGGTTTAGCAAGGTGATACGGCAAATACACTTTCACACGATGGTCCTATATGAGAATAATTGGTCCTAAGAAGTTTGACATGCAAATTAAAATCTACTACAAGAATTTTTTGAAGCCAGGGTAGGCACTATTGGCATGTTTTTCTGTCTTTAGTGCCAATTACTTATTTCCCATTTGTCCAATACTCATCTCAAAGTGAGGAGGCTGATCCATGGA
>NW_017728906.1:193257177-193277481 GCF_001723895.1 Crocodylus porosus
GGTCAGAACCTGGGGAAGGACGAGGATGGTTATGGGAGAAAACGGAGGATGGTCTGCAGACAGAAAGCAGCAAAGAGTGCCTGAGGAAATGGCCTTCTGGGATCAAGGCTAGCATGACTGACGGGAAAAGGTTTAATCTGAGAAGTGAGGTGAGAAGGTTGGGAGAGACTAATATAATCTCAGTGCCTGGGTTGAACATGCAGGGGACAAATGGGTAAAGAGGGATGTGGAAATGGATAAAAGAATATCAGTGGGCAGAAGGAAGGTTGGGAAGGAGAAAGAGGTTGTGTCTACGTGAGACGCTGACTTTGCAGTCATTACTGCTCAGTCATGCAAGTACCATCTATGTAAGTACTAAATGACTACATAATAACCAAATGGGTTGTATAGACAGTACTTATAACAAGTACTGTCTATACAAGTACTAAATGACTGCATAGTAACCAAATGGCTTTTTTGTGATGCTGACTGTGCAATCGCCTGAGACTACCGTGCAGTAGCGTCATGTTATACTTTCTGCCATGCGATGCTACAGCTCAGTAGTCACGGGCTTCTGAGTAGTCAGTGTCTCGTGTAGATGCAGCCAGAATGATGAGAGGAAAAGTCAAGTAATGAGTACAGTTAGTGAGAAGATTGTGCTTAGTTCAGGTAGGGACACGTGTAGTCAGTAAGGCTGAAAGGTTTTATATAGAAATGCCCAGAGCTTAGACAACAAAAAAGAGGAACTGCAGAGATGTGAATTGAATATTATAGAAATAAATAAAAATGTGCTGGAATAGACGTCATGTTGGAACACGGGTACAGAATCTCACCAACGGTGGTAAGGTTGCAGTGTGTTTTAGGGATATGATCGATTGTAAAGAAATAAGAAGGGATATCATGGATAGAAGCAGACCCTGGATGGATCGCTTTGGGAAAGGTTGATAAAAGAAGTTTTAATGGGACAGTACTTGGAGTTTACTATAAACCCCATAGGGTCATATTTGGATATGGTCGCTATTAAAGAGATATTATGGGAAACTCATTTTCCATGTATAGATTATATTACAAATGCTACTAATGATGTTGGGTTTTTTGGTTGTAGCTGTGTTGGTCTAAGGACATAGGCAGGCAAGATCCTTTGAGTAGATGTGATATCTTTTATTAGACCAACTGAATAGCTGGAAAAAAATTCTTAGCAAGCTTTTGGGTGCAGTCACCCTTCTTCAGGCATGGGGAGTCTCTGCTCGTCGGAGACTCCAAGGAGTAAGAGAAGCTGAAAGTGTGGCTGGCTGTCAGGGGCAATGTAAATAGGTAGAGATAAGAAAGACAAAAGGTAAAGCAGGGAAGGGAGGGGGCAGGGAAGGGTGGGGGAAGAAAGCGGGGGGAAAGGTCAGAGGTAGATGTTATAGTGATAGAATACAAGGTAGAAAAGAGGCGGTCTGTGAAAAAGCTCCACTTCGGGATGGTTTTGGAAAAGCTCAACCCAAGCAAATGCAGGATGGACTAAATGCTCCTGAAGTCCTTTCTGGTCTTTCTGATTCTGTAAAAGCTGTTGGAAGAAAACAGCCTTGGACTAAATTTAGTTTAAATTAAATGGAAAGCTAGAAAAAACATGATTCTGCAGCTAAAGTTCTTGAATTTAAAAGTGCAGATGTTGATTATATAAAGGCATTAGTTAAGCTATCTATAATCAAGGAACTCAGGGATATGATTGTGGAGTAGGCATAGGATATTCTCAAGTCAAACATGCAAACATTGTCGGGAATCTGCAACCCAAGGAAGGAAAACAGCTTGTAGGAAGGGGTTCCAGAGCTCATTGGCTGCATATTTACCTCTAGAAGACTATCGGGAATAAGAAGAGCAGAAAGATTATAATGAATGGAAAAAAGACTTCCAAAGTCAAAATGAGTTAGACCTTGAAAAGGATTTTAAGACAAACACCTAAAGTTTCTTCAGCTGAATAGATAAGAGAACAAGGAAAGAAGTGGAGTCAGTATGTAATAAGGTTGATGGTTTAATATGTCTCCCAAACCTTATTTATTGATAAGGACAATGATGTTAAATATCAAATCAAGTCTCAGGAGAAATGTCCTGTCAGAACAGCTGGAAGATGGAACAAGCTGGCCAGAAAGATTTGGAAGCTCATTCATTGGAGGTTTATGGGAAACCCACCGAAGGGATGGTTTAGGAATAACAAATCCTGCATCTGTGCAAGGAGGTGGAGTAAATGGCCCTAGAAGTCCTTTCAAGCCCTGTGACTACAGGATATAATGATAGGCTTCTGGTATCTATTAGGGATTTGAAGGAAAAAGGGCAGTAGTGTAGAAGGCACAGACTGGGCCCTGCCCCATTTTTCTGTTTATATAAGCCTGCTGCAGGCTGAGCCAGGCAGTTGCAGTAAGGACAGCATGGAGGAAGGAGCCTGCCCTGTAGCTGGAGCCAGGCATCAGGGGCCTGAAGCTGGGACAGAGCCAAAAAGAGGAGCCAGGGCCTGGGCTGGAGCGAAGAGCCCAGCAGTAAGGTGTTCAAGCCTGGAGAATGGCTTAGAGGGACATAGTTTGGTACTGGGGCCACAGGGTCTAGATCATGGCAAAAAAAGTCCGGAGGGGGGATCCTGAGGCCACCAGGGACAGAGGTTACACCACCAGTCCATCTCACCCACCCCACTGGGAGGTGGGGTGGGGGTGGGCCTCAGCCCTCGACCTCCAAGACTGCTGAAATTCATGAAGGAACCACAGGATGAAGCTTGCGCACTGGCCAGACATATTTTCCCTCTGTAACAACCCTAGGACTGGTAGATATAGAACTGGGGAGAGGGGCTATTTTAGTTGTCTTGCTTGCATTATTCTTATCTGTCATCATCATCAGTGTTGATTTGGGTCTGCCTGGAATCGGGTATCTGGGTCATAAATCCAGTGCCAACACAACTCTGTTGGGGATTGTTTTAGCTTTTGAGACAGATCCTTGAGAGGGACTCCAGGTCCTGATGAGGCAGACTATTGCCATGCAATGCATGGAGTAGGTATAAGGGGAGAAGGTAGACCATAGCAGGGAACTTAGGAGGCCCCACAGCTGAACTGTAGGTGCAAATGACCTGTTGCCATAACAAGTTCCTGCAGAACCAGAGAGTTCATGGTGGACCACCACCCACAAGTTGGCTATTGTGAGGTTGGGCTGGCACCGTCGAAGGACTACTATGGCAGTGGTCCTCTGGAGGGACTATTTGTGAGGCCTACCAGGGAGAAGCCTAGTTGCCCGGCAGACTGGGAGCCTGCAGCAGGAGAATGCCCTATTGGAGTTGCGGGCCAGAAGTTGAGTGTTGAAGGCTAGAGCCCAGATAGAAAGACAGGCCTCTTTTTTGGGAATCTAGTGTGCCCTAATGATGCGAGGGAGTGAGGCATCAGTGTAGATACCCTCCAACATCAGAAGTGTGGCAGAAAGGATACGAGGCTTTCAGGCTGTTGGAAATGCATGCAGGGGTGGGGATGATACCTAAGGGGCAGGTTGAGTCCCCATGATCCTACTGCTAAAATGGTCACAAGGACAAAGACAAAATATATAGTAGGAATGAGGGAAAGGAAATTACAGTAATCAATGATATGTGAAGCTCTGGAAAATCATTTGGAAGGAAAAAGAAAAGGAATAAAAGGGAAATGGGGTAGATTGCAACATGGGCTTACCAAAAAAACAGGTTGTGCCAGACTATAGATAGCTTTGTTTGATAAGATGTAGATAATTGGTTTCCTGGATGAAGGAAATGTGATAGATCTTGCCAACTGGGTTCCAGTAAAGCATTTAGTAACAGTGATACTGTAGAAATAATTAGCAAAGCTGGTTATCATGGGAAGATGGCAATTGATAATATTGAAAGGGGAGGTAACAGGCTGAAAGGAGGTTAGTAAAGAAAGTCCTCCAGGATTATTTTGGGGATTGATCATATTTAATTTTTCCATTAATGACCTTAGCACAAAGATAGGAATGTGCTGATTAGATGTGTTGACACAAAATTGGGAGGCACGGTCAGTACAGAGAAGGACTGGACTATTGAACTTAAATTCAGTAGTAGAAAATGAAATATGCACTTGGGGAATAATAACAACAACAATAATAATAATTTCAGCTGTAAACTGGGAGCTTAGCAGTTAGAAGTGAGTGAGAAAGGGATGGATCTTCGTGGTCACAGGATGACTATGAGCTGCCAGTGTGATGCATCCATGAAAAAGGCAAACACAGTTTTAAGTTGTATCATCTCTGGTATCAGCAGATACAAGAAGTATTAGTGCCTCATCTGAAATACAGTGTACAGTTCTGGGCATCTATATTTGACGCTCTGTGTAAGTCATTTAATTCATATGTGCCTTAATTTGTCATCTACGCAATGGAAATTTTAGTGCCCTTCTACCTCTGAAAGAAACTGTGAGGACAGATAGACCAGCATTGAATGATTATAGAGGACACATAAAAAACCATGGACAGCAAACACTGAGCAATAGTGGAAGAACTATCCCATCTTGCGGAATGAACTGGAGAATACTTTTCAAAGATGAGGGAGGAGAGAAAATCAGCCAGAGCCCTAAACTGTTGCTTTTTTTCATTTTCCTATAGAGTTTCAAGGCAAAATGTTTTGTGTTTGTGCATTCTTGAAGGTATGTGAGGTTTGCTTTGACTTTCACAGCTTCATCAGTGATTCATATTTGCTGAAGGCAATGAAAAAGAAACTGCAGGCAGAAAGTGAGGGATGGGGCTGTTGGTAAGGAGGATTTATACTTGTCTGAATGTGTCACTTTTTCAGCAGACAGCAAACTCAATCACTCAAACCATTCATATTCTAGAAACAGGAGCTGGGTCGTGTGAGAAGCTGCCTAAACCCACAACACCCCAATTTGGTAATAAAGTCATGGCCCCTAGGCCCAATTCTGCAAAGACTTACATATGCTAAACTTTGTGTGTTATGAGTCCTCCCACTGAAGTCAACAGCTCTATTCGCAGCCTGTACATTTAAGCACATGCATAGGTCTTTGCAAGATCAGATCCTTAGATCGTAAAGCACCACTGAAGTGATTCACTTGAATGTTATAACACAATTTATTCCAATTCTGTTGACATTTAGAGTCATAGTCTCCTGAACATGTTACTGGCCTGAAGGGGAATTGCTTTACATTTCTGCAAAGAAGACACAGTGTCACCTTGAGACAGGAGCACATACAGGCAAACAAGACTGCAGTACTCCTTTTAACCAGACTCATAGTCACTCTGAAGACACAGAGACTGTGCATGTGAAATTCAAGGTGAATGGGAAATTTGGAATGCAGATGGGCGGCCATTTTACCGGCCCACCAACATACGCTCCAAATTCACGAACAATCAGAAGAATCTAGCATCTGTCAGCCCACACATGTTCATCTCATTTTGTAACACCTGGAAGAGAGTGAAAGATTTGAGGTGGTATTAGGATCAAGAGTTGCCATCTTAACAGGAAGAAAAGGCCCAAACTGGACCGTCCACATGGGCTCTTACCCTGAGTTCAGGTTCAGCATTGGATTATATCTTAGTTAAACCCTAAAGCAGGTTCCTTGCCTACAAAGCCCTTTCCTGGTAACCTTGGGGTCTATCCTATCTCCAAGCTCCACCATGTGCCATGGTTGTGTCCATTATATTGGAATATTTTCCTTCCCCACAATGCCACAGTTCTGGCACTTAAACTATGGCTGACCCAAGAGTCACAGCTTGAATGTAGCCATTTTGTATCTAGTAGGTCACTCTCTCTCTCTTTTAGCTGGTAAGTATCTGTTTCAGAATCATAGAAAAATAGGGCTGTGGAAGAGACCTCCGGAGGTCATCTAGTCTGTCCCCCTACTTGAGGCAGGATCATCCCTATCCAAACATCCCATACAAGTCTTTGTCTAAGTTATTCCTGAAGGTAGACAATGAATGCTGTCACAGCGTGCATCAGCATGGGAGCACAACAGTGCACCTTGGGTTGCCTACTCCTCTGTCTCCATATACTGCTTCCCAGCTGGCTCGGGCATGGGATGTCTCTGCATGGGAGCTGCCTGCTGGCTAGCCCTGCACTGAGGCACCCTGTGCCCTCTCCAGCCCCCACTGCAGCATATGGAGCCCAGTTGGGAGCCAGGAGGAGCTGGGCACAGCCCACAACAAAAGGCAAGCGCAGGGGCATGTGCTGTGGCACAAAGTAGCAGCACAAAATTATGCTGCTACTATTTGTGCTGCTGCAAGCACATGCCCTTGCTTGTCTGGATGCAGCCAAGAGATCTAAGGAAGAGGGCCATGTTTCCACTACAGAGGAAGGCAACCCCCGCCCACAGTCTGTACCAATGTGGCCATGGGATAAATTCCTTCCCAACTCTAAATGTGTTGATTGGTCTGACCCTGAATTGAGGGTCAAGACCCTCTAGCCAGGAACTTCTGGGTTTTAGTCCCTGCAGAAGCATTGGCACATGCCAGTCAAAATCCCCGGCCTTGGCTACAGCCAACACCCACTGCACCCATCTACAATACCTGTAGGGTGTTTCTCTCTCTTATTGTTTACGAATATAATTGATCATTCCACTACCTTTATTAATACCATTTTTTAATTTGCATAAGTTCACTTGAGGGTCCAATCCTGGTAGAAGTTGAGAACCATATCCCCTAAGAAAATAAAAGGGCAATTAAGGGTTCTCAGTCCCCTGCAGCCTGGGACCTTGGGGCTCTATCTTACATGGAACAAGTCCACTTTAAATAGGAGAGGGAAGACCCAAGTGAATAGCATAATCTTCATCACGACCCTA
Source organism: Crocodylus porosus (assembly GCF_001723895.1). Lineage (NCBI taxonomy): Eukaryota > Metazoa > Chordata > Crocodylia > Crocodylidae > Crocodylus > Crocodylus porosus. Next base: position 193,263,951 of record NW_017728906.1, read on the forward strand.
TTAAGGGTAATAAAATTCTAAAGTGAGGCAGTGTTCGCCTACTGTTTTATGTTTAGTCCATTGCTTTTCCTTACTAGCAGTGCATCAATAACCTGCAGTATACTCTAACTGATTGAATAAAAAGTTGTATTTAATTGGGAAATCAATGAGCAGGAATAGGGCACTGAGGTCATATAGATTGTATCATCCTGACCAATCTAACTCACTTGCCCTTTCAGCTGGTCTTTCATCATTGTATTTCACTTGCCAGTTCCTCAACGGTCTTAATTATGGGCTCAGCAATTTGTCTTCAAATATCACACTACAGTGAAATCTATGCATCAATAAATACAGCTCAAAAGCTGTTTTCCACACTGCTGGAGAGTTAATTGCTTCTATGGTTAAAGCAAATGCTGTGATTCTTTACATTTGTGGGTGCTTTTCAAGGTCTTCAAGTGACTGGAGGCTGTTCATAAAGTGAAATTAAAGGAAAATATTGCCTTTGAATATAAAGAAATGTCCAGAGCAATCTTCTGCAGTTTATCTGTGCAGAACAGTCCGTGCCTTGCCATAATCAAAGGAAATAAAAGAGGAAACTTTACTAGCCATGGCAAGTATAGTGGTGAGCAAAGCAGATAAAACAACTGTTTATTTTTCACATGCTTTCTGAAGTAGCACCTGATATATTGTGCACAATGAATGGATATTACAATTGCAAATCAGTCCAGTTCAGGAACAATTTCTATTCAGGAAAGAATAATTAGAACAGCACTTCCTCTCACACTTCTCCCTGCCCAAGCAGAAAGGTCTTTGACAATATTGAATAGCCCCTGTCTGTTTTTGAACTTTAAGCACAACCTTAGTTGTCCTTGGAAGGGAGGCTCTGTGGAAGAATTAGTTTCCAGTAAGGAACAGTGAAGAGGTGCCCAGTTGTGTGAGGTGTCAGTAGCACAGTTAGAAAGAACTTCCTTTGTGGTGCATGCAAAGAAACTAGTGTCTCAACCTGGTTCCCACCTCCATTGTTGGCTTTTCTTGGCTGACCTTAGCCAGATCACTTAGGTGCCTGGCAGACATGCAAGTGTAGGCAGGATGGAATCTGATGCACAATACCAACAATTACGCTTTCTGCCATACCACGTGTGCATGGCAGGAGGCGTAACGGTGGGACTGAGATCTCATCATGCCTTATTGCTGGTGGAGGGGGAGTCCAGGATTGTGATTCTGGGCTCCCCCTGCACTGGCAAGTAGCAATCTCCTGTGGCTGGGAGTCCCACCAGCTAACTAGGGCTGTGCACCTGCAGCTAGGAGCCCCAGCCTGGCCATATTCATAGATGTTAGGGTCAGAAGAGACCTCAGTAGGTCATTGAGTCTGACCCCCTGCCCTGGGCAGGAAAGAGCGCTGGGATCAGATGATCCCAGCTAGGTGTTTGTCCAGCCTTCTCTTGAAGACACCTCCCTGGGAAGCCCATTCCAGATTCTGGCAACCCTTACTGTGAAGACGTTCTAATGTTCAGCCTAAATCTGCTCTCTGTCAATGTGTGGCCATTGTTCCTAGTTACTCCAGGGGGTGCCCTAGTAAATAGAGCATCTCTTATTCCCTGCTGCCCTCCCCTGATGAATTCATAGGCAGTCACAAGATCACTTCTCAGCCTTCTCTTGAGAAGGCTGAAGAGATCTAGGTCCCTCAGTCTCTCCTCGTAGGGCCTTGCCTGCAGGCCTCTGACCATACGAGTGGCCTCCTCTGGACCCTCGGGATTCTCCACATCCCTCTTGAAGGGCGGTGCCCAGAACTGGATGCGGTACTCCAGCTGCGTCCTCACCAGTCCTGCATAGAGGGGGAGCATCACTTTCCTGGACCTGTTCGTCATGCATCTGCTAATGCATGATAAAGTGTGGTTTGCCTTGTTGATCACTTCATCACATTGACGACTCATGTTCATCTTGGAGTCAACTATGACTCCAAGATCCCTTTCTGCTGCTGTGCTGCTGAGAAGATCATCCCCCCAGCCTGTAAGTGTGTTGGTGGTACTTTTTGCCCAGGTGCAGCTCTTCTCACTTGTCTTTGTTGAACTGCATCCTATTTCATTCTGCCCATTTTTCCAACCTGTCCAGATCTGGCTGGATCTGTTCCCTACCCTCTGGTGTGTTAACTTTGTGCCATAATTTGGTATCATCTGCAAACTTGGACAGGGTGCTCTGTTCGCCCTTGTCCAAGTCACCAATGAAGAGCTTGAATAGCACCGGTCCAAGTACTGAGGCTTGTGGGACTCCACTGCGCACATCTTTTCAGGTCGATATCGACCCATCCACCACCAGTGCTTCCCCTAAGCCAATTTGCCACCCACCTGACCGTATCATCTACATCATAGCCGGTCAGTTTATTTATGAGAATGGAATGCAATATGTTCAATTAATGGCATGATAAGAACCAGCCACAAAGTTATTACACATGGTTTGTGTTATAACATTGTGGCTTATTCCTTGTTTTATCATATCATTATTTGCATTAATATGTGGCTGGGTAACAGCTTTAGACATGATTAACTAGTTACTTTTTTTTCCCCTCCCTTCCCAGATGAGGCTTTTTTTCCCCCAGTGGGCATGGGGAGAAAAGACCCCCAATTTATAATTGCATACAAGGAAATCTCACAAAATCATCTGAAATCCTTTGCAAGTAAGGATGATTGTCATTCATGATTGTCTTATCTGTGGGTCTGAATCTTGCTGATTCCAGGATTGACAAACTCAGTTGCAGTTCAGGCACATGTTTCCATGCAGGGTGGGTGGCTCTGGATTCCTGGTTCAGTCCATGACGCACTGTTTCTGCTGCTCCCATTTTTCTGTCTTCTGTTGTTGTTTTAAGGTTTTCAGAGTACTGAGATTCTTACAGCAAACTCTTTCTCCATTTGGGGCAGTCCTAGGTGATGGGTTCCCACAAGTTGATGTCAATGTTGTATTTTTTCCAGTTGGCCTTGAGGACATCCTTGAAGCATTTTTTCTGCCCCTCTCTTGAGCATACACTTTGAATGAACTGGAGGAATAAAACTTGCTTTGGGAGTCTGGACTCACACATCTGGATGATGTGGCTGGCCCACCAAAGTCAACATTGAATGATCATTGCCTTGATGCTTGTGGTGTTTGCTCGTAAGAGGATGTTAATGTTGGTGCATCTGTCTACCCACTGATGTCAAAGGACCTTCTGCAGGCAGCGTTGATGGTACTTCTCTAGCAACTTGAGGTGTCTCCTGTATATTGTCCATGTCTCAGCTCTGTACAGTGAGGTGGAGAATCATGACTGCTTGATAAAACATAAGCTTGGTTTCAGGTCTGATGTTGCCATCTTTAAATACTGATTTCCCCAGGCATCTGAAGGCTGCCCTTGCACATTTGAGGTGATGCTGGATTTCTTTTTAACAGTCACTAATAAATTTCAAGTTATAAGGTGAGGCCTGTCCTTTGCACTCCAGACATTTTGTAGCAATCAGAGTCATAGAAAATGGGGGTACTTCTTTTGCACTTTCCCCCAGCTTGCCCCTTGGCCTTTTGGCTAGAAGCAAGTGAAACTAAGGGGCATCTTAATTCCAAGGCTTCCAGGCTGGGGGCTTACACATAGGATGCCTGTCATGGATTTGGGGACTATCTGAAACTACAGACTGATGGGTCTGGGAGGGAGGATACTTGCCCAGTGGTAGCGTCAAACAGACTTGAGGATTACACTCAGCTCATCAAATTTCAGAACTTGCCCAAATGAATTTGGAATTTGGAGCTGATTTGGCCCTGGTTTATACTAAATATAAGTAAGCGCCAAAGTGCTGCTCAAAAGTGTGTTTATGAAACACCTGTGCTAAAACATGCAGCCATTTAAAAAAAAAAAAAAGAAGGTAACATGCATCAATTCAGGATGAACTAAGTCTATAGGTACTGTATGCAAATTGTTACAGCCAGGGTCTGACAGTAAGAGGAGGGGGAAGGGGCTGCCAGAGAAAAAAGTTGCAGGGAAGCAGAGAGCAAAGAGCTATCTGATCCCCCAGTTTTATTTTCTCTGCTGTAGCAGGAGGGAACAAATGAGATACTATACCTGGACATTTATAACAAATGTATACATTTTCCATATATAGACTTTAATTATTGAGGGGGTTGTCTTATAATCAGAGTTGTCTGCTATTCAAGTAAATATGGTAATCATACCTTAAGCATAATGTGTGCCAGGGGCACCAGGGCCAGAGTCTGCCATTATATTTCAGCTGATGGGTACCATTTTCTGGGGAGTTTGTAGTGGAACTGCCTATAGAGCAAGAGACTACACACAGCCCATATTCTCTTTTTGTCTTATCTGTCACATGGGATAATTCTGTTTGCTTGCCCCACTGAGGTGTTGCCAGGGTAAATCAGTAGCATGCGAGGTCCTGATTGGGGCCTATTAAATTGGAGATGAACAGGGACCTATTCAGTTTTTTCCATGGATTTGTCATGTCCCAGGGGAGTGCTCTAACCAGACACTTGGCTATTCTGGGAGGTTCCTGGTATTTTTTATGGAGCTACTCAACTTGGTATAAACGGCACCTGAGCCAGACACTTATTCTGTATGCTAGTAGTTAAGGTGCTAATCTGGGATTGAGAAAGTTTAATTCAAACCCCTGGCATGCATCAGATAGTGTGGGGACTTGAACCTGCCCTAAATGGTAGGCTCTGGTATTTTGGAGGCAGGAAGCTTTCCCCTCCCTTGTTTTTACCATACATTCATTCCTGGGCAGGAGAAACTTCCCTTGACAAAAGTTTGAAAAATCCCTGGTTTGATGAATCAGTATATTTTGACATAAAGCCATCTCCTTAAAAATTACCAACTGGCTCTAAACTGAAGTACTAAGATTGGTAAGCAAGTAATGAGAGTCCAGTTAACATGAAATATTATGTGCATCTTTCCATGCTAGGGTTCAAAGGATGAGAGGGGCACTTGGCTGGGGAAGAGATGTGTACTTAAGTCATTTCAGTCTCCTTGCAAAGTACTTCTGCAAATAAAGCTGCTCTCTAATTGTCTGAGGCACATCCTGTAAAAAGCTTGCTCTTTAAGTCCATCAGAGTACAGCTCTGAATAACAGTGCAGTCTAATGCATAAACATCCCAATGACAAATTGATTATATTTACATCAGACATTAAGCATAATGGAAATAAAGCTACCATAATAGAACATTATCACAGGCTTCAATGAACCCAGCTTTGAGAATGGATGCCTTGGCTTCAGCTCTGCATTCGGGCAACAGCAGGTGATCCTCTGATATATTCCACTGACGTTAGCCCAGATACAGGCACTGTCAGATTTGACAGGCAGAAAGCTAACAGCACATTTTGTCCCTATTCCAGAGCATAATACCAAACCTAACACCTCCTCCAAAACCAGTTTCTAGGTCAAGAGAAATGACAGCTTCACTACCGGACGAGAAATCCAGGGCACTTGAGTTCTTTTTGTTTGTAAGGGAATACACACCAGTGTGGGTATTCACTGGTATGAGAGCACTGAGTTTGCAAGAAGACTAATTCTGTTCCTGTATTTTTTCTAGGTTTCCATACCTCTGTGGTTCTCAGGAGTGAGGGAGGCAGGGAAACAGAGATGGAAAATAGGTTCCCTCCAAGCAATGGTAGCTGTGTGAAACTCAGATGATGCTGACACAGCACACAGCCATGGACAGGGACACCCAAAGGAATTCTGTTAGTTGTTAGTACTTGTATCTGCAGTGAAAGGCTTTAAGTCTCTGGGTGCATCTACATGAGACATTTACTGTGGAGTAGACTAATTAGCTCCACAGTAAATGTCTCGTGTCTACATGTGTAGGGCTTTTAGGCTGGAGTAAACTAATTAAATCCACAGCAAGGCAGTACTTGTAAATACAAGTACTATTCTGCTGTGGAGTTTTTTACTCCACAGAACTGCACAGGTAGATGCTGACATGGCTGCCTGGGCATGAGGGTGCTTCAGTGCAAGGGTTGCCTATTGGCTAGCCCAGCACTGGAGCACCCTTGTACCCCAGCCAGCCCCTCTGCAGCATGTTGAGTTGGGTTGGAGCAGCCCTGGGCTGGCAGACTGACCCCCCAGACCTCCTACCAGGTGGGGCTGCTCCGACCCAGCTCAAAATGCTGTGGTCCTGGATACCTGTTCAAACAGTACACCTGGGAGCACTAAACTCCAGCTCAATAAGCACTGGAGTTTATTGCTGTGAATTAACTGCACATGTAGATGCACCCTCTAATGTTAAGTTGTGCCTGAGGAAAAAAAACAACAACCCAGATGAACCCTATCCCTAAAGAAGTAGCTGGAGATCTGATTACTGCAAACTACAAATGGGTTCCTATGCATCCTAGCCAATACCATGGAGAAATATAGACTATACCCAAACCTAGCAAGCACATCTGCAGGCTGGGTCCTAATGGTTACAGTGTCTTATATTGTCAACTTTCACCCAGGGATTCAGATGCCTTCCAAAGATTATGAATTCTTGTAACCTCTCTGCGAATTAGGCAAATGTTCTTATTCCTAGATCTTACAAATGGGGAAGTGGGGCACAAAAGTAAGCGAAATGTCTACAGTGACACTGTTTGACAGTGAAAGAGCCAGAAATCAAACTCAGGGCATATGACATTTCTCTCATGTTCTAATCATTGGGCTGCCTTGACATTCAGAACGGTGGTGTGTACGGAGAAGGTGCTGCCTACAAATGATCCTTTGTGAGCGAGTCTTTTCTGCTGCACATGTTGCCTCTCCACATAGAAATTCCTGCTTTCTTGCCTACTCCATATGTAAATGCCTTACGTGATCATTGCTGGCAGGTGAAGATGCATATTCCCTGCTCTTTTTTTTCTTTCCTCTGTCCTCTTTTTTGTTAGCTTTAAAGAACTCAGAAAAACAGTCAAATCTGTACGCTTTGTACAGATTTTCAGCTATTACCCATTTTTTCTTTGTTTTGCCAATGGGGATTTGGCAAGATTATCCCCCTCCAGCACAGCTCTGTGACGGTATGTTTTTTTTATGCACAGCTCTGATGTGTAGTTGATATATCATCCTACAAAATGCCAGAGAAGACTTGTCTTGTGACTTGGCCCTGAGCAAACTGACCTTCCTAAAACTGAAGCTTCACCTTTGTGAACATTGCACCAGTGCTTTCTTTATGAAAGTCATTTTATTTCATGAGAAACAAGCTGTCGAGGCATGTATTATAACACGTGGAACTGAAATCTTTCTGCAGAGAATCCTGTCTACTTGAGGAGACAGCAAAGACGAAGTGGTATATGCAAGTACTCTACAATCAGTTCACTGTTTTTGTCTTTCCTGTTATTCATGTTCAGCAAAATATAATTGTATTATGAACTGCATTGTTTTAGCAAAAGAATCAGTTTAGAAACAGTGACTGTGACAGGGGGTCATCTCAGCAGCCTTTCAAAAACGTCAGCCCGCCTACCTGTCTAGGACAGTCTTCCCTGCTTCGCCTTTGATGTAATTAATAAGTTGTTCCTAAAATGGGAGGCTGCCCATTTAATGCCCGAAGGGTGTAATACACTGCTCCAACCTCCCTTTACCATGTCCCATGCCTCGCAGATGGCTCCCGAATTACTTTCAACTCCCCTGGCCCCATTGCTGGGCTGCTCTCAGCCTGACCCAAACTTGGCCTCAAGCAAATAGAGACTTATCTGGGCTACATGTCCCCCTCAACTCGTGCCTCCTCAGTAGGGCTCAGTCTATCAAACTATCGGGGCCAGCCTACACACAGTCCTTCAGGCCCCTCTCACAGACCCTACTCTACACAGTTCCTGTACAGCCCTTCAGGCCTGCCTGTGTGGACCCTACTCTCTGTGATCTATACGCAGCCCATCAGGCCCCCCCTGTGGACCCTACTGTATGTGGCCTAATGCTCAGCTGTTCCCTCACATGTCCCCATATGGTCCACCACACTGCCCCCTTACTGAGGCTACTATTCTGCCCCTCCCTGGGGCTTCTGAGCCTTATACCCCATGGGCTCAAGAATCTGTTGATCTACCTGGGCCTCCAACTCAGCCTACAGCCCACTCAGGCCTCAGGTGTCTGTTGACATGCCTGGACCCTGCCTGTTCCTACTACGGGGTTACCCACCAGGTTTTGGGGGCTGAGGCTATACAGTGCCTCATACTCACCTTTCACTAGGCAGATAGCTGGTGTGGCATTTCCTGGGGACCACCCCACCACAGGCAGCCCCATCACACCATCCTGCCCCAGCAGGGTATACTTTTAGGTCATTCCCCAGGACCAGGAGCCTCCTTCATCCCCATAGTTTCTACCCTTGACCTCCAAGTGTTCTAGGAGCAGCAGCTCTGGCTGACAACATCCTCTCTCCAGCTTCCTCCAACAACTGCTAGCTCAGGCCTGAGGGCCTGGGCTTATATTGAGGCTGCTCAGCCCCCTCCTCCAATCCTGGAACCCTCCCGTGGTCATGTGACCACCTTATTAGGCCACATTGCACCTGTCAGCTTCTCCAGTCTGATCAAGCCTCTTAAAGTGGCAGGCACCAAAGTTGTCCAGCCAGAGCGAGTTTATATACAAATGTTTTATCCATATGGAGAAAGAATTATTCAGATTCTATTCAGATTTCATATTTAATTAAACATTCCTTCAGATATGACACTGGATATGCATAGTATAAAGAATGCAATAAATGTTGCCTGCTGCAGTAAGTACAGTCTAAACAAGGCTATGCAGGGGGATGGGGGGGCCTTCCTTGAATAGGAGATTTTAGAGGGCCACTAACAAGTAGTTTACAGATTCAGGGCCAGGGTTCCAGCCCCTTTTTTACTCACAGTAATGGGGCATTATTTCACTTTAAGAGTAAGTGATTTGGCATCTGCCCATAGAAGAGATTATTCTTTCCTCTGAGATTAGGGGGCTTTCCAGTTGGAGGTGGTGTTGGTTGGAGCCAGCGCAACCTTTTGTCTGTAAATTCAAGCATGCAACACACATGGAGTGAGGTTTTTTTCTTTTTAATGGAATAATCCCTGATCACTGTCAGACAACTGACCACATCTCTGGCAGCAGGGCTTAATCCCAAAGTTTCTTACATATATTGCTGTAATGGACTCCAGTCTCCAAAGCAGCTCTGGCCATCTAACCCCATTTTGAATCTGGCTCACCGGGGTATTGCTCTGTCTTCAGCTGCCATGTCTCAATTTTGATTAGAATTGGTTAGGGAGGCATGCCTGAGATTACCAGAGTGAGGCTTTAGGTGCCTCACTCTGCCCTACCCATCTTTGGGTCACCTCTGCCTGGCCTGAACTTCTACCAGCTGACTCCTTGCAAGGTGCCTTGCCTCTGAGCCAGCTCAGGCTCTCTCTGGCCCTCCGTCTGCCCACTCTCTGCTTTCAGATCCTGGGCCTCAGTCTGCTCCAAATCAGCTGAACGAACAGTGCTCTCACCAAATACCCATAGTGGCCTCCCTACTCCCCTCAAAGTCACCTTATGCCTCCTGACTCTATTTTTCCCAAAATACAAACAAAACAGTAGTAATTCCACACTAATTAACCACCCACTACTCAGAAGACATATGCAAACAAACCCCCAGGGCCAGCTGGGTATCCAGAGCTAGCCCTTGGGACTGCCTTACTCTCTGCAGTTTGCTGACAGCAGCCTACAGCCCTCTTTCAGGGAGCTCCTCACCCCACTGTGGTCTGGGCCAGACTGATTCCTCAGCTAGACCCTTCAAGTCACCTGCACTCCCCCTTGCATAATGGAGGCCAAGGATTTCCCATTAGCGATCTGCAGGTTTGCGGTGTTACTTGTGGCTCTGAAGCCAGATAGGTCTGCTGTGTGGAGCTCCGCAGCCCCTCCACTAAGTAATAGGGATTAGGGGCCCTGGTACAATCAGGTATTTTATACCCTTTACTTGCTTATTATTTGTTGCACGATTCGGTCACCTAAAGTTGCACATCGGCGTATCCTTGTTATGAACCAATTGATTATGCAGGCGCCTAGATTCAGTAGCATAACAATGGGTGGCCTTGCCCTCACAATCCACCCTACTCGACCCCACCCCACGCACCTCCCATGCAGCAGTGATGGGCTTGGCAGTGCCTGGGCAGCCTGCAGTACAGGGGCAGAGACTGGTAGAAGCAGCTGAGGGGGAAAGGTTCACAGAGAATTATCCCTCTTGCCTCCTTTTTTTACTGTCAAAAATTGGTGTTTAAATGGCTGCTCCACACATTTCAGTGGCAAAAAAGGGTGTGACATCTCCCAATGCAGCAAACCTTTGACCATTGCCGTTGCTGCTGCCTCCGCAATGTGCACCATCAGTGCGCACAACTGGCCATATGCACCTCTACCTGTGCTGAAAAAGCCCTTTCAAAATTACCTAGTCCTGTATCAAACACAAAACCATTGGTTCTGCTCACTCAGTTCTGTTGTGCAGCTCCCAGTTCTTCCAGGTACTTGATTACCCCAGTTATTGAAGTAAATGTTTCAGGACCCGGTACCATTCAGTTTGATTACATTGAGCAAACTATAGCATATTTTGGGAGTTTTAGCAATTCAGCCTTTCCAGTCATTCTAATGAGGCCTGAGCCTCTGGTTCATCCAACAGCGTATCCATAGACCCTGACTGTGAAATATGTGCTCACATCTCTCTTATGCATTTTACATTAGATGACCATTTAAAACGTGAACCCCTGCACTGTTCTGAGAGCAGAGACCAGGAGGGACTATAGTTCTTGCCTTCACAAGAAGTTCCCCTTATTTCCCAGGAAGTCTTTCCGAAGTCAGGCACTATTGACTAGGTGAAGGGAAAGAGAGTCTGGTCCAAAGAACGTGTTCTGGGAGTACCTCCTCACTTACCTGAAACCCTTCATCATCTGGAGCAATGCTGTGTCCCCTGATATCTTTTAATTACACTGAGTTCATTCAATCCTATGGCATATGGATAATTGAGGCTGTAACATTGTTTCATTAAAAGAAAAGACAGAATAGGAAGAATTCGTCTGTACCCTCAGTCTATTCCCAAAGGTCATCAGAGGTATCATCATTACCAAAATACCTTTGTCAATGTATATTTTTCTTCTTTCTCCAGACCCAATAGCCCATGTCACTTGACTCATGAACATTAAATATAGAAATCATTTGACAATGGCAGATGGTGTGTCATTCCACACTTGAGTAATCAATTTCAGAGTTGCTCTGCACCTTGACATCTGAGGTCACTTATTTTTATTTCTCAGAAGTCCCAGAGATTTTCAGTTGGATTCAGGTCAGACCTTTGGTTGAGCCATTAAAAGAAATTGATTTTGTGTAGAAGTTACTTTTTTTTTTCTGCCAGCGCACTGGAGTTCTCACACTGCATGATCTGGGATGCGCAACTTAGGAAATAATTATTACTACTACTCTAACAGGATCACATGGGACTGCTTCTGGCTGAGGGTAAACCCAAAGGAAGGGTTATGGAGAATCTGCTTCCCTCTTTCTAAAGTCTCCTCAGCTCTTCATAAAGTGTGGCTCATGTTGTGTTTGTACTTTGCAAAGTACTCTGGTATATGAGGAGGAAGCATAACTAAGACTTTTTCTCCTTCCTGGCTGCCTCTCGCCTTTGCCCTTGGTTGGCTGTTGGATAGGATGCATTCTGCTTTGGGCAGTCTGTACTCTGTGCTGGGCTTGGGTCTTGGGTAGACTGACCTAACTGGTGTGTGTGTTTGTTGGATGCTTTCATGCCCTTTCTCCTCTAGTTAGCCACATCAGAGAAGGGCCCCAGCCCAGGCTTAAGTAACTATTTCTGTGCTGTATAACGTTGCTATTCTGATATGGTATGTGAAGTGTTCTGATCTCAACATGCTAACATCTGTGGAGAAGTCTTTGTGAAACCAACAACATGCAACAGGGGTATTACTGAAAGCCTGTAGAATTTAGTACAGCAAGGGTTCATTTTTCCAGCCTTGTAACTCATCCTTGCAACAGTGTAGTTTGCCTCTTTAAGGACCAGTAACCCTGGGCCAGTCAGCCCTGCACAGTTAATAGATCCAGGAGGGAAGTGGCCAGGCGTTTCTTTTAAATAGGGTCCTACCGAAATCGTGATTTCATGGATATCTTGGAAAATGCGAGATGCGGCATTGCTTGCAAAATCCAAAAAAGAAAGAGAAGAAAGCTTACTGAAAATAAGTCCTCACGGTGCTGCAGCCAGACAGCACAGCCCACATGGGGTGGGGGAGGGAGCAGGGAAAGGAGGAAAGTGGGGGGTGAGGGCTGCTAGTGCATAGGGAAGCCTAAGGTGGTTGCTGCCCCTGCCCCTTGCCGCTGATTGACCGAGAGACCTGCCTGTTGCATGGACTCACCTCTATCCACCAATCAGCAGACAGGGGTCCAGCCACATGGCAGACAGCCCCCCCAGCCAATCAGAAGTGTGGGGTTGGCCCTGGCCATGATAGACCCTAACAAAAAGGCAGCCGGTCTTGCAGTCTGCCCATGAAATTGGTTGGCAGCCTCCTTGAGTTGGGTAGACCCCTACTTACAAAGGGCTGAAAGAGATGCATGAGGCCCTGAGGCAATGGGGACATATCTTTGGAGGAGTACCCTTTGCCTGGGCAGAGGAACTGTTTTGTGCAGAAGAATAAAACTGTGTGCAGAAAGACTTGGGCATGACAGTGAGCTCCTCCTGAGTGAGAGAGCTGGCAGATCCATATGCTGACAATCCTCTATAGCAGGGCAATGATAACTCCATCTTCTGTAGGATGGCTGAAAAGAACCACCCTTCATCTCAAACTTGCAGGCCCTTATCACAAGGGAAAGCTCTTCCCAAAGGAGGCATTAACTATCAAGCAGCAGTTTCATTATTGTCCTGATGGTGCATGCCATTTCTTTGTATTCACTACAGAAGGCACATAAGGACTTGTGGAAAAAGACCGATAGCAGAGATGATCTTCAGATCAATGCCCTGGGTGTGAAGACACTGGGGGGAAGTCTCCGAGGAAAGACAGTTGCCTAATAGGTGGCTTGTCATACAGGTTTTAGTGTAATCACAGCAACACTGGAGATTTTAAAAATAAAAATAATGTTTATTATTCAAAGTTTTATCCAGCCAAACCACCTTCCAGAGGGAAAATGGCATGACCCACTGGATCCCTTGCAAGGGAAGTTGGAAGCTATTGGCTAAAACTATACTATTTTCACCATACCCTCTAGCAAATAAAATGCCTCTCCCTTTATTTCTGGAGCCCTGCATAGAGAGCTGTATGATGGAGTTGTGTTCTCAGATGAAGAGTAATGCCATTTTTTCAAAGGATTAATGTTAACGATATTGGTTTAAAGTCAAACCAGTTTAAAACCTGGCTGGGGATGTTTTTTTCTGGTCTTGTTTCTAAGCCTGGTAGCACTGACACGTTAAATAAGTATTCATGAGAGGCAATAGTGTCTTTGCAAAACCTGCTGAAATATCTGGTTATCTGGACCACTAAGCAATTGGGGATTTAATTGCAAGCAATTACCACTATCTATACACATGTCCATGACAGCAGGTTCTCACCTGGTATAAACTGATGTAGCTGCATTAAACCTGGAAG
>NW_017728906.1:193277581-193290552 GCF_001723895.1 Crocodylus porosus
GGCATCAATGCCTTGTATCTCAGCCCTCTCTAATGTTATAGAAGCAAATGCTATGATGCTTTACATCAGTAGGACATGTTATATCCCAGCTGGTCTAATTCTAGGCCCTGGCACTGGAAAAATCTGTCCCGGGCTCTTTGGGAGACAGAAGGCTCCAGTCATGATTTCATAGACATTAGGTCTGCAAGGGACCTTGGGAGATCATCGAGTCCAGCCCCCTGCCCAAAGGGCAGGAAGTCAGCTGGGGTCATTTTGGTTAACAATGTCACCATTAGGTGCCTGGTATGGGCCAAAAGTGTAATCAAGTGTGGGTGACTGGGGAATAAGCCCCAGCCACTATTATTCAGGGGGTGCCAGAATGGATTTAAAGAGAGTGCTGCCCTACTTTAGAATAATAGAAAATGAGGGTTGGAAGGGACCTCAGGAGATAATCTAGCCCAACCCAACCCTGTGCTTGCAGCAGGACCATTTCCAGTTATATTATCCCAAGCCTAGGCTTTGTCTACCTGAGTCTTAAAAACTAGGGCTGTGAGAAGCTTCGATCACCAGTTTGATTCAGTGGAGATTTGACCCGATTCGGTGGCCAAATCTCCAAATCTGAATCGAATCAGGAGACTCTTTAATCCCTCAGAATCGAAGTGGAACCCTCCAAATAGATTCAGATTTGATGATTTAGGCATAGACACAGCTTTAAATGTTTTTTCTACATACCTCAAGGGCAGATGGAGCATCCCATGGGAGCATGGGGGGTCCTCAGTGCACTCTGGGTAACCTGTTCCACTGCTTTATCACCCTCCTTGTGAGAATTTTTTTCCTAATCTCTAACCTAAACTTCCCTTGCTGCAACTTGAGATTGCTCCTTGTGCTGTCACCTGCCGCCACTGAGAACAGTCCAGGCTCCATCCTCTTTGGAACCGCCCTTCAAGTACTTGAAGGCTGCTGTTCAGTCCCCCCTTGGTCTTCACTTATCCAGAATGAATAAGCCCAGTTTCCTCAGCCTCTCCTCAAGTCCTGTGCCCCAGCCCTTTAACCATTTTTGTTGTCCTCTGCTGGACTCTCTCCAATACTTTGCTGGAATTGGCATTGATAGTACCTAGGCACCCAGGCCAGCAGCTGGGGGGTTGTGTCCCTAGTCATCTTGTCAGCCCATGTCCCCTTGTCAGCCTCATGCTGTTTGGGGGACGCTGGTGTTGTGGCGGAAGGTGTTGGTGTGGCCAGCAGCCTGGGGCGTAGCACAGCCCCGCTACTGCAGCCACTGCCTTGCGCACCAGGGTGACAGGAGTGAACCATGGTGAGGGTGGCTGCAGTAGGGGATGCAAGAAAGTCTGTGTACCCAATGATTGCAGATGGAGTGTTAACCCCTTGGCTGCTACCTGCACCAACATCTTTCCTTACAGCAGCTGCCATGTGTGCAAACCTTACTAGTTACACCTCTGGTACGGGCATACGAACAATTTCCTGTGATGCAAGCCAGGAGTGGATTTACAGTGAGTTAGCTACTTCGTGGTCACTTCCTGTGTGCATGTCCATATTGCCATGAATGGGAATAGGCTGTTTGTCTGATGGAGGGATAAGCTACTTCACATTTTCACTGGGGTGTAAGAATGCACATGAACAGTTATTACAGAGTAATCTATGTTCACATGCTATAGTCCCTTATTATAGCTTCCAACATAAAGAGGACATGGATGGGTCTTTAAGCTATATTTGGAATATGTTCTCCACAATGGTTTAGCAATGCTCCTACTTTTAAAACATTTTGGCATACAGACTCAAAACTTGGGTGTTTTTCTATCTCCTTTGAGGAATGGTCTAGACAGGAATGATCATGCTTTGAGCAGGCGGGTGAACTAGATGACCTGTGAGGTCCTCTCCAGCCCTATTTTTCTATGATCTTCTCTAACAAGGCTAATGTCTCTTGGAAGTGGGATACTGGAATGCTGGGTAATTGTTTTCTTTCAAATGGACAACTAATTCCTAAAAATTCTATTCCTTTTTAAGAGATGTGTCCTATCTGCATCTCTTTTATGTCTCCAAAAAGCTTATTTCATGTTTCTGAAAGAAAGCACGCTTCTTTTATTAAATGCTAAACCAGTATTTTTGTAACCTTATTGGATCCTTTCTGACTTTCCTTGAATTTTCATCTTTATCTGTCCTAGATAACAACACGTTGCCCAGATAACAAACAGTG
This sequence comes from Crocodylus porosus, assembly GCF_001723895.1. NCBI lineage: Eukaryota > Metazoa > Chordata > Crocodylia > Crocodylidae > Crocodylus > Crocodylus porosus. The sequence continues at coordinate 193,279,773 of NW_017728906.1, forward strand.
GTGTCACTTAACCCCCAAGGCATCAGATCTTTTATGCTCTGAAACACTGCAGGCTTCTTACAGTTTATTAACTCGGAAACTAGTTAAACCAAAATTCATTTCAATACTGAAGTGTGGTTTCTTAAAAGAAAATGAAAAGTTAATTCCATCCTACTTTTTTGTCTAAGCCCAATATATCATTGGTTCTTTCTGTTCATTAATTATATTAGCTTTGCTGAGGGCTAAATGAAATTAGCTGGTGTCTCAAGGGAAAATTGTTTTATGGTGGTGCTATAGATGGGCCTGGCACTTTTTAGATGATATTGCAGTAAAATAGACTGTAAATGTCATAGAAACTAGCTCTGGCACTAAAAGCAGCAAAAAACAACTCAACCACTATGAACAACCTTATGTTAACAAAAGGAAATGGGAGCAATTATGAGTTAGTGGACATATCTACTCATTTATTAATTTGCTGTAATTACGGCGCATTAAGCTTAGTACCTGTAATAACAGGTACTAAATGCACCATAATGGGTACTACAGTGCATTAGTGCAGATGAAAAAGCAGTGCTTTTTGTGTGATGCTTAAAGTGCATTGGACTAAATCTACCGCTCATTAGCATCATTTTTGCCAGGCATGCTAGTGTGCAGTAGAATTAGTCCAATGCACATTAAGTGTCAGACATGCCCAGTGGGCGTGTCTGCACGAGATGCATAATGCACAGTAGCCTAATAACAGTGTGCAATAACATGCCAGTCAAAAACTGTGCTAATATGCTACTGCGCAGTAGTTTCAGGCTAATGTGCAGTAAGCGTCACTAAAAAACCATGTGCCGGCACTACTGCACAATAATTGTAGTTACTGAACATTTAGTTAGTACTTCATTAAGCAAGTACTAAACTAAATGCACTCTAACTACTGTGCATTAATGAACATGTAGATGTACCTAGTAAGATTTAAAATCAGTAAGGAAAAAGTTTTCCACTGAAAGGAAGTTTTCTACCCCAAATTAGGACAAAGGAAGCTTACTACATAGGATGGGGCTGTAGGGGGGGGGGGGAGAAAGAGAGAGAGAGCACACTTATTTCTCTTTTTCAAGAGCATCACTTTACTGGAAAGCTAAACAACAGTTTAACTAGTATTCAGATCAGCAAAAGGAATACGTGACAGGGGGCCATCACAAGGCCAGTCCCAATGTTGGGGCTCCCACATGCCTAGGGCAGTCCGCCCGTCTGCTACACCTTTGTTGTAACTTAATAAGTAGTTGTTTACAAGGTGGGATGCTGACCATTTTACTCCCCAATGCCAAAGGCATAATACACGGCTCCATTCCGCTCGTGAGGCCAAAGTTCCCAGAGGGGGCTACTGCTGAGAGGGAAAGAGGTCTAGGGAGTTTTGCAGCCCAGAATGAGGGCAGAGGTTAGGCTGCCTGAATAGGAGGGATCCAGGTTGGGTCTGAACATCAGGCAGGCATATAGTGAGGCCCAGCATGGGGCTGGAGCCATATAGTGATGCCATCTGTGAGGCATGGGGGCTGAGGCTTTCCGGCACCCCATATTCGCCTTTCATTGGGGAGGCAAAGATGTGGCATTTCCAGTGAGACTGCCCCACCACAGCCAGCTCCACCACACCATCCAACACCAGCAGGGTGTTGTTTCAGGTCATGCTTCAGGACCAGGAACCGCCTCTATCCCCCTAGTTCCTACCCTGACCTCCAGGTGTTCTAGGAGCAGCAGATCTCTGGCTGGGCAATGTTACTCCAGTGGCATCCCTACAGCAACTGCCAGCTCAGTCGTGAGGGCCTGAATTTATACTGAGGCTGCCCAGTCCCATCCTCCAATACAGGAGACCTCTTGTGGTCATGTGACCACCACACCTGCTGGCTGCTCCACAGCTTGCTTAAGCTTCTTAAAGCGGCAAGCACCAAAGGTGCCCTGCCACAGAGTACAAAAAGATTCTCAGGTCTGGGAGGAGGAGTGTGAGGCTAGAACTTGATCTCTGGTTGGTTGCTCTGTTCCTCAATACCCCATCTTTCCTGGGTTTATGATCATAAATGAACAATTATTAATGGTATGCATCTATCTACCCTTTGATTTGGTATATGTTAGTGAAGAGGTTGGTCATGAGCAGAGATCCTGGTTTTCTCTGTTTTAAAAATGGCAAATTCCCCTCATAAAAAACCCCAAAACTATGTTTTTCCACAATTAAAATGAAATGCCATCTATGTATGTATGTATGTATGTATGTATGTATGTATGTATGTATCAGTTAAACACAACATTGTATCTACAATTTTAAAGCAATTTGGAAACCTACTAGTGCCTCAATCACTGTCATAAAATAAGTTTTAAATACCTATACATTTTGGCATTTGATTTGGGGTTTTTTCTGATGGAAAAATCAAAGCTCCCCCTGCCCCCTCTGCTCCCCAGGATGTGGGTCCAGCTGTGGCTGTCCCCCACACTGCTTTGTGGTACTGAGAAGCCCTGAGATCCTGGAGCCTTGCCCCTCACTTGCAAGCCACAGCCTCTCAGCCCTGCTGGTGCTCCTCACTTTTGACCCCCAGCCCCTGGGGTTAAAAATAATAACAGATCACTCTGACTGTTGATATATTGGTGTAGCTTTCTACTACATATATATTTTTAATTAATTAGACCTGGACCAGACCTCTTGAATTCCTATCTAGGATCAAATCCTAGCCTAAACTGTCCCAAAGGTGAATCAGGCAGAAGGATTCAAAGTCTGATTCAGTTCATATTCTTACCCAGATTTGCCTTTGGATGTAAAATTTAAGGATCCATTGTTCAGAGAGGTTCAATTTCAATAGCTTGTTTCAGCAATCTTTACATTTACAAGTAAACAATGAGTAATTACATTTCTCTTTATGATTACATAGACGGTACTCTTCTCTGGTTATATTTCTCTTGATACTGTTTTGCAAGATATTCTCACAAGCAAGCTAGGGAAATATGGTCTGGAGGAAATTGCTGTTGGTTGGAAACTACTCAAAGACTGGTTATCAATCATTCACTGTCAAACTGGAGGGATGGACCAAGTGTGATTCCATGGGACCTGTCTTGAGTCTGGGACTAGTCAATATTTTCATTAAATTACTTGGATGGACTAGAGCAGGGGTGCTCAACTTTTGGCCCACAGGCCAAATGCAGCCCATGGAGACATCGCATCTAGCCCATGGGGCTTCCCACAAGTCTGGAAATTTGGCACCTGGAAAGCGGTGGCCATTGAAACAGCCACCCTTTCCCTGGTAAATCCCCAAACCCAATTCCCTGAGCAGCTGGTTGGAGACAAGCTAAGCCTCCATCCCCTGCAGGGCTGGGTCATGCCCCCTCACTTCTGGACTGGGGCTGGGCCACACCCCTTCCCCCCATGAGTCTGGGTTGGGCCCTGGTCATATCCCCTTCCCCTCCAGGACCTGGCCATGCCTCATTCTGTTTCCCTGGTAGAGTCAAGCTCCTTTCCCCTGTGGGGCTGCCTTTCCCCCCACCCCCTGTATAGCCAGATGGTGCTCGCCATGCCCATCTAGGTGCCAGATTGGGAGCGCTGGCTGTGCGGGCAGACCAGGTATTGTCAATCTGGCCTCCCAGGCAAAAGGTTTGGGCACTACTGGACTAGAGAATATAGAGAATACACTTTTTAAAACTGCTGGTAGTACCAAGCTAGGAGACTACATGCACTTTCAGGGATAGGATTAGAACTGAATTGGAGAAAATGGAGGAAATGCTTCAAAATAAATCTGATGCAATTGAATAAAGACAAGTACAAAGTGCTGCCCCAGGGCAGGGACAATCAGCTGAAAAATACAAGGTGGGGAGCGACTGCCTAGGCAGGCATTGTGCAGAAAAACCGCTGGGTGTTATAGTGGATGATAAATTGAACATGAGTCAGCAACGACATGCTGTTGTGAAAAAAAGCTAGTGTCATGCTGAGAAGTATAACAGGAATGTTGTATGAAAGACACATGAAGTAACACTTCCTCTCTATTCAGCACAGGGCCTCAGCTGGAGATCCGTACGCAATTTTGGACACCGATTTTGATGAAAGATGTGGATTCAGAGGAGAGCAATAAAACATGTTGTATCAGGAAAGAGTGAAAGAACTATATTTGTTTAGAGAGAGAAGACAAGACTGAGGATGGGCATGATAATAGTCTTCAGTTATGTAAAACATGTTGCAAGAAGGAAGGCAATGAACTCGTCTCCTTGTCTGCTGGGATGGCCAAGAAGAGCTAATGGAGGTTTTGGTTTAAGATGAGGAAAATTCTCCTAACTGTTAAGAGAGTTAAGGGAGGCTGTGGCATCTCCATCCTTGGAGGTTTTTAAAAGCTAGACCAACATTTTTCAGGATCAGGTTAGAAATAATTATTCCCACCTTGGGGCACAGGAATGAGGTCCCATTCAATCTCAGTCTATGGTTCTTTGATTACTGACAATGTGTCCTATCTGATGATAATAAGTCTGATCTTACACCATTTATTCACACGGACTCATGCCAATAGCCCCAATCAATGGCTTCTGCAGAAATGTGGGCAATTCCGTTTAAATAAAGAGTAGTTTTTTTGCAGGGCCGCTCTCTATTGTTTGTGCATTATGCTTTGGATAGTCATTAAAGAATAGAAATAACTCAGGGAGGGGGGGCTGAAACCCAGATGTCCCCCTCCCAGTTACGTTGCCTAAGTATTAGGTCAGAGAATCAAACTTTCTGGCTTGGTCTCTTTGTGGGTTTTGCACTCTTGGCTGTGAAGTGGCTCACCTTCAACAGGAGCAGTGAAGTGTGCTCTGACCCAGACTATTTTATAGACTTACAGGTAGGGCATCCTCCAGGGAGGTGAAAGATGTGGATTAGAATCCCTTTAGGGTGGGGATATAACCCAGGTTTCCCTCTCAGCAGGCAGGTACTCTCACCACTGCTGTTCCACAAAAAGCATGTGGCAACAGTAGCAACTCCATCTCCCTCTTTCCATCAATTTGAATCACAGTTCAAATCTAGGAAACCTGGACTTAAAATGATTGATTTTAATTTTTTTTTTGGTTTCTGTATCTTTTCTTAGTGAAAGGTTTTATCCTCTGTGGGGGCATCTACACAAAAGATGTTTCCTGTCTACATTAGATTATTAGATTGGAGTAAACTCATTAACTCTGCATAGGGATAGTACTTGTAAATTGTAAACACAAGTGCTCTCCTGCTGTGGAGTTTTTTTCCACTTTTCAGTTGTACAAGTGTAGGCAGTGCCCTAACTGGTTGGGGCACGAGGGTGCTTCAGTTTAGGGAACTGCCTGCTAGCTAACACCTCACTGAAGCATCCTCATGCCCCAGCCAGCCCCTCTGCAGCACTTTGAGCCTAGTGGGAGCAGCCCTGGCCAGCCTGGGAGCAATAAACTATTGGTGTAATATGTGCTGGAATTTATCGCTCCACATTAATTGCACGTGTAGGTGCACCCACTGATTGATAACCAGAACAACACATTGAGTAAACACAGTTTTCACTAAACTCAATAGTATTTATGCTATCCAGAAAGATAAGGAATAGCTATTCTTTAAGCGAGTATGCTTTTAGTCATAGCCTTAATTTTTGTCTTCTTATATTAGAAAACTATGAACGAGTTATCTCCCTCCCACCCCCCCAGATAATGAGTAATGCCTTGGTTATGATTTGTGTCTAGCTATGCTTGGATGGAAATTAGCATTTCCTTTAAAAAGCACAAGTAGAGCAAAAAAAAAAAAAAAAAAAAAAAAAAATCTTATTAATAAAAATAGCTTTAAATGTACTGGTTAGTTAATCAAAACATATTTCATATTTTAAACTCACTGATTTATTAAACAAGGAAGTGTCATTTTTAGTCAAGTGAACCAATAATTTCAGGTCTCCATGTCCTTCAGTATTCTAGGAGGAGTAGAGCTTATGTACTTACAACTCATTTTTTTTTTTTTTAATGGATTAAAGAGGAGGAAAACAAGCCTTCCCATTTTTTTTTAATTTCCCATTGGTTTTTCAGTTTTGAATGAGTCCTTAAACTGAGCTAGCTGATTAAACTGAACTGAATAAAGTATTTTCTGTTTATAGAAGGGGCCACTGCTGTCAAAACCTGATTTGGCAAACTCAGCAAATTGGTTCCAGATGTTTGGCCAGGAACTTCCACCCATTCAGTGGTGCGACTTCTTTATAGAAAGTCAGTACTTGGCTATTATTTTAAAATTTAATTAAAAGGATGTTAGTCATTTCTAGTAAATTTAGAATTTAATAATCATTCACATAATTTCAAATTCAATATTCATTCGTTCAGTTTCTATGCTGCCTTCCCCAGAAAAGGCTTAGGGCAGTTTACACTAAAAGCAAGATGTATATTAAAATAAATAGAATATAATAAACTTCTCATATAGTAGCCAAAATACATAACCAATCTGGTTAAAACCTGCTGCCCCCAAAATGGTTAAACATCGCTTCTGGGTATTGTCCAGGGTGCAGATGGGCCACAGAGGACAGAGACTTCCAGAGCTGAGAAGTGTCTACTGAGAACAACCTCCCATGTATTTTTGCCAAATAAACTTGGCATGCAGATGCTATTTGCAGGGGGTTGCTCTTGGCTGACCTTAGGGATCAAGATAGAACATAAGGGACAAGAAAGTCCCTTAGGTATGTAGGGCAGGGACCATTTATGTAATGATTTTTTATTTTAACTCAAGTGCATTTAATTTAGTACAAAAATCTGATTTTTTTTTTTTTTTTTTTAAATAAACCCTTTAAAAAACCCATCAAACCAGGTTTGCCTGGAATGTCATGGAAATAAATGTAAGGAAGTAATATGTAAATTAAAATTAATGTGGTTCTTTCAGTGCAACTTCAGTGCATAGCTCCTAAAAATAACCCATTGTTCTTATGGGAGGGGGAAAAATGCAAGCACAAAATAAAGTGAATACCTATCAGAGTACATAGCATTTGCTTATGAAGTGCAGATAAATTGCTAAGACAAAAGGTAGTCATTTAATATGTACAATCATATTAAAAAATGGACTGGAAGAGCCCTTGGTGTAGTGATAGAAATTATAATTTCAAGATGCTCCCTGGCATTGGAGATTGAGGAAGTTAGAAATTGGGAGACGGTCCCCGAGTTAGGGAGTAGCTTGTTAGTTAGAGGGAGACAGGGGGTCTGCAGAGAAAAAAGTTTGCCTGCTGCTCCACAATTAAAGGTTGTTGTTTAGTTCTTCTCATTCATGTCTGCCTGTGTTTATTGAACCCAATTAAAACTACATTCAAGAGGTCATTTAGACTAATTGGATCAGAGACTATAAGGTCTCTACCTTGCCTTCAGTCTGCTTCAGGCAGGATCATCCCTGTTCAAACCATTTTCACCAAATGTCTATCTAACCTGCTCTTAAAAACTTCCAGGGATGGAAACTCTACAACCTTACTGGGTAATCTGTAACACCAGGCCCTTTATAGTTAGAAAGTTCTTCCTAACATTCAGCCCAAATTTGTCTTGTTGCAACTTAAGACCAGTACCTTTCATAATGGTCTTAAACAACTGCCATTTATTTTTACCTTGAAGTGTGAATTTGCTTGGTGAGGAAGGACTCTTTGTTAGGTTTTCTGGTTTTCCATGGGCTTCGTTTATCTTCTAGTGGAATGATGCCTTAAGACATTTGTAACTCAAATGATGTTATGTATATTAATACTTCAAGAGTGAATGGTCCAGAAAGCCTCTGATGCCATCTTCCTTGATAATGATTGTGGGCAGATAAATGCACTTCAAATAAATGAATTGCTTTAAGTGGGATTTAGGGAGCATTGAGGTTTTCCAGGCATCATCAAAAGCTCAAAGGCAAATAACTTCTGAATCAGCTGAGTCCAGGTGGGTAGAAAAGACATCTGGCCATGACTGTGGTAGCAGCAGTATGGTCCTGACTTCCTGCAGACTCAGGAAGACACTGCATTAGTTACACTTGATTCATAGTTGGAGATTTTCTTTCTGTTCAAATGAATGTAGCTTAGGAAAAGAACTAAACCTTAGCGGTGTAACTAAGCCTAGGCAAGCCAGGTACCATCCCCAGGTGCAACTATGTGGGGGGAAGGAGAGGGTGCCAGTGAGACCCACCCCCTTCCACAAATCTTTGCCGCAGCAGGGGCAGCCCTGCATAGTCCCTACCCAGCCCTAGAAGTCCAGTGCAGCCCCATGTCCTGTATGATATCTAGGGAGCAGGAGGGGTGGTGGAAAGCTTCCCTACCCACAGAGGCTTTGCCATGGGAGGTGCAGCCCTGCCCCCAGGTGTAGGGGAGAAAATGGGGTACCAAGAGCAGCCTTTGGAGAGCCCACGTCACTGCCTGCTCCTCTGCGGCAGCACCTCTAACTCAAGGCTTGTCAGTAGCAGCATCCCCCGCTCTTGGAGTGAAGAGAGTGGACAGCCTGGGCAGGCAACGATCTTCTCCCTCTACATCCCAACCACCTCTCAGTGGTCAGCAATTCCCTTGCCCCCAGCACTGAAAATCTTGTTACGTCTCTGCTCAACCTAACTGTTGAAGCACAGTTCAGAGACAGGGAAGGCTTCTGTAGCAAATTCATTAACCACCAAATACCACTATGTAAAGGATCCAGGATCTAGATAGTGGATATACAAATTCAGTCATGTTAAATTGACAAAAGAGTTGAGGCGCCAGTGTTAGCATGTGATTACAAGTGAGGAACGTGGCATGAGGGTTGCAAATGCGGAAGGACATCTGAATGACAAAGTGGAGCCATCTTTTCCATCCAAATGTCTAACAACAGAGAAAACTGGCTCCAAGTGACATTTTTGTTTCCCTCCAGAAGAGCTGTGATGTGTGCCTTTGTGCCAACTCTCCTGGCAACAGGACCATTTGAAAAAAAAAAAAAAGGGTGGCAAAGACTGATTTCTGATGGGAAAAGCTATTAGAAGTGAAAGCCTCAGATTTCTGCCTGCAGGTCCGTTGTAGAAGTGAAGATGCAACCGCCAAAATGTGTCTGGAAAAAGAAAGAGAGGCTGCTTTACAGAAACTGTGCCATAGCACTGAATGTGATCACGGTCTAGAGCAGTGGTCTCCAAAGTGGGGTGTATGCACCCCAGGGGGTGCACAAAATGATCCATTGGGGTGCGGGAAGAAAATTAGAACTTCTGTTTATATAACTATACATATATTGGGGGTGCATGCTCAAAACATTTTTACTGATATGGGTGTGCGATCAAAAAAGTTTGGAGACCACTGCTCTAAAGAACCATTTGGGAGGAAGGGTGGAATTAATCTAAGCGTGGGTGGCATCTGGGTGCTCACGTTTGCCTCTCTCGTGCTTGTAAGTAGTAATCAGAAGTGGTACATGGCAAATTGGCCGAGATGATTTAGATGGGGAGAATCCTGCCTTGAGTTGGGGTCCCAAGGTCCCTTCCAGCCCTACTTTTCTATGAATCCATGATTTGTCCTGCTCTGGCCTATAGATCTCCAAGTCTGGTCTTCAACCAGCATAGTTTTTGATACCAGCAGGACTGCTGATTACACCACCTGATGATCTGGCCTTTGATATCTTGCCAAATGAGAACTGCCCATTATAAAAGTGGTAGCAAGCATGATAGTATTTCTGCATTCCCCCAAGTTGAGCAAAAGGGAAAAGTTACTGAGGATTTCTTCATCCTTCCTCTCCTGTATCTTATTTTCTAATATACTCACTCACTGAATAAAATATGGAACCTTTCTGGTTTTTAGTCTTGCCTACTAGACAGGAAAACAGTCTCTATTTCATCAGAAATCTACTAAAGAAATCTATTGTAGATAAAACAATTATGTCTTTCATTTGGTTTTTTGTTTTTTTTTTTTTAAAGCTGACATGCAGTTCTCTCTTACTCTATAAAAGTGTTTTATTACACTTGCTAAAAATGTCAGGGATACTAAACAGCAATGCATAATTCACAAAAAAACCCAAACAACTTCATAGGCAACCAAGTCCTCCCTGAAATGTATGTATTATTACTATACTACCTGCACTAGTAAGCAGGTTGGATGCACTGGACATTTAAACAGGTGAAAAAACACAAACAAGATGGAGAAAGCAGCAAGAGGGGATGAAGATGGACTGAAAATGAAATAGGTAAATCCTTTGACATTTGCCAGTTAACTAAAATAAACAGATACAGGAGAGACCTGGCCATGGTCTCTTATACTTCCATTACAAAATGCCTTCAATATGGACGGAGAGGATGGTCTAGTGATCAGTCCTATAGCTCTGGTCTCTGAAGACCCGAGGGAACATTCATATCCTTCCTCTGCCATAGACCTTAGGTTGGGGCAGGCAATTATTGTGGGCAGAAGGCCGCTTAATGAGTTTTGGCAAGCCATTGAGGGCTACGTGATAGGCAGCTTGGGGCAGATTAATATTAATTTTCTAAGTTTTTTTTTTAGGGGCCCTGCATGCCGGATAGAATGGCTGGCTGGGCTGCATCTGGCCCCCGGGCTGCATTTTGCCCACCCCTGTCTTAGGTATATTGCCGAGTTTGTAAACAGACATCTCATTCGAAGGCACCTCCGATCATCTTGGGTTTTGACTTGGATCAAAAGAGGAGCTGCACAGTAGGGCTGTGCAAAGCTTTGGGTGCTGATTTGAAGGATATTCGGCTTAATTCAGTGGCTGAATCTCAAAATCCAAATTGAATGAGGGGACCAAATGAAAGCTCCAAATCAATTCATAGCTCTCTGAATTGATTCAGAGAGCTTCAGTGATTCAGGCAGTCCCTGCCCGCTGCAGCACAGAGCTGGACCCGGACTCTGAGCTGGTAAGT
>NW_017728906.1:193290672-193293976 GCF_001723895.1 Crocodylus porosus
CCACCCACCCCAACTCCTGATTGTTTTTTTTTAAAAAAGCCCCTACTCACCAGGTGCCGCCAGATGGGGGGCAATCCTGCAGCTGAATCTCCAAATCAGGTTCAGCTGAATCAATTCGGGACAGTGAATCGAATCGGCCAAATCTGAATAAGAAGCAAATACTACTGCTTTGCCCAGGCCTACTGCACAGCCTGTTACACACCTAGCCCTTCCAGACTGCATTGCTGCTTGTTCACCAGGGTGTGCACACAGCTTGTCTCTGGAATGACTGGTAATTAAGTTGAATGACCCATGGTAAATTCGCAGACCTACATATTTTATCTTCTTCATACTTCACAGGTACTTAACATGGCACAGTGGCCTGGAGGGTCCCTGAACAGAAGACTCTCTCCCAAAAGAAATACAACATCTGTTTTCACCGGGGGGGGGGGGGGGAGGAAAATCAAGATTGGCTTGGTAGGTGCCTCCATTTTAGCTTTCAGCGTGCTTAAAAATTAGGTGCCTGGACCCAGAAGGGAAATTCAAGAGGAAGTACTTTTAGACGCTTCAGCCCCTTATACAGTCAATAAAGGAGAGAGATAGATGCCTTTGAAGAGCTGAGAGCCCAGATGCTGAGTGGAGAGCTGCTTAGAGCAAACTGCTGGGAAACACTAAACAGAGCTCTGTGTCTGATATCCTTATCCAGCCGTCGCTGAAGCTCAGACAGCTGGCTCAACTTGTTTTAGTGCTCAACTTTATGCTCTACTTCCTAAGTGGGGGATACGCCTAGAGTGCTCTTTTGGGGTGGGGGGGGGACCACACGTAACAAATGGTGGTGATGATGGCTCTTGGGGCCACCTTTTGCAGAGCAGCCTAATGCTTAGAGCATTTCCCCAAGCAAGTGATAGAGCCTTTCCAGTCTGGAAGGATCCAAATGTCAGTTTGAATTTATGTTCTTATGAAGGTTCCCTCTAGATGGGAGGATTTCTTATCTCCTTCCCTTGGCCATCATGAAATAATGCTCTACACAGTCTTCCTTTCCCATCACTTTATCTAGTCTTCATTGAGAAGGTGGCTTTGTTTTTACAACTTATCTAAGAAAGCTCAACACAAATCTGTCATAAAACTATATTTGGTTAGACTATGGCTAAAGTGAAAGCTTAGGCACATACCATCATAATTTCGGCTTATGTTTGGTCCAGAGTCTGCACTTGGGGTCAAGGACTGAAACATGATGACATCTGAGGCCTACACCACACTCACAGGAGAGAGTGTCCCAAACACTGGGCTATGAAACAATTTGGGATGGACACCTTCCACCCCTATTCTTGAAGATGGGCCACTGTGCAGCTGAGAATGCAAGAGCCATGGGACCAAAAGGAGAACAAGCAAGGAGGAGCATGGCTCTATGGCCAGTGCATAGTCTTGGAATCAGGGAGTCCAGGGTTTGGTCTGCTCCCAGGAGTGGTTACACACTTCATATTACAGGCCTCTGATTACTGGCTGCTACACTGGTATGGAACTGACCTCAGCCAAAAATCAAGAGTAAATTGGAAGCTTATCTTGCTGGGATCCTATGACCCTAGCTGACTTCCTGCCCTTTGGGCAGGGGGCTGGACTCGATCTCCCGAGGTCCCTTCCAGCCCTAATGTCTATGAAAACACAGATTTTAAACTAGTTGGCTAACCTCTGGTGAATTACCTAAGCAGCATCTCTTGGTGAGGTTTTAGGCTGTCTTTATGATGGTACTGTGGCTTGATTCTGGTCCCTACTGTTGCTCCTGGTATCCATGTCAGGATTTTGACCATCAATATATGCCTGACTATGACTCGGACTCTGGCCCTTACTTTCTTGGCTCTGAAGGACTTGAAGCTTCTTGGCTCTGGCTCCATCTTGGCTGGTTCCAGACCACCACTCTGCCTCCTTGACTCTGGCCAGTTTCTGACCATTTTTTGGCATCCATGTTCTGACTAGACAACTGGCCCCAGACTTGCTGGCAACCCTGGGCCTGACCACTAGATCTGACTACCTATGTCCAGCATTGACATGCAGTGGTTAAAACACACCCTCACAATGCACTACACTGGAGTTCAGTTCCCACCTCTGCCTGATGGGATTCAAATTCACATGTCCAGAGGGAATGCCCTGATCACCAGGCCATCTGCAGTTTGGTGGTGTAGAGTTACTGAAGTTGTTCTATTGTGCACAAGAGATGGATTGGGGAGAAAACGAATAAATGAGAATGAATATACGATTGTGGTACCCAAAGCCGCTAGTCAGGACGGGAACGCTGTATACACACAGACAGACAATTTCCTGATTCAATGAGTGTAGACAGAGCATCACTGAATGGTGGTGTCACATAGAAAGAAATGAACTCATTGGCATTCCTTAATTATCACTTTCTTTGTTGAGCCTGTTGCTTGCTGATGGCGGGGGTTAGGTGTGTGTTGGGGGAAGGAGGGGGAGGGGAAGGGCAGGAATGAGGGACCGAGAAAAGAAAAAGAATAGAAGAAAAAAGGGAAGAGACCATTATCACTCATCATTTGACATAATTAAATTTACATGCTCAGCCAGGCACAAATCTGAGCTTCTTCTCCATATCCTACAGTTACTCTGTATAGCCTTGTCCAGGATGACTCAATATTTCCCAAATACAATGCAAGGATTCAGAATGCCTTGATACCATTTTGACTGGTGACCTGATCCTGCTTTTCCCATCCAGAGATGACTTTACCAAAACACAGATGTTTTTGCTTTTCTTTAGGCTGTATCTCAGGTCTAAATGTGCAGTGACCTCTAACAAGGCAGATTTTCAAATGAAGTAGGGTACATGTTTTGACTTGCAGTGGAAACTGGAGGCCAAACTGACTCTTGTGAACAAACATCCATCTCACTCGTGTTTGATGGGCAAGTATACGTCTAAACTTTGTGGCATTAAGGCTACTGTTTGCAAACTAAATCAACAGAAAGGAAGCTAGAGGGTGTTTAGGTTTCAGTGCCCCTCATTTTTTGAAGTCAGGTCTACTTTCTCCCCTTGCATGATATAGCTTCATAAAATAAATATAAAAGGTATGCGATTAAAAACTTGCACTTCCTCTTAAGGCATGGCCTAACTTTCAGCAGTGCTGGGTAGTCACAGCTTTGATTGGCGTCAATAGGAAAGGTGATCAGCATCGTGAAGGTTCACCCTCTTTGCAGGGGGAGGAACTGTGTGACTGCCATACTGGTACTGAACAGTGACCAATTTAGACAAGATGCTTCTAAACAATATTGGACTGCCTTAAATGGCTACACTAGGTTTACATGCCAGCTATGTCTCTCC
>NW_017728906.1:193296816-193304240 GCF_001723895.1 Crocodylus porosus
CTGCTCCCACTTCTCTGTCTCTGGTTGTCATTGTAAGACTTCATTGTACTTAATTCAATGACAAGAAGGCCAAGACAATTGGGAGATCTTGTTCCACTGTAGCCTTTGTCCACCTTCACAGTTGTTCAACAGCACTAGGTAGGTGCCCATGTGAAGGCAATGAGATTTCAATGAGAGGCAATTCAAGGCAATGAAATGAGGAAGTCTCAATTCAGTGCTCCCTTCTATTTCAAATAGAAACAATATTTAATATAACTCATTTTCTACTGTGGCTAACAAGTAGTTACCGCAAGAGCGTAATTAAAAAAAACCTGCAGGGATTTTTTTGTTTAGTCTTTAAAAGGGCATTATTCCTTTCAGGAAGAATCAGCTTCAACATTACAATAGTACAATAAAAAATTCATACCTTCCCACTGCTTGGCTCCAAATCTGAACATATATATGTTGGCAGACTCACCACCAGAGCCTGTGGGTGTCAGTGAAATTGCAGTCTGAAGACTTCCTGTTGAAGGGTATCACTCTGGATGTCAATTATCTGTGATGTACTTATATCTGATTTCACACTGTTTTTCTTCCTGAATTAAATGAGGCAGCTGCATTTCTAAAGGCTGTTAACTTTACTGGCAGTGGTCCCCCTCTGGAGAAATGAGCTTCTTTAAGTGCTAATTCTCTTCAATTAAGCTGCCTAGATCATGCTGCATTGATCAAGCAATTAATTGATTGCTGGAGATTTACCTGAAACAACAAGTCAGCTGTTTTTCTTCTGTATCAATGACTGGCCCTCTTCCCCCCACTTCTGGCCTCCTGCTCCCCACGGTGCACCTCCAAAATATGGAAAACAATTGCAGCTCATTATCAGCAGGTATTTCTTTGGTGCATACACTAGCACAATTTCTGAGTTAGTTTTCCAACTCAGAAGAAAGTGCATTTTCCCTTATAACAAATGGAAAATGGATGGTTGGGGGACTGTAAATCTCAGTGCACCTGTCCATTTTAAACCATGAAAAATCAAGTGGCTATTAGCGGTGTATTTTATGTCTAATTGAATTGTGTTGTATTGTTTTACTCAAGGTCGTCTTTTGCACTTTATAGGGATAACAGGTTCTTCTCTTCTCCTGCTCAGACAAGCTATTTCCCCTATTGTGGTTACTTGTATGTGCCTGGTAGATGACAAGGGTTGAATGACTCTGTGATGATAAAAAAAAAAAAGACGACGACAAGTTGAATTTATAACTGGGATGAGTTGTGATTCTGGCACTTTGATCTTAAGGCACAAACTCATTCAAAAGTTTGCATCTTCAGTAACTTTCAGAAACTGAAACTCCAGGAATCAGTATCCTAGGGTGTTTGCTTGTCTGCTATATTTTGGCTTTTTTGTCAGGCAAATTACCATATCGTATTTTCTGTTCTCCAAAGTTTCAAAACAAATTAAAAATAACTCCAACTAAAAGATCAATATTCCCAGTAATAAAATATTCTGTGGAGAACATTAACTAAAGAATATACTCCAGTGAGTGAGTTCTGTATGCATCTGATTCATATTCCATTGAAGTCAAAGAGCTTTGTATCAGCCCTTAGTAAATTATGGAGAGAGATCATAGGTGCGTTGATACCCAGATGGGTGCTTAGAAATACACAGATAGATATTTAATTGGTTTTAGGGTACTTTTAGATAGTCTCATGAAATATCAAATTATATGTGTCATAAATATAGGCCTAAATTTTTAAATGTAGATGCCTGAAGTTAAGCAATTAGAGCTAGATTTTTTTGGGGGGGGTAAAAAAAAGCAATTTAGTTGAGTGCACGTAGAGGATCACCTCACCTGAAATTTAGGGGTATACCCTAGAAGTGAAATTTAAAACCTGAGAGAGGCATTCAAGTCTCCAGGCCTTGAAGGGGAAGACAGGGATAGGGATTTACCATAGCTATGGTGCCCAAGTTAGCCAATAGGAAATGTGGAGGAAGGATGTCTGTTTGAAATCCCATCTCTCCCCAGATGTAGAGAGCAGTTAGGTAATTCCCTGCATCCTGAGTTAGCTGTTTCTGTGGATAAAGAGTATACTCCAGTGAGTAAATTCTGTGTGCGTCTACTTCAAATTTAGAACAGTGAGGTAGTGGACTAGGCTGCCTAGGTAAGATGTGGACTCTCCATCACTGGAGGTGTTCAAGAAGAGGTTTGAGAGCTAGTCGTTGAGGATGATCTAGGAGGAGTTATGCCTAGGTTCTACTATGGATATTTTCCATGCTTCTGGGCATTACTGGTTGTCTAACGAGGCTGGGAGGGAAGTCCTCCTACACTACTACTACGTGTGTCAGGGTTTTTTTAAAGCTTCCTCAGAGGCATTAGGCATTGGCTGCAGCCAAGGCTGGAGATTGTGATTGGGGTGTGCTGATGTTCCTCCTGGGACTTAAAGCCGGTGGTTTCATGGTCAGATTGGGCATGTCTCCATCTGCAATTAATGCGCAAGACTAAACTCTGGAGCTAATTGCTCTGGAGTTTTTTGCTCCTGGGAGTGTGTTTGAATGAAGCAATTAGCTCCTGAATTTATTTAAGCAGCTGGCCCCCTAGATCTCCTTCCAGCTGCTCCAACCAGGCTCTGTGTGCTGTGGGAGGAGGGGGTGGGGGTGGCTGAGGCATGGGGGTACTTTAGTGCAGGGTCTGCTTGTGGCTCAGTGAGCCATTCTGGAGCATGCCCCTTTGGAGGAACTCTGGGGCTTCTTGTGGTAAAGAGGGGCTGGTTGGGGCAAGGGGGTACTTCAGCGTGGGGTCTGCCTACTGACTAGCCCAACACTGAAGCACCCATGTGCCCCAGCCCACTCCATCACCATCTACACATGAGTTTAAGTGTAGTAATTTACTATGTTGCTACTTGGTACTTGTGTCTGATGGGACTATCTGATGGCACAGTAAATTAGTCTACTTTGCCCTAATTGCTGTGCACATGTAGATGGTGCCCAGATTAGTCTACTGAGCAGTAGAGTGCACATGTAGATGTGCCCACTGATCACCATATTTGGAATCAGGAAGGAATTTTACCCCCTGGTCAGACTGGTATGAACTGTGGGGTTTTTTTGCCTTCCTCTGTAGCCTGGGATGTGGACTTCTTTCTGGGTTCTTTTGAGTGTATGTTATCAATTTTTGTAGCAGCAAGAAGTTGGCTACCATGATCCCCCTGTTTTACCTGTGGCAGGTTAGGGTGTTAAGTCTTGTGTTATGTCAGGGGTGACTGTTTAGTTTTGCTAAGAGGTTAGACAATGGATTTGTACAGAATGGCTTGGATAGGAATCATCCTGTCTCAGGCAGAGGGCTGAACTAGATGACCTGTGGAGACCAGACCCACTTCTCTATGATTTAGTGATTTTGGATTAAAAATCGGAACATCTTGATTTAGTTCTGTAACTCATTAAATTTAGCCTCTTAACTTCAGATAGGGTAGAAGTGGAGAAGCAGGAAGAGGAGAAGTTAGCCATGTATTTCTGTAGGTTCCCTTCACAGTGAAGCAGAAGTCATAGGCACCTTCAGGGCAATCCAGAGTCCAGACAGCTAGGTGTTGAGTTAGTGAATAGGGAATTCTAGGTATAGGGTTATATCTGACCTCCACAGAGCTTAGGCATCTCACTCGGGGTTGCATAATAAGTGTTTCCATCACCTCAGGACCCTTGGGACCTAGAGGGGAGGTGCGGTACTCTACAGTGGTGAGAAGGTTAGATTGCAGGAGAGAGCAAGCACCACATTATTATCCTGAGCATGGACCCCAAACATGGTACCTGAGGAAGCACACAAAGTGACATAATTTAAATAGTACTAGATAGGCTAACAAAAAATATATCACAGGGTTGGCACTAGATTTATGAATCAGATACCTTGTTCCAGGCAGACCCAAACCCTCAGACCAAACACAACTTCTTCATTCTATAATAGGTGAATTTTATTGATTCACAGTGATGGCAGATAAGAATAATGCAAACAATCTTATATCTACCAGTCCCAGGGTTCACAAAGTTGAGGCATGTCTGTCCAGTATGTGAACTTCACTCTGAGGTTCTCTTGAATGTTGGATGTCAGCAGCCTGGAGGTTTGAGGCCAAGACCCACCCCCCCACAGTGGGCTGAGTGAGATGGGCTGGTGGCATTCACTCTGTCCATGGTGGCCTTGGGTTCCCCTCTCAGGGACTCTTTGCTAATCTAAAATCCCTTCTTTTGTATTCTTTTTCTCCTCTGATGAGTCTTCATCTTTGGGCATTGCTGATTGGTCTCCCTCTGGTCATCATACTGTCCACGTTCTGTTCTGTTAGCATATTCCTTTGTTTCACAAACCTATCACATGCATACATCCTAATTTTACCAGTCTTCTTCTAATTTGGTCTGTTCCCCAAAACTGGAAATCCCAAGGGCCTTGCACCTGGGCACTGTGACCAGGCCAACGTGGCAGAGCTCCTTATCTCTGTTATGGAACAGTGCGGTACAGGTCTTCAGTTTCTCAGCCTGTGTGTATGCTTGTTGCTTGCCTGTGTCAAACACAGTGGGTCTTGAAGAAACTGTCACAAACAGGCTTTTTAGTGCTTTGGTCCCAGCTGCCAGTGCTTTAATTTATTGCTTTTTTTGGCTTCTAATCTGGCTGCCCCTTAACATGGCTTATATATGAGGGATGGAAAGATTCCCCTACCCAGACTAGCTGAAAGCATGGTAGTTCGAACTCTTTTATGGGTAGTGGGAGATGTGGATTTAAGTCTTTTTGACCTGAGGAGGACAGGGAACCAGGTCTCCTACTTTTGGATGAGTGTTTGAACCACTAGATATTTGGGCAAAATGTGGGACAGCATCAATTACAATGGATCTTAGGCAAGAGGTGCAAGCTTAGTGCAAGCTTAGTGGCCCTGAATCTAATCACCTAAGAGCTTTTGCAGCTGCTGGAATGGGATCAAACTGGATCACCCAAATTTTGCCTAAGTGCCTATAAAGTTGATTTGACTTCGATCTTTAAAGAAAAGGCCTGATTTTGTCCGAGGTTTCAACCCTCCAGGACTGCCACTGTTTAGGACCCTACTCTTTGGCCCTCATGTTTGAAAATGTTGCTCTTAAAAAAAATCATTGCATATTATAGTGAATTATTTCAGGGGAAGAAACCAATACCCTACTATCCTCTACTGTTTCTTAAACCCAAATACAGTGATACTTTTCAAGATTCCAGAACAATTTACTTTTTATTATTTATTCTTTTTTATGGATCAAGCTTGTGCTAGTCATTTTGGAGACATATGTGGGTCAGTTTTGGGCTTGATCCTCTTTTTGTTTCTCTTGGTATGGACAGCAAGTAACACAGCTGAAGTCAAGAGGCATGATTCTTCTTAGAAATACAGTGGTGTCAATCAAAAGTAAATCCATTTTAGCTTGAGGAGTTATACCCATGAGAACTTATTTAAGTGAGAGGATAATGAGATCCAAGGCCTTTGTCCTGCAGAGCTTTCCATGTAAACAGAAAAAAGGAACAGATGAAGGACATGCCAAGAAATGATGTGATATGTTTGACATGCATTTTGTGAGGTCTGTGGTATTTTTCCTTCTGGCTGGAACTGGAAATGCTCTGAGAAATGCATGTGTTTGCAGTATTTCTGGATGTGACCAGAATCAGAAGTGCCAGACATCTTGCAAGATTATTTTAGCTTGAGTCTACAATCCCAGGAGTTCAGTTCAGACAAACATTTGAGCTTTTAGGTGCTTATTCATATACAAACATGAACTGCAAGGCTTTAGTGCTTTCTTCACCCTTGATGTATTTTTGACATAACAAAATAAGTTTTGCCTCATTGGCATACTGTCCCCTTCATCTGTTCAGGAGAACTAATAGGAAAGAGAGGTGAAGGTGAAGTCATGGGTCTGATCCTGTCTCCTTTGCTCTCCTGATTAGTGTTTTATATCCATTTTGCATAGAAGTGAAGATTGGCAAAAGGAGCCAGAGAGAATTAAATCTAGGGGAATTTTGGGATCAGCTTCTCTATCGGTGCAGTGTAGATCCTGTGTTTGATCAGTAGTTTCTTCCATTTGGTTGTGCATAAGACAGGCACCTCTTATTTTATGTTCTGGTGACTTTATTCCTTGCCTTCCTCAGGGGTGTCAGTTGTGACTGTGCATAGAAAGACATTGCCGGTGGCAGCAACACTACAAATTTGCTTGAACTGTCCTGCCAGAGTAGGTTAATTTGTTACTGGCATGTGACAGTTTAATCAATCGTACCCTGCTGTCCTTCTTGTCCTTCAGTTGTGACAATCTAATCTAAGGGGAGTAAAATACGAGACACCTGAGAAACAACCTAAAAATAACATTTCAACTGATGTTCACTTTTTATTCTTTCCCATAAACACTCATGTATTAATGGGAGGTAAGTTTCATACCTGGGTTTTATCCATGGCGATAAAAGGGGAACACTGAAGAGTAAACTAAGTGGCCCAATCCTGGCTACCTACCAATTGCCTTTTGTGTAAGAAACCTTATGACAGTGGTGGCTAACCTTTCTGGCACCCAGTTAAGTCCTGCACCTTCCTTAAGGGCCTTTCTGCCCCCCACCCTCAGCAGTGTATTTGACAGAATTTGCACCAGGGGGTGCAAAAACATATAAAGATGTGTCTATGGCTGAATCACTGATTCTCCTTAATTTTCGTCACTCAGAACTGAACTCTTTCCAATCTGTCCACATCCTTCCTGAAGTGTGGGGTCCAAAACTGGACACAGTCCTCCAGGTGAGGCATCTCCAGTACCGAATGGTGCAGAAGAATCACTTCCCTTGATTTGCAAGTGATGTTCCTGGTGATATAACCCAAATGCTGTTGTCTTGCTTTTGCAACACTTCTGTAGGCTCCCCATTGAGCTCCTGCAGGCTCATATTCCTTTTGGGGCGTATGAGCTCCTGTTGACACGTATTCATTTTATGGTTTATCATAATCCCCAGTAGGTTTGTGAGAAGCTTGGGGTGGTGATTTGATCTGGAGGAGATTCGGCCTGATTCGGTGGTGAATCTCCAAATCCAAATTGAATCCGGGGACCAATAAAAAGGTCTGAATTGATTTGAAGCTCTCAAAATCTTTGCAAAATATTCAGAGAGCTTCAATGATTTGTGCAGTCCCCACCCACTGCGGCAGGGAGGAGGAGCCAGACTTGAAGCTAGTAAGTAGGGCTGGAGGAGGGAGTAGGGGACCATGAGGGGACCCCTGCCAGGCCCTATCCCCTGCCTGTTCCCTAACCCCTCTGAGTGCCCTCGCTCCCTGCCAACTGCCCCAGCCCACCCATGGCTGCCCCAGCTCCTGGCTCTTTAAAAAAAGCCCCAACTCACCGGGTGCTGTCAGGAGGGCGGGGGTGGGGGAGATAATCCCCACTGTCCCCTACTGCCCCATGCTATATGTGGGGCTCTGCCATGAGCCCCCCAAGT
>NW_017728906.1:193304645-193312662 GCF_001723895.1 Crocodylus porosus
TTGAATTACTGAATAGAATCACTGTCCCCTGAATCGGCCAAATCTGAATCTGAAGCGAATACTAGTTGTTTTGCACAGGCCTAATCCCCAGGTCTTTTCCTGCAGTACTGCAGCCTAACCAATCATTCCTCAGCCTGCATTTTACATATAATTATTCTGTCCCAAGTGGAGATTCTGCATTTGTCCTTGCTGAATCTCATCTGATTGATTACAGACCATTTGTCCAGCTTATCCAAGTCATTCTGGATCCTAACCCTCCCCTGCAGCTCCTTGAAGAGATTGTTGTCTAGCCAGCCTGCACTTCCCATTCTTCCATTGCATCAGGAAAACTTGCTCCTGTGCCCTTAAAAGGGCCTCCTTAAAGTATAGCTCTCTGTCCTGGACTCTTTTTCCCCTATGACTTGCCTCCCAGGGGGAGTGTCGAGTGACAACTTAATTTGGGTAGAGCATGTAGCAACTTCTGTTGCATGCATGCAGAAGGAAGCAACCAGTGCTCTGCCCTTTAAGGACAGTACAGACAATGAGTGCAAGATATAGCTTCTTAAGGACACAGGACTGGAAAAATCCCCTGGGTGTATCCAGACAAGTGCACGTGTGGTATGTGATGCTGCACGTGCAGGCGTTCCCTGAACTGCTAATTTGCAGTGCAGGGGGAGAGTTGACACTGGGAGATCCTGATGTCAAAACAACCCATAGCAAAAAAAAAAAGCGGGGTGGTGCATGTGTCTGCTGCTTGTACCCCCTGAACCTGGAGCAAGGCCAGCTAGAGCCATGGTCTGATTGCTGGCCAGGCTCCCTGATGCTGGATCTCTGCTCCTGGAGCCCTGGGAGTCCCCCAGGACCCCAGATAAAGCCCCTGGGGCCAGCCCAGATGTTGGCCCCAGTGTCCCCTACATCACTCAGGGCAACGTGTCATGCTCCAGAGCACACGTGTATGGGTGTTCCCTGGGAACAAGTACGAATAGCACATATTGTGCTGCTGCTGTTTGTCCCCAGAGAAATGCATGCGCCTGCATGTCTGGATCCGGCCCCCGAGTTCACACTGAACTAAGCTGCTGAGGGCAAAGTGCCTTGTTAATAGGTCTGTTTAGTTAACCTGCATTCCTGTGCGAGCCTTTCTGTAGTTGCAAGCAGTCTGAAACAAGATGATCCATGGCATCTGATGTATTTGATGTTAGAAAAATCCATGAGAATAGCCAGAATAAATGAGGTATCCAAAGAATGCCTGCTAATACTTGCTGGCACCAGCCAATCTGTATATGATAATATAGAAGTAAAGGAGCAATTGAAAATACATGTCACAAAGTAAGAAGGATGCAGAACACCAACCACATATGAAAAATATATATGAAAAGGGAAGTGTGTAGCAAAGGTGAAGACACCACAGGTTTACGCTAGATCTGATTTAGAAAGCAAAAGGGATGCCCTGCATTTGGGAAGACGGCCTTCCCGAAGTGCTACGGAACAAATCTTTGTGCATGGGAATACAGCACAGCCAGAAAAGTGGAGGGAATACAGTGAACCCAGCTGAAAAACTCTGCCAAGAAACACCTCCGTATTTTTAATATGGTAGTAGTATGCGACATTAGTTTTAATATGGTAGCCATCACATCCCATGTCAAAACAATATTAAATGGAGGCTTTTGCCCAAAGGGAAAGTTAAAAATGAAATGAAGGGGCAGTTCTAGACTGGACTGGTAGAAGGAACTATTCCTCGGCTCCTGCCAGTCAAACCAGTTGCACACCTAGGAGAAGGAAGAAAGTAGATGAGGCTAGGAAATGAAGATGTAGGAAAGAGGGAATGAAATGCAGAAGGTCAGTCAGTTTATAGGAGCAGCTAGTCCAGAGGTACTTTCCCTCTTTAAAGGCCAACTGTTGTTGGCCAGAAAAACTTAGTCCAAATCAGAGGGGACTGGGAATATCAAGTTGCAGAAAAACTTGTTATAGAAAGGGGAGCTTTTAATGAGCCCTTAGGAGATCCTGGGACACTGGAGTTACTGGAACAAAGACTGAACTTGTGAGAAGTTCAGCTTCTCAGGCAAGCCCACACATCCACGTTTCCATCCAGAGGGCACCACGTGACCCTGGTCTTGAAGACATGGAACCTCTGGACTGGAAAGATTTTCAGGCTAGGTTTAGTAATGAACTTGGAAAGCCTTTCTGGGGAAGAGAAGTGCATCCGGGGGGACTGCAGGAGTGCCTGCAGCCACTTCAGGTTTGCAAATAACACTGTCATCCTTCCTGAAGCCCTGGAGAGGTATGAAAACAGTAATTAGGGAGAAGCTCACAGTAGATGCGGAATAATTAGAAGCCTTTGAAAAATGTCTGAGGACACCTCGGACTGCACCTCTGAAAAGAAACCCGCAGCACTGATGCAGGTGAAGTTCAGCTGGTTCGGGGTTGGGACTCCATACTGGAGCGCTCCCTCTTTCTTTCTATGCTCTCTGTATGCCCTGCTCTTAAAACCAGAGCTACAGAGTAGCTTCTATTGATTTAGGTTTTTCTAACTCTGGGTATTGCGCTTCTGAACCTTTTTCCAGATGAGGACTAATGATGAGCCTTTCCTGCTCACTCCCGCCTCAGCATATAGGAGCCTGGCTATATAAAAAAATGTAAGGATTCCCAATTACAGAGCTGTATGTGTCATCCATTGTCTGAGTGTTTGCAGCTTCTTTGGGGGCTGGCGGCTAGAGGGTGATGCAAACACAAACACTCGTTCTGTAGTAGGTGTGTTAGTTCTTCCCGCAGAGTAGTAGTGACTGTATTGCTGGACACAGGTCATGGTAAGGGACAGTCACGAGTCAGTACATCATGGGACAGCTGATGTAATTGGTGAACATTCACTGAGACATGCGGTTCCATTGAAATCATAGGAACACAGACTACCAGGGATAGCTTGGGTCATTTATTCCACTTCCCTTTTACTGCAGACAACCGTATCTTTTAATCAGTGGCTATTTTTGTTAGAGCTTATTAATGTGCATAAGGACAGCACAGCTGGAGTAAAAATCATACCATTATATTTTTTGGTTTAGTATGTCCAGACAAAGAGGCAGAACACAATACATCCCATGTTTTCTTTCTTTTTTTAACTCAGCCTACTGTTTTATTTCTTTAGCAAACACACAATACATACCTGCGAGATGGGGCTTTCTCATCTTTCAAAATGCAGAGACATCTCACAATCAGGGAACCATGAAGACTCTTTTGCTCTTGAAAAACAGTAATAAAAAGTGTTTAGATCTGTCCACAGATTAAATAATTGATACTTTGTTCTTTCAAATATGATATATTTCCTCTCAAGTGACTTCTGTAGATGCCTAGGTTTATGTTCCTCCTTCACTGGTGGGGGAAAAAAGATAAATAATGTAGCCAATCAATAAAGCATGAGAAAACAATATAAATATAAAGCAAGGAATATCTCATTTCAATAGGATTTTAACCCTGCTTTTGGTTCATGCTTGCTATTTCCATCCATGGTCTGTAGAGATAAACAGCACTACTTTCAATCCTCATAAACAGGGTTTGAGCTGGGGAACCACATAGTGGATCTGTCATTGCCACTTCCTTGCCATGTGTAAAATTGTCAGCCATCTCTTAAATGGGATGTAGTCATTTTGAACAGGGCAGAGATCCAGGAGATGGAAGGGCTGGGCTCTGTTACCAGCTTTGTCACTGACATGGTCCGTGTGACCTTGGTCATCTCTTTCTCTACCTCAGTTTCTTCTCTTTACTTTGCCCGTCCAGTCTGTCTCCCTGGCATTCACTCCCTACATGAGACTATTTACTATCTAGTAGGAACGACAGACAAGCTTAGTAGAGGCTTCCAGATATTACTGAAGTACAGGAAACAGTGAATTGAAAACAATTACGAGTTGAAGAGTCAGAGAAACACATTGCCACTTAATTAGAGTCCCATCTTGTCTCTTTTGTTCACCTGGGACACAGGTCATCTGGGATGTACAGCAGACGGACATGTCAAAGTCCAAATCTAGACCCACCTTTTAGATGGATAAATAACACTTAACCATTTAACTTTAGTCATGCAAGTATCATGAGGCCCCAACAAGCAGCCCAGCCAGGATGAATTGCCGAGTTAGCCAAATCTACTGGAGGCTCTACCTGGCAGACCCATCCTGGCTGATGAACCAGCTGGCCACTGAATGGCTGCTGGGGAGAGCAGTTTCCTCATTTAAGTCCACTTGTGGCAGTGGACTGCAGGCCTGCCACCAGTTCTGCCTGAGCCCTGCTGTGGGAAGCCTCTAGGGACCTGTGCTCTTTGGTCTTCTGACTTCTGACCCTGCTTCTGGATTCTGGCTTTGGAGGTTCCCCTTGGCATTGGTAACTTGGTCCCTGACTCCAGAACCTGGGCCCAGATTTTGACTTGGACTCCACCACACGAATTTCCCCTTGGATTTGGTAGCCCACCTGTGTGGCCCTGGGTCTCCCAGCTCCTGTCTCTAGTCCTCCCCTGGTGGCCTACCCACAAGGCAAGGCTGCCTCTGATCCGGTCCTTACAGAAAGTAGCATTTCAGGCCACTTTCAGAACCTGTTTCCAGCTTCTACGTGCTCCTCACCCAATTTGAACCCGCATCTTTTGCGTTCTGGCAAAGTGCTCTAATCATTCAGCCATTAGCCTGAAGGACGAGAGGGCCCCCCTCTTCTGTCCTTTTTGTGACGTACATGGAACGATGCGTCTTCCCAGAGGTTTCTTATCTAGAGGTTATAATACTCCAATGGTTATAATACTTGCTTGGGAACTGGGAGCTCAAGAATCTGTTCTCTTTCCTGCCATAGATTCCTTGTGTGATCTTAGACCAGTTTCTGAACTCCTCTGTGGTTCTCAGCAGATGGCTGTACTTCTGAGGACCATTATGAGAACAGGTATATCTCTACTGGTGTCCTCAAGCATCTCCTAAGTGGGGACCATATGAGGGCATGGGGTTAGATTAGAGTGAGTAATATTCTATAAAAACACTACTAGTACAAGAAGATGCTCATCCACTCCCAACTTCCCAAACCATAATGAACAATGCTTCTTTTGCAGGCAAGGGCCAACAGCACAGATGTCAAAGGACCCACAGAACTGCCTCAAAGCCCCTGCCTCTTGCTTGTCAGAGCTCCACATCAATATCTAATGCCACAAATTGAAAATGATGGTATCTTCATCTGAGAATGAGATTCTGCTTCATGAAAAATCAGACCCTTTTATTCATCTGGTATTGACATTTAAGCATCACCAGGACTTTGTAATGTTTTTAGGCAATTTCATACTGTTTAATGTACATTTATTTTTAACAGAACTAAAGTAATGGCTTTTTTTTTTCTGAACAAGGATCTTAAAAAAATGTTCACTCATCTCTTCTGATGATAGCTGATCTTTCTATTTGCAGTCTACTTTTATGAGATGAGCTTATTAATATGAAAATAAAGCCGAGCAAATCCACCGTATCAAATAAAATGCACCACTGCTGCTTTTTTTCCCTATCCACATGGAGAAGTTTTTCCATTAGGCTACCTTGCTTTTCAAATTGAATGTCAAATGTCATGTCTGTCCCTAGATATTTGAGCTTGGGGGCACAGTTTGGATTTGTAAAGCACAGAATAATATTTCTCTTGTCGCTTATTACATATCCCATTACCACAATGTAACATGAATAAATATTTTGGATTTTAATATTGCACTCCTTCAGGGCTAGGCTGGAAGTAGCCACTGTAAGAGCAGTGAAGGTCATCTATATTTCAAGGAAAGTGGTCAGCTATGGTAACGAAAGGCTATGGACTCTCTCTCAGGCATTCATGGCCTTCAGCATTGTACTGCTGAAGCGTCTCATAGCTGTTGTTTTATTTATCCTTGCAGCACCTGCATGAGGTAGAAAAGCACTATCATAATTATTTTATGGATAAGAAACTAAGATAAATTTTTTTTTAGGTGATTAATTCGTGCCTAAATCCCACTGAAATCACTGGTATTTAAATAGGAGTCACTTAAGTTCCCTTTCTGGATCGGGCTGTAATCACCCTTTCTAATCCCCCTTTCTGCAGACTAAATAACCCTAGTTCTTTCAGTTTGCCACAATTCACTGAACTCTTTTCAATCTGTCCGCATCCTCGTTGAAGTGTGGGGCCCAAAGCTGGACACCATGTGTTGCAGGTGAGGTCACGCAGGAATCTGTGGCACAGCAGGGGATTAGATCCAGACCTCCAAGGCTGACTGCCTGAATGCTCTACCATCTTTTCTCTCTTAGCTTGAAACACTTGGAGCTTTAGCAAGCACTGGTGCATTCTGCTCAGAGTTGGATTTGGGATAGGTTTTGTGAACTTGGTGTCCAGTTATCAGAAGGAAAACCTGTCAGTTTTGGTCCCACCCCAGCTTCCTCAAGCCATGGCGACCCTGTGGCTCAGTATTTGTGGTTACTTTAGATACCCTCCACAATGGATCCATGTTCTTATTAGCTCCCATTCATGACTGGAACCAGGTGTTTATGCCACAAGTCCTGGGATGCTCCAAAAATTTATATGAAGAGGTGAAGCAGGGCACCCTGGTTTGGCTTCATCTCATGAAGAGTGGGGCCACGCTAACCATATGTGCCAGGCTGAGAAAGGAGGTGACAGAGGGATTCTGGGTGAATTATCTGGCATCCCATTTTGTGATGTTTGCCAGGCATTTAAGACTGACAAAGGAAAAGGAATGATTGGAAATGGGAAAGAAAGGTGCAGCTCAGCTGTGCAAGTGAAGAGGAAGTCAAAATATATGAAATATTGTGCTCATAATGACTTAAAAAGAATTAGCGGTGAAGGGGACTATGCTTAAGGGGGCAATATCATGTGTCTTATTCTGATGAGTGGTATTAAACTGTTTTTATGGTAGATCCTAATCTGTTTTTTAGGCTTCTTAGTCATTCCTTGGCTAAGGTCAAGTATAGGGGCTGGGTGAAGACTTAGTTTTATTGTTTTGATTAATGCCATGAGAATGGGTAAAGGTGGGGAAGAAGGGGTAAAAGAAGGTGGGAAAGAAAGATGTGATGGGATTGGTGGTTTTGGAGGTAGGATCTATAGTTTTGAAGGAAGCTTTAACGAGGGAAAGGTCCAGAAAGCAGGAAGAACAGGAGAAGAAGAGAAGAGCACATTAGGAGAGAAAAATGAGGAATGAATCAGTGATTGAAGGAAGACTACTGCGAGGAATAAGCCAGACCTGAAACGAGAAAGAAGATGAGAGGAAGCAAGAAATGGTGCGGTAGGTAATCTATGCCTGAGAATAAGAGCAGTAGTAACAGGGAAAGGAGAACAGAGAAGTTGGATGATGAATAAATATGAATTTATAGAAAAAATATTGTTTGAAGTTTTGGATGGAGGTTAAAGCAGAACATATGAATAGCTCGGTCACTTTTCCTGACCAGAAGTCTTTGGAAATTTCCTAATGGAGCTGAGATTATGAGGATTTTTGGAAGATTTAGCAGCAGGTGAGAGAGGAGAACTTAAGGAGAAAAGTTTTATTGTGATAGAAAAAACAAGAGAAAGGACAATAATTATTCAAAAGTATGTGGATGTGCTTGAGATGGAAGAGATAGAAAAATGGTTGGAGAATTATGTACAAAAATTTACGTTTTTTGAGAAGATACGTAATAAATATGGTATATGGATGGGATCATGGAGAGCTCCAGTGATAATGAAGGCAGATGAGAGGAGTCCTGGTAGGATAATGCACTTGCTGCCAGTAATCTAAGAAGTGCCACACTGAGGGTTTACAATGTCTTTTGGACAGCTTAAACTCTGTAGCACAGTGGTCACTTTTTGAGGGAAAGGGCAATCCAGGATCTACCGCCCTTCCCCCTTTTCCTGCCCTACCACCCAGAAGGTCCGTGTGGTGGGGGCAGAGACAGATTAAGGTGTACTGGGACCCAGGGCAAGCACAAAATTGGAGGCCCCTACCCTCCATCAATGCTGACCTCGTGAAGGAACACCTTGAGAAGCTGGATACCTTCAAGTCAGCTGGCCCTGACAATCTGCACCCCAG
>NW_017728906.1:193316893-193323655 GCF_001723895.1 Crocodylus porosus
GCACCGGACATTGTGTGCGCAAAGTCTCCTCCCTGGTATCTTCCACTGCTCCCTCCTCCTCCAGGGCTGCCAGGGCCTCATACCTGTTCTCCAGATGGACAGGAGGAACTGGTGCCGCAACATGGTTAATAGCCCTGGGCTGGATCTGGCAGGGAGAGTTCACTGGCAGCTGCTGGAGAAGAAGCTCCTGCAGAAGAGGAAAGAAAGGCTCTGTCATAGCTTGGATGCCTGAGATGCTGCTGGTGCTACTGTTCTGCTGATCACTAAGTTATTTTTTTTACTTGTTGTTATTTAAATTGAACCAGACTGAGGTTATAAGGGAGGAGGAGGCTTCTTTGGGGCACACCACTGTGTCCCAATTCGGATTCAGAGATTCAGCCACTGAATCAGGCTAAATTTCCACCAGATTGAATCATGGACTGAAGCTTTGCACAGCCTTATTAATCAAATTAATGGCCCCAGTGAGGGTGTGCCTAAACACACATACAAAGTCGCAGGTCATGAGTTTTGCTTGTCAGCAGCTTAAGGTGCAGTTTCCGAGAAACCCCTGCAATTATATCCTTGAAACCTGGCAGGCTTAATGGCCTCAGAAGGGGCTACCATGCCTGTTGTTTTCACCTTGCTGTGTTTTAACACACACGCACAGTCACACATGTGATGAGTTTTGCTTGTCAGCACTTGAGGTGCAGTTACTCAGAAATCTCTGCACCTATCTGCTTGCAACTTGCAGGTTTGTGGCCTCAGGAGGGGCTACCATGCTTGTTCTTTTCACCCCTCTGTGTCTTCACACTTACAAGAGACAAGATTTTTGCTTTCAAGGTTTTGAGGTGCAGTTTCCCAGAAACCCCTGCACCTAGCTCCTTGAAACTTGACAGACTTTGTGGCCTCAGCAGAGGCTACTCTCCCTGCTGCTTTAATTCAAATCAGGCAAGAAATAAGAAAGTTATAGGCAGTTTTGTGATTCTCCACTATAGCCTATAGGTGAAATGTTGAAATGCGTCTAAACAGCGAAACAGTTTCGACGAAATGAAACAGAACAATGCTTCAAAATGAAACAAAGCATCAAAATGAAATGCTGTCCCTTCAAAATGGTGAAACAGAAATCAAAATGAACAGTGCCGTTTTGCACAGCCCTAATGGCCGTCATTGACCCACTGTGTACCAACGGAGAACTTTGTATGGGTATGTAAACTTAAGGGAGTGGGATTAGAGTGCTTGAAAGACCATAAGAAGTTAATTCATATGATGAGAAAGAAAGATGTGATAGCAATAGCTGAGGGTCTGAAAGTGTAGCAAGACCAGGACCCAGGGGTGACTATGCTGCCCCCTGGTGGCAAATGGCTACCATCTTAGCCTGATTACAGATTCCCTCCTCTCCACTCTCACCCATCATGCCTTGATGTAATTGTTAGATTGTGAAAGGGAAGCTTCCTTTTAGTTCCAGAACCAGTCCTTGCCCTTCCTTTGCCAATGGATCCTCTCCTGGACCCTGTTAGCCTGAACTGGGTTTGTCTGCACTTGGGCCTTCCCAGCCCTTGTGTGCCCCAAGGCACCTTATTACATGGCTCCAAATTGTCCCTTACACCACAGGTGCCTTGCAGGTGTTGTATGTCCAACCAGTCCCTTGTAGGGGTCTCAGCCTGCTTGGCTTCTACCCCTTTTCTCTTGCTGAGCTGCTTAGGTCAGAATCTACTGGGTCAGACCTAGCTTCTGAGCTCCAGCCTTAGCTTTGTCCTGTTGGTTTCTGACTTAGCCGCTCTTGGGCTTTGGGCTGCTGGCCCCTGTCTCTGGCCCTCTTGGATGTCTGGGCATTGGGCCCTTGGCCCCTGTCTCCTTTTTGGGTACTGGACCTTCTGGCCCCAGGCGATGCCCATCTTTGGGTTTGCTGCCCTCCCCAACAGAGCTCAAGGTGATCAGCCTTGTGCCCCTAGGACACTAAAGGGACCTCTGAAACACCCCTCACAGTTTCTTCCACAAACCACCAGTGAAAACATTGAGTTGCTTTTAACATTAAGTCATGTTTTGGGGGTGATCGATATGAACTGTGACTTAATATATGAAATGGTGTTGTATTGGTTAATGCCCATAAGACTGGAGACACAGAGACTGAGAATGATACTACTTTGTGTGACAGTAGCAATAGATGGTGAGAAACCTACTGTTGGTCAAGGGACTGGCTTTTGTCAGAAGAGAATTTTTGGAGTTGGTGTGAAGGAAGTCAAGGCGGGGGAGGAGCCTGAAGAGAGTCTGGAGAGACAGGAGCATGAATATTTACCTTCTGTGCAGGGGGAAGCCACCCCAGTGACAAGGACCAGGCCTGAAGGTTGAGGAACACATGCTTCTTCCAGTTTGATGGAAAGATTGTTGGTGTTGACATTTCATGCCCTGGAGAAGGGTGAAAAGGAGAGAAATGGTGGTGGATGAAAGGGGAGAGAGGACTGAGCTTCTGGACAAAAGAGGCTGGGGAAACCCTAGCCATGGGAAGGAGATAGCTTGCCAGGGACGAGACTGATGAAATGGAGTGGGCAAGACAGAGGCTAGAGGCAGTGAAGAGACTGCAAAGGGAGAAGTGGTCATTTGCCTTGGGACATCTTCAAAGGGCCCTGTCCCTTTGAGCACAGTTTGGGATTTTTTTCTCTTGGTTTAGGTTATTTTTTTCTCCTTTCTTCCCAGACTATGTTGTTGAAAAAAAAGAAGAGAAAGGGAATGTAGCTGGCCTGCCCAAGTTTGGGGTTATTAAAGTAAAGTTTGCCCCAAGGGAGGTGATGGTCCTGGCCAGGGGTCTGGGCCCAGAGCTGCAGCTGGGATTTGAAGGTGGGAGACAGGGTACTGTACAAAATAGGTGGCCGTGAACAGCCTGATTGACACATTGGAGAATGAAGCAATTTACGCTTAATTTGGTTTTGGACTTAACGATCTTTCTTTTTTGAGAAGAACTTTTTGGTTGAAGTCAGCTAGCCTAAGCAGAAGGGCAAATTGATTTGAGTTTAATTTCTGTTGAGACCCAGAATGAATAGACTTAAATTGATTAAGCAATTCCTGAGTGAAAAGTTGATTTTGTGGTCATCCTTATTTTGACTATATTTGGACTGATTTGAATTAAGTGCCATTCAACATAGCAAAAGCAACTGACAATGTTTTGGCTTTATTGAAGACAGGGTGTGGTAAGGGTGGGATATAAGGAGAGGAGGAGCCCCACAAAGAAGGATTTTTGCCCGGGTGAGTGAGGAGGGTTATTGCTCGGCCTGTACCCACATCCCAATTAACATCAAGTGACATCATGGTGTGGCAGGTGAAAGGTAGGCATCTCAGGCCAGGTAATTGTACAATACTCTCAATCTGCTCATGGCTCATCCCAGCAAGGCTCTAGGCCATTGGGGACCTTGGCGGTATTGTATCACCACAGTTGGCAATACATGAATTGAAATACTATGTGGATCAAGACGCGGATGAGATGGGAAACGAGATGACAGAGAGGAGATGAAGGAAGGAAGAATGATGGTGTTTCTTCCAAAAGGACAAAGTGATGGAATGAAAGTTGTTGCTTCCTCCTGGGTTGGGAGTGGTTCGTGAGAGGTTAGTGTGTTAATGGTGGAAAGGGGTGTAAGAAGAGCAAAGCAATGTTATCGGGGAGATTGTAAAGTTTCGTGTTAATTTAGTTTCTTTTAGTTGTTTTGTAATAAAAAAAGTTCATTCCAAATGCAAGGATCTTGGCTACACACTTTATGGTGATGGGGGGTTGGCTTTTGGGCTTTCCTTCTAGCGTGGTCCTTCAGCCTTTTAACAGGGGGTGGGCAAAACTGGGGAGCAATTGAACTTCAAGGCCTCTGGGCTCAAAGCTTGTATGTAGGATGCCTGTCATGAATTTGAGAGCATCTGAAGCCCCAGGCTGAAGAGTCTGGGAAGCAGGATACTTGCCAGTGGTAGCACCATGCAGACTTGAATGATTAAGCCCTGCTCAGTTGACAGAATTCGGAACTGATTTTGCTGATTTGGCCCAAGACACGAAATCTAAAAAAAATCATCATCTTGGCCTTTTGGCTAAGATCAAGCATTTTTGGCATCAAGATGAGGGTGCCAGGGCTGGCTCTGGTCCTCCCAGTGCCAGCCTGGTATTGCATTACCTCCAAGCCTGGTGCCAGTGCCCTGTGGAGGGAACACCTGCTGGGTTTTTTTAAGGGCCAAAAAGAAAAGACAAAAAGACAAAAGGTTCCTATCAACATTTTAGCATCGGGGAGTGTCAAAGTTGGCTCCAGCCCTGCCAAATGCTGGCCTGGTATTTTAGTACCTTCAGGTCTGGTGCTCATTCCCTCCTGGGGGAGCAACTGCCTGTTTCTTTTTTTAAGGGCCACACACTAGACAATGTATTTAGTGAGATTTCCTTATATGTGATTGTAAGAGGGGGCACTTCTCTCCCCAAGGCAGCTGTGAAGAAAAATCTTGTCTTACATTCATGTAAATGTGATAATATTTATTTTTAAGACTTCATGTCTGGAAGGTCATTATTCTCCAGTAAAACCTTTTTGGATAAAAACAGAATGACAGTGTTCCAGCAATATCAATCTTAATGTGATGTACTGTAATTTATTGTCTCAAAGACAGCATATTTATAATATTTTAAATTTACAGTGCCAGTTAATGCAATTAGTATAGTGTTACTAATATAGTTAACAGTTTTTTATAATGATATAATCTCCACTATAATATGTAAAAAGGGTTATTAATACAATAATTTATTAGCATTGAGTGGAGGAGCAGCAGAGCAATAAATCTGGCCTTACCAGTGAAGTAGCTTTGCACTTCAGTGCATTGAAGTTTTCACATTGTGATTCAGTCAGTTCTTTGCGTTGAGACTGAGAGCTTTGGCTGGATTCTCCCTAATGTAATATCAAGTTAGAACTCAGCACCCTTTTGGTAATATTGATGCCATTTACTAGTAATATGGGATGATAATTTTCTCTTGCCTCTTTTCTGCTGCCTTTGACAGCATGCACCACATATCTGATCAAGATTCCCATCTGCAAGAATGATCTTTAAATGCCTTCAGTTCAAGGATACTGTAGAGTGCCTCTTTCAACTAATATAAGGTACCAAAATAGTGAAGTTTAATGAGATAGAATAACCAACTTGATTGTTTCAAAAAAAAGTACCTAAGAGGCTATTTAAGATCATGTGTCAATCACTTTGTCTTAAGAGCTCGTGCCATCATATGTGCCATTTTGATGGAATGATATGAACATACCACGTGTCACAGGACTCCTATTTATTGCCTTTCAGTTTAACAAGCAGACAAGAGTAGTTAAAGGTTGTGAAGCCCTTTGCGAGGGGCTGATAATGTGTCTCATGTGGTCCTGAACATTTTTTTTATATTAACACTTCATTTTTAAGAGACCGTTTGATTTATTTTTCTATCAAAAGTAACCAAGTGTCGATGGGAGTCTGAGTGCATTTTAATACTACTCAGCATTATGATGCTTGGTAGCTAATGAAACATATCCATGTACCTGAACCAGTTCTCTCAAACATACAAAGTTGACTTTGCTCTATTCTTTCAGGGGAGGTACTTTGACTTCTAGTTCAGGGGTCAGAAACCTATGTCTTACAGGCTGTATTCAGCCTACCAAGTGGTTTCATCAGCCCGATGAGGTCCAGATATCAGTAGTGTGATGATTTATGGCATTTCAGTGGGGGGGATTCTGTGGCGTTAAGCAGTAGCTGGGTTGCATCATGGCAGCAGCAGCAGCTGGATCAGAAGTACTGGCTTACTCACCTTGGACCAAAGTGTATTATTTCAGCCTGCTATTCCCTTTTCCAGTTCATCCACTGAAATGGGGGGCCCCTGAAAACACAGTTCTGTTGACAGGACTGAGTAGTGTGTGTTCATGACTTTGCACTATTTAGTCACAGGATCATAGGAAAGTAGGGCTGGAAAAGACCTCATAAGGACATCCAGTCCAGCCCCTTGTTTAAGGCGAGATCATTTCTGACTAAACTGTTCCACTCAAATGTCTGTCCAACCTGCTTTTGAAAATTTTCAAGGATGGAGATACCACGATATGTACAGGTAGTTACTTCCAATGCTTGACCATCCTTATAGTCAGAAAATTTCTTGTAAAGTCCAACCTAAATTTCTTCTGTTGTAGCTTGAGGCTCAAGCTCCTATTTCTGTCCCCTATGCCCACAGAGAAAAGCCTATCTCCATCCTCTCTATAGTCATCCTTCAGGATCCATCCTCTCTATAATCACCATTTTTATTCCCCCTCAACCTATCTTCTCTTGCCAGTCTGTATTTATGCATACAATTATTCCGTCCCAAGTGGAGGACTTTGCACTTGTGTTTGTTGACTTTCATCTGATTGATTATATACTGTTTCCCTAGTCTATCCTGATCATTCTGGATCCTAGTCTGGCCCTCCAGAGTGTCTGTAACTCTTCCTAACTTGGTGTTATCAAGTATGCACTCAATCCTGTCATTCAAACCATTAATGAAGACATTGAACGATACCAGACCAGAAGGACCCTTGAGAAACCTCACTTGATATCTCTTCACAACTAGACATTGAGCCATTGATGACTCATTGAGCTTTACAATGCAACAATTTATGCATCCACATTGCTGTACTTTCATGTAGTCTATATTTCCTTAGCTTGTTAATGAAACTGATGTGGGAAACAGTGTCAAAAGCCTTGCTAAAGTCAAGGTATCCACTGTTTCCCACCCCACCTCCCCATCCACAGACCCTGTTACCTTACCATAAAAGG
>NW_017728906.1:193330258-193354639 GCF_001723895.1 Crocodylus porosus
GGGGGGGGCGGCAAATGAAAATAGGATGGGATTCAATACTGACAAGTGCAGGGTGCTACACTTAGGCAGTAGGAACCAGCAGCATACGTATAGGCTGGGGAACTCCCTTCTCAAAAGCATGGTGGCAGAAAGAGATCTTGGAATCATTACTGACTCCAAGATGAACATGGGCTGACAATGCAAGGACATGGTCAGTAGGGCTAACCGTACTTTGTCATGCATCCACAGATGCATCACAAGCAGGGCCAAGGAGGTGATCCTCCCTCTCTGTGTGACACTGGTCAGGCTGCAGCTGGAGTACTGCATCTATTTCTGGGTGCCGCACTTCAGGAGGGATGTGGACAGCACTGAGAGGGTCCAGAGGAGGGCCACTCGCATGATCCGGGGACAGCAGGACAGACCCTAAAGGAGAGGCTATGGGACCTTAACCTGTTCAACCGTCACAAGAGAAGGCTGAGCAGGGACCTGGTGGCCATCTATAAACTTACTAAGGGGGACCAGCGGGGATTGGGAGAGACCTTGTTCCCCTGAGTGCCTCCCAGAGTAACAAGGAATAATGGCCATAAGTTGTGAGAGAGTAGGTTTAGATGAGACATCAGGAAGCGCTACTTCACAGTCAGGGTGGCTAGGATCTGGAACCAACTTCCAAGGGAAGTGGTGCGGACTCCTACCTTGGGGGTCTTTAAGAGGAGGCTTGATGTTTACCTAGCTGGGGTCATTTGAGCCCAGTTTTCTTTTCCGTCCAGGGCAGGGTGTCAGGCTAGAAGATCTACAAGGTCCTTTCTGACTCTACATCTATGAATCGGTGAATCTATTTGCCTTTTTCCAGTCATCCAGGATTTCACCTGACCTCCATGAGTTTTCAAAGACAATAGCCAATGGGTCTGAAATCACTGCAGTCAATTCCTTCAGTACCCTGGGGTACATCCCTTCCAGCCCTGCCACCTTGAAAATATCTAGGTTAAATACTCCTTAACCTGTTCTCCCATTACTCTAGGCTGTTTGTCTCCTTCCCTATCTTTGTTGCCAACTGCCAGCTATGCTTGTTTAGTTGCTGCCCCTGTTTGTTAAGACTGAAGTAAAAAAGGCATTCAATACTTCAGCCTTCTCTGCATCATCCATAGTTGGATTGTCTTTTGCATTCGTTGTCTGGAACCTATGGCTTCTCTGGTCTTCCTCTTTTGACATGCTTATAGAAACCATTTTTATTGCCTTTAATTTTTCTTGAGGTGAAGTTGGATTTACAGTTGCTTTGAGTCACTAGAATGACAAAAACAAGGCAGACGTACCAAATCTGGATCAATAACCATGACCCTGAGTAAGAACGAAAGGATCAGGCCCATATTAAAAAAGGCACCTGGTTACGGGAATACTGTGCTGTGTTATATAAAATGAAGGCATGCTGGCCAATAGGGGAATTCAGAAAATCAAGATATGTGTTCTGGATCTCTATACCTTGAAAAGAGGCACTTATGTTTCCTCTGGTCAGGATTCACAGTAGTCAACATGCTATTGAGGGCAGGATGGGGGAACAGGCTACCCAATATCAGAGGGCTCAGATAATCTCTGTCCTAGAATATTGAAGGATTGTCTTGCTAAATAGCAACTCCAATAGCACAGACCTTCATGGAATCTGTTAACTCAGGGATGACAGAAAAATAGCAAATGTATTCTCTATTTTTAAAAAGCAGGAAAAAAGTGACCCAGGCTATAATAGGTCTGTAAATTTGACTTCAATAGCATTTGAGATTTTAGTACTAATACTAAAAGAAAGAATAGTTAAACATATGAATTAGTAATATGGAAGTAAATGGAGCACGCGACAAAATAAAATATAGGTTTATCTAAGGATGATCACGTCAGACTTCCTTTGACAAGACAACAGACTTCCTGGATAAGGGTAACGCAGTAGATTAAATGCATCTAGACTGACTGGGGAGAAGTTACCTGTTGTGTTCCTCGAGGACTGCTCTTAAGACTTTTCCTGCTTAACATTTTTATCAGAGATCTTGGTATTGAAACAGAAGTGTCCTTTGGAGTTGACAACTAGCACTAAGCTGGGGCTGCTATATAGGAAGAGTTAGATAACCTTGTGGAACGGAGCATTAGAAGTGGAATGAGGCTTCTTAGCAGCCTGAAGTGTGAAGTCATACACTTAGGGGCTGCTAACAAGGACTTTGGCTATAAGCTGGGGATGTATAGTCTGGAGACAACTGAGGAAAAGAGGGAGCTGGGTGCATTGGCTGATTGTAGGGTGACCATGAGCTGCCAATGCAGAATCACGTATTTACTCTTGTACTATACAGGGTGTTGATAGTCCCATGCTTTCATGCTTCTGAGCTTTTGCTTGTTGCCAGTAGGGGCCAGGAAGGAATCTTTTCCTCTAATGAATGCTATTGGTTTCTGGATTATTTTTCACTGTCCTCTGAGGCATGGGGTCTTTCGCCACAGGAAGGGTAGGAGTTTTTGACTGGGTGGAGGTGCTAATGTTTCTGCTAGAGCTTTCAAAATCCAGAGGGTCTTGGTCTTCTGTACAGGGTCTAATTATCAAATTTAGGTCCAGGAAGGAATTTTCCCCTTAAATTGGCATGGATTGTGATTTTTTTTAAACTTCCTCTGCAGTGGGGGCATGGTCCTTTTTTCTAGGATCTTCTAAACATGTATTGCCCAACTGCTTCCCTACCATTGCAGTAGCAGGGCATTATCAGTGCCCAAATTTTCCGTTTTTTCCTGTAGCTGGTTACAGGTATCCTTGGTGTTTTCAGCATGGAGCCTTGTAGTTGTGGAAAAGATTTGAAGTGTTAATTTTGAGGGTTTTCTTGAGCAGATGTTTGAGTGTGAAAGCAGGTGACTAGAATTTATGGCCCAGAAGACCCCTTCCAGTTCCTAGACTCAATTGCCCAAAGCCATGACCTTACTGTATTACAGTGAGACAAAGTGGAAGGCCATCAACCTTTTCCCCAGTAGCTTTGTACTTTGCCAGGTTGTGAAAGACTGGGGTTATAAGCAGGGATCCTAGTTTTCTCTGTTAATACCCCCCCCCAATTTTCTGATTAAAAACGTAACCCACAACCATTTTTCCATGATTAAAATGAAACACCACTAATATATAGATGT
Organism: Crocodylus porosus; assembly: GCF_001723895.1. Lineage (NCBI taxonomy): Eukaryota > Metazoa > Chordata > Crocodylia > Crocodylidae > Crocodylus > Crocodylus porosus. The sequence continues at coordinate 193,333,376 of NW_017728906.1, forward strand.
ATATTATCTATCTAGATGTATATATTAGTGGTGCTTCATTTTAATCATGGAAACCAGGATCCTTGGTTATAAGCCATTGTCATGCTTGTGGGGATTGACTCACACCTCTTTCCACCAAGCTATGGGCTGAGCTATGTCAAGGTATACTCCATCTCTCCAGTGGAAGCTGGATCATTGAGCCAGAGGGAAAGAGTTGAGAGGAAGGAAGGAGAACAAGCAAAAAGGGAGGCTGACATGGTAGTTCACTGAAGAGGGTACTCCCATAAAAGGTAGAGAACCCTGGTTTCTGGTCTCGGATCCCAATGCTGGTGATGCATTTTGTTCAATAGCTCTTTAATGCAAAACGCGCAAGTGCTTCTATGGCCCATAACAGATTGAATTTCTGCAGTGCCTCCCAGCCTTACGGATCTCAAAGTGCTTTGCAGTTGGATTGCTCTGCCTAATGAGAATCACTGGGTTGACAGCTCTTCCCCTAATAACACTGTCAGCTTCTCAGAGTTAACCAAAAAGAGAGAGAGAGAGCGCGCTACTCGGATCACATTTGAGACTTCCTTAAAGTCAGCAGTGCTAGTAAAATACAAGGGACAGGGTTAGGCAAGCCCATAACCAGCCTCATAAATGGGTTACTTTTAAATGAGAATGTGAAGTTCCCAGCAATAAAAGCGCACACACCTGCTTCCTCAAAATGAATCTTTTAATTGAATTTTCTGCTCTTGTCGACTTCTTTTTCAATCTCTTTCCCCATCTCGGTGTTGTAGTTATGGCCCCAATCTCAGTCGGAGCCATCTGTTCCATTTCTAATATTAACATCCTCTATCATACACTGTACCATGCTCCAGGAAAAAAAGGAGCTAGAAGAGCACTTCCTCTTGGGAGCAAACCTTATATTTCAGCAAAAGGTTCCACTGTCACTTTTAACCGACACCTTCCCACACACAAATACACACCTGCCACATTAGAACGATATTAATAAGCCAGCCTTCATGTGTTTGACAAGTCAAACAAAATTAACCAAAAAATGTGAAAAGGGCTAAAGAAGGTGAGAGAGTCAATGCTTCTTCTGAGAATTATAGTACCAAAGCCATCTCTACTAGCAACCTGATCATGCATTTTGATTTAACTCCTTGTGTACTATGTAAATTACCATGGGTCTCCAAATAAAGAAACATTTATACAAAATGTAGAGAGGTGGGTGCAGCACAGGGCAAATTCTTGTCATAGCTCCAGGTCCTTTTCAGATCCTTCTCTTCCTTTTTTTCCCATTTCTATTCTCGGATTTCTTCCCCAACAAGTCTGAATCTCTCCCGATTTTTCTGAATCTCTGCTGCCTCCCAAATCTGCTTCATCAACTGAAGGTCCAAATCTACCCCCATCATGCTTCTTCTTCAGAAATCCCTATCTCCCCCTCTAACTCTCTACCAGTTTTTGTAAAGAAGCCCAGGTGGGTTGGTTGGTCTCTGACTTCCTCCTCAGAAAGCGAATGCCCACAGACGAACAACACTTACCCTTCTCCAGTGCTGTGTAACTAGCCACCCTGCTTGAGGGGATGCCAGCTGACTGCACTGTCAAATTTCTCCTGAAAGCACGCTTTTCTCAAGTGACCGCATATTTCTTACCAGGAATTGGTCTAGCCCAGAAGATGGAAGTGGGCGTACTGTTTGTCGGTGATAATCTTGCTTTCAGATCACTCTATGCTGGGGTAGCCAACCTGTGGCTCCGGAGCCACGTGTGGCTCTCCAGAAGTTAATATGCGTCTCCTTGAATCTTTGCACAAGCACACGGTGACCAGCTTGCATTTGGCTAGTCATAAAACAACTGAAGCTGATTGCCATGTGCTTGTGCAGAGATTCAAGGAGATGCACATTAACTTCTGGAGAGCCACAGGTGGCTCCGGAGCTGCAGGTTGGGCACCCCTGCTCTATGCATTGCAGACCAGAGTTCCCTTTAATTTACACTGATGCAATTCCTTTGGGCAAGATGCTGCTCTGGGTTACTGAAAGGTAATCTAGAATAAAGTAATTATATACAGTGGCTCCAGATTTATATTGGTGTAAATGATGCATTTGGCATTAAATTGGCATTGGGTAAAATGCATAAAGTCCTGGGCAAAGGGACCAGAACCAAGGACTCCTTTGCCTCTGTGGCAGTTTTCACTTCTCTGGGCATCACAATGAAGCTTCTCCTACTTGTTCTTTCCTGGGGGCTTACGGGTTACGCACAAGCTCCCTGTGGAAGTAGAGCACAACTATGTGCCTGCACACACAAAGTAGAGTGTCTCCCTCATCCTGGTAGAGTGCACTAGGAAGGTTAATGCTTTATTCAACTGGCAGAGGTTTTGAGGAAGGCTTGTAGATGGTGTCTGTATTAAGGGATCAACACCTGGCTCCACCCACTCCTGCAGTCCACCTAGATCTGGGTAACTGTGCAGTCGCTCTTGATCAAAACAGCTCCAGAGAAAAGAGGCTCCTTTGTTCCCTTTTGCTCTGAGCTCACTGCCCGCTCAGCACAGGATCTTGCCCGAGCTCCATGTGAGCAATGGGCTCTCAGCTCACCAGCTGATGGGGGCGGGGTGCTGCTGGAGCCCCTGCTGTTGCATAGCTCTGGAGCACAGGGAGTGAAACCTGCTACTGTTTGCCCTTCCTGCGTTCAGCGGCAGAGAAAGGAGGGAACGAGGCGTGCAGCAGCAGCACTCACGCCTGGGCTCTGGAGCCGCCCTAGAACACGGGTTTGGTTGACCCTGCACTGAGAGCTCATGTCTGATACTGCCAAAAAGGGGACACAACTGTGCCACTACACCCCCTCTGCTTCCACCCCCGACTGTGGACATTATACAAGCCACCGCCAATGGAGGCTTGACGATGCCACCATGGGCTGGTGGGATCATCTCAAAACCGAATAAAACGGGATACCGATTTTCTCTGTTACTCCCAGTCGGTGACTACTAAATACACCATTTGGTGGGGACACTTAAACTAGGCTTTACGAAGAGAACTTTATTACTTGCACAGTGTTTAACAATTATATCGAAAAGGTGAACATTTTCATTCTTCCAATGTTACAGGATGTGCTTAGGGGGACCACAAGACACGAAGCATGACAGTCATTTGAATGGAAGGGTTTTAAGCAAAATAGTTAACTGAACTTTAACGCTTCCTGTAAACCATGTTACCTCAAAAGGGTAATCAAATCATACATTGTTTAGTTTTTAATAGTCTTTAGCAACCACAGGAGAAATTAAGGTGTAATGAATATGTATTTTACTTGACTAAATAAAATCTAAATAAAATATGCATTTACACAATATGATGGAACTGTAATAGCTCTGAAATAGCTCTTGCTTGGCACAAGTACAGACAATGACTTGGCATTCGCTAAGTAAGCTACTGTAATTGTAATCAAGGGAAATCACCACACCAGTACGCAAATTTCTGACAATATGCCCCATAAAGTTTCTTAATGAAGCTTATTGTTAAATCATTTACTTTTTTTGAATATTTTTTCTTTCCTGAAAAAAAAATAGAACGAGCAGACTAGGGGATGGGCCCTTCCCACCCCTGCTCTATTTTCTGTGTCCAGTATTTTGTACAAGTGGCCTATAAATCTGAAAAAAGGCAGCTGGTAGGATGAACTTCAGGAAGATATAGGAAGTGGTAAAGTCATTAGTCAACTCGGAGAGATTTGGCACCTAGACTGAATTCTCTGGTCCACCACACCCACTTGTTTTAGCCTGGGGCAAATCAGTCAGGGAGACCCATGAAGTGGGTCTTAGGTTTCACCGTGCTGAGCATTGCAATAGCACTTCAGTATAAGGCACCTAGCTGTCCAGTGGAGTTTGCCCTATCAAGGTAAGGCATCTAAGCTCTCAGTGCAATACAAGGGATCCACACAAATCTAACATGAAGAGTGAGGAGCTGTTTTTGCTAGCCGATTACACCATATTTTTCACAAACAACATGCCCAGGATATATTCTGCACCTTGTTTGGAAAGACAGAATAAAATTTAAAAAAAGATCTTTCTTTGCAATAAGCAATTGAGTAGCAGCAGCTAGGGAGCCAAAATGGCTTGTTGTTCTGCTCCCTCTGAGCCATGCAGGTTTGACTGCCACTTTTGCCCATAATCAGCAGAAATTGTTCTTACGGCATTTCTCACATTTATTGCTCACAGCATTTTCCAGAAGCTGGGTTTTTGTTTTTGTTTTTGTTTTTTTTTTGGGGGGGGATAGAAAGTGTGTGTCATATGTAAGAAAACATGGTAAATGTTAAAGGAAGGGATGCGTCTTAAATTTTACCCTTCTTCATGATTTAAGTACCTGGGGTACAAAGGGGTGCCTCTCTCCATTTGGATCACTTAACCTGGGCATTAGGCACTATGTGCTTTCTCCAGAAGCCAAACAGGTTAGTCCTTTATTGCAAAACATGAAAGCAGCTGAAGGTGCCACTTTTTACCATCATATATAACATGGTGATTGGAGCAAGGATTGGAACTCAGGCCTCCTAATCCAGGCAAGTGCCCTAACCATTAGTGTATGCAGTTGAAATCACTCCAGCTGTCTGTCCCACGGGATGGAGTGAGGGCAGCCCCCTACCAGAATACCAGAATCGCTCCTGTCACCCAGGCCACTTTCTGAGGAAGTGCCACATGTGGGTTCAAATCCCATCAGACGGAGGATGCCATTGAATCCACGCTTCCCACATCTTGTGTGGGTACTCCAACCCCTGCGAGACTGTAAAAGAGCCATAGCCACCTTCTCTTGCCTTGTTCTGTGTAGAGCTTAAGTTGAAAGGCATGTGCTACGAATATCTGCCAGGCATTGTCCCAAGTTAGGTGCCAGCCTGCTCAGGACTATCAAGACTGAGACAATGAAACCAGAACTTGAGGGTTCTCAGGAAAGCTCATGTCAAAAACTTCTGAGAGGGAGTCCTGGCTTGCAGTCCCTGGTATCAGGGCCATTTATGTTTTTTAACTAGTCATGGCCTAATGCAATGGCTCATAACATGCCATTTCCTACCTTTCACTGTTTTGTTTTGTTTTTTGGCTATGGAAAAATACCAGAGCAATTCTTCTGTTGCAAAGAATTCAGAGCATGACTGAATATATTTGACACAATGGATTCCTACTTGAAATCTCTGGGTTTATCCTGTGAATCATGTGTGGGCATTTGCACTCCTACCACCCCACAGTACCCTTAAAAAGTTTTCACAGTGCTACTCCACGGTAGCGCTGGTGCACATCTTTTAGGTGATGGTAATGTGCAATGTGCAGTAGACTAATTAGCATGGCTTTCATTGTGACATGCTAGTACACAATAGAATTAGTCTATTGTGCTTTTAGCATCTCCTGTAGGTGTGCCCCCTGAGATGCACAGGTAGGTGTCATTTGGAACAGAATGGTCTTATTATTTCCTATGACTTGTATGACTATGATGGGTTTTTTCCCCCTCCTCTTTGCAATGAATTGAGTGTTTGGAAGCGGTTAGATTTATTGAGAGTGGCGGAGTCAAGGTTTTATTATTTCAATCTGCTTACCTACCTCATGGTAGTCTTGTGAGAATTAAACAATGTTTATAAAAGCATTTTGAGATTCTCAGATGAGCAGTATTGTATGTGTGCAAAGTAATATTATTCTTGAATGAGTTCTGTTTATACAGCTACATTTCCAAGGGCATGAATATATGTCATAACGTCATGATATAAACAAAGTGCTTGCTAGCTAATGCAGTGTGGTATTCAGGAAGATGATGTTATGAGCTAAGGTTTCTGGTATAGCTCGGTATAATTGGATGTAGAGAATGATTTATTTATTGAATTTATTAGCCCTTTTATTCTCTTGTAAATGATCCTTGACTATATGCTAATTCACAGAAGTATTCCAGATATTTCAGTCTGTGGATTAGGTTTGCAAACTACGAGCATTGCTTCATGTAGTAGGTACCTGCAATTAAAAATTCCAGCTGGTGGGTGGGGACATGGAAATTGTGACAGATTGGGGGTCAGTGACAAATTGTGAACTTCATGTTTCTGAGCACCATTTCGTTTCAGGAACTCCACTTTGTCTTCTTACTTTCATTCTGGAGTGAGACCCTTATGCATTACTGCAACCTCCACCGTGGATTGGAGCATCCATTTTGTAGCAGTGGCTTGCCACATAGTTGAATGACTCTGGGTACGCCTACACCGCAGTCGCCCTTCCTGGCCAGGTATGTGGAGTCATTGCTCTTGTTTTCTGTTCTAGCTTCTCAGCCATAGGGTTTGTCTAGCAGCATAATGAGTTAACCTGCACTGAGCTCTGTGTTAATGCAGCTAGACTACTACCAGCACCAGATCTAGCTAGTCTGAAATGATGCTGAGTCTTTCTATGCTGGGCTGGAGTCACTATTATTGATACAGTGTAGACAAATAGCAGACAGAAGCTGGTGCTGAACAATCAGTTCTTCTGCTTCTCTCCCAATGACTGAACTGTCTACAGAAGTAATGACTCTCTGAAACCTGGGGCGTGGAGGAGACAGCTGGGTCCTAAAGTCCCCCAACAGAAAAGCACACAAGGACTGGGCCTGTAACAACTTCTTTGGGAAGGACGCCCACTATAATCACATGCAAACCCAGGCATGCAAGGGCTACCTAGCTTCTGGCTGTTGACCAAACCCAGGAATCAAAGAACATCTGAGCTCAGACTGATCTCATTGCTATTTTACAAAGAGCTGTCACTCTTGACTGCCTTCAAAACCAGACTGTAGTTAAGAAAATAAATCCTTTCCTAGGCCGGTATTCCTTGCCTACATGCTATGATGTCCCTGAAGGGTTTAATCAAGAAGCTCAGGGTGCCCACAGTGAGGTACATCTCTGAAAGACCATATATAATGACAGGGGTGTTCAGGAGGGCTACAGCACTTTTGGGGCCGCAGGTGCCAGAATGCAGGGTCCCACTACCCAGATATGGGGTCTGCACGTGGAAGTACCTAAAATCCAGAGCTAGCAACTCATTATCTAGGCTCCAGAGGGTTGATGAAGTAAGCTTGTGAAAAGATCACTTGGTATGTTCCTGTTCACTGCCTGAATGAATGTAATCCTCCGGGGAAGTCTCACAAGCACAAATTAAGATGACTCTGTGCATATTCTTCAATGTTTGTTTAAAATTTGTGGTGTCAGTGAATATTCCCAGGCCAAATTCTCTACTGGAGTAGGGCTACCAGAGTCAATGGAGTCAAACCAGTTGGTGATTTTGCCCCCTGCTTGTAAATGTATTTGCTAGGTTATTTGGAGAAAGCAAGTATAAAAGGTCTATAGCCAAGGTAAAACTAAAGGAAAGATTCTGTCAAATGTTTGCCAATAACCTTGCATGCTGGGCTCTGTAAAGCCATGTTCTGTGAGGTGCTAAGCATCTCCTACAAGGTGTTGAAGACTCTTGATTCTCACTGATGTTAGTTTACTGTGGCTGAATTTGAAGCTTAGGTTTCTACACAGCATGTATGCTGATTTTCCCTGGCTGTCCTTGGTGCCAGGGTGAGGTGAGGCCATCTGCATAATCACAAACTATTCAGCAACTTGCAGGGACAAGTAAACTTCAAGCAGCTTAATGCCAGGCTTACTATATTTTTCCTTTGGTCACTTATTGTACAGCTCCATATTCGGTGTACATATATGATGACCGTAATACCTAGATATTAATGCTAATAAAGGGCCTGATTCAAAGCCCATTCTGTGGTCAGATCCATTTAATTCAGGAGACTTTAGATCAAGCCTTTACAGAACAGTGTTTTGTTCTCCTTCTTCCAGGCAATTCTTATCCCTGGTCTCCTCCTCTGTCTCTGATCCATGCATTATTTCTTTCTGGAGAGTCCATCCTTCACTCTGAACACATCTAACTTCCTCAGTGCCAAACTGCTTTGAATAATTTGTCCCCAAATAATTACATCCTGGAACTGTTTTCAAAAGCCAGTGTCCTTCAACACCCAAGCTGTTGGCTACCTATTAAATGATATAATCTGTGATCCTATACAAGGAATCAAGCATTTAACTAACTTTTGTCTATGTCTATAACGCATCAAAGAGTTGATATTTACATTGAAACCCATCTGAAATGCTAATGCAAATCATTAACTCCAGCCTGCAGACTCTATTCAAATTGTTAACTGAAGCCTACAATGTCTGGGAGAAACAAAACCAGAAACTTTTTTTAATGAGTCTTTTCTTTTCACAGATCAAAACTATGGCTTAGGCTTTGGTCTATACCGTAATTAATCTAGCATACAATTAAAGGTGGGGTGTAATTGTCAACCTTGTTCAACAATACCAAACTTTTCACTGGTCTTTGAAGAGACTACCAAACTTTTAACAAGGATTCCCATCTTTACTTGTTCTTTACTTCCTACAATGCCAGCTCTTTTTCCTGTCCTTCTAATGACTGTGTCTCTCTCTTCTCATTCTACCATTTCATCCATTCATTGTATTCTGCTTTCTTTAACAGGCAGTCTTGTGGGTACCATGACCTCATTAAATAACTTGAAAACTGCTAGTAGGAAAATACTTATCAAGTGAATCATTATAATCATCATGTGAGAAGTTTTCTGCTATAGCTAGGTGAATCACTTGTGGTGAATGCTTTATTTAGTTAAAGTTAACCTTTTGCCGCCCTGATCCATTTAGTCCTCTGTAGTTGAGGTTGCAAATCAGTTTCCATTTAAACCTGCCATCTTCACATGTCCTTGCTTTTTAAGGAACCACTTTCCATATTCGATCCTGACTTGGAAGCTGGTCTTTTTTTAATTTGATCAAATAAATGCTGAAGCTGAAATAGGGCAATATAAAAAAGGCTAAAACCAACACCCGAACACAAACTCTCATTAATCTAATAGTGAGGGTTTGTGCTTGGGTTCTGTTCTTTTTCTTCCCATGGAAAATTAAAAAATGGCCAAATAATGAAACTGTTAACTTGTGACACAATTCGGCCATTTTGCGTGGCTGCAGTGGTGCCGCTGCAGGGAAAGGAGTTAGGCTGAGTAGAAATATAATGCCATTGACATTTCAGTGAGCTTTGAAGGAACCCTCACAAAGGAGCCTAATGCAAACCTTTGCACTGAGAAAGCCTGTAGAAAGCCTGACTAGCCACACATGGGAACACAGGGCTGCAAAGTGACCTCCCAAGTTACTGAACTCAGTTGCGTGGGTTCACAAGCAACTCTGGGGTATTTTAAAGATTTCTAAAAATCATCCACTCTGATCCCTCTTACAGACCACAGCTCCTTATGCAAAGAACCTCTGAAAGATCCTACAACATGCCACGGTAAAAAACAACACAGCAAAACCAAACCAAACCAAACCCAAGGAAGACTAAATCACACTAGCAGTTTATGGTAATTCTCAGATGATTGGATTCAGTCTGCCTCTTCTCTGTGTTCGTGCTCTAGACAGGGATTGATGATGTTATAGTCCATATTGTTTTGGTTTTTTTGATCAGTAGCAATGAGAACTAGGAATAGGCTGTACCCTGGCCTTCTCTAAAGTTTCTTCCCTGTGCAGAAAACCTGGCTATAGGCCCTTTCATTCCCCTATTGTAGTTTCATTCTTTCTCTCTGCATGGAACAGAAGAGAAAGGGAAGATATTTTTTGGTGAGGGGCATGTAATGGGAACAAAACTGATAGCATCAGGGCTTGAACTGGACTCTGATCAAGCCAAACTATCTGGACTTTAGCAGCAGTTCCCCCAGCCTTGCCTTTAACATGCTGAGGCTCTGCTGTGGACATTACTGAATGCGTAATCCACTGTAGGCTACTGAATAATGTTTCAGATTTACATTTCGCAGCTCATAAAACTATGACATCTAATGTCAATGCAAATAAACCTGTCGCACACTGATACTGTGTTTGAGGCCGTAGATTGAAAATTGATTGTGTGACTTGGTTGCATATAAATCACATATTTATTTACCCTAAACCATGGAGTTACGATTAGTCAATACATATTCATAAAATATTGGTTAAGTAAATTAACATTTGCCTGTTATAAATTACAGCTTGGAATAATTTGCAATGTCCAGGAAGTTGAGAATGCAGATTACTTTAGAATGGATTTGATGCATTGCATTATTTAACTATTCCTGAATAATTTTAAGCTAGGAATTTAAATACAATACCAAAAATGCTGATGTCCAAAAGACATTTGTTCAAAAAGAACAGCCGTTCCCTTCCATATATTACTACTCTTTTGCATATCTGTTTAATTGACCTGCCCCAAAAAGAACCGTGGAGCTCAAACATGTTCTTAAAGCCCAGTTCTTCCACAATGGGGAAATTAAAAAAATCCAAATATTTATTTAGGACTGGATTCTCATACCCTTACCCATGGTAAGTGGCAGATCACTTCATAAGTTGCCCTGCTGGTTTATAGGATATTAGTATTGCATGGAAATACCTTGGCAACCTCTGCCCTACTCCCATTTGGTTAGATTGTGGACTCCCTATGTACTTTGTTGAACTCTTACTCATACAAGTACTGATTCTGCATAATACATTTGAAGGATAAGTCCTTTGAGAAAGCGTTGACCATCACAAATCATAATTCCACCATTTCCCCTAGTGATTTTATGGGAGCAGGATCTGGTCTCTAAATGGAACCTATTTCCAAGGGAGGTGGTCCTTGCCCCTACCCTGGGGGTCTTCAAAAGGAGGCTAGACAATCACCTAGCTGGGATCATTTGACCCCAGTACTCTTTCCTGCCCATGGCAGGGGGTTGGACTTGATGATCGGCTTAGGTCTCTTCTGATCCTACCGACTATGAAACTATGAAATGCAGAGGGAGTCTATATACATGATTTAAGTAGTGCGGAATAGAAAATGGCTTTCCTGTCCTGGAAGAGCTTCTATGGTTTTAGAACATTTTTCATTTTGCAATAGAACTAAACAAAGACTTTTCAAAGTTTCTCATGAAAAAATATTTTAAGACCAATAAACTCACTCTAAGCTGGGCAACAACTCAGCAATTAGGGCATTCTTATGGGTTCTGAGAAGCTTATGATCAAGTCTGTTGATTCAGGACAGGACCCTGAGCCATAGTATTCCATATCCCAGGTGAGTCCCCTGCACCCAGGGATGTTTAGAATGATTCTCTCTTTCTTTCCTTCCCTCAGTTTTACTAAAAATCCTACCTTTTTTCCTGACAAATCTTTCCCGATGAAAATTTCACTGGCATTAGTACATCCCTAGGAAAAGCTTCACTGACAAATCCAATTTTTTGCAGTTAAAACTGGTTTTGTTAGAAAAATTCCTGACCCCAGAGTGACAAGAAGGGTTTCTACAAGTATGTTAGCAACAAGAGGAAGGCCAGGGAAAGTGTGGGTTCCTTACTGAATGGTGGAAGCAACCTAGTGACAGATGGTGAGGAAAATGCTGAAGTACTCAATGCTTTTCTTACCTTGGTCTTCATAGACAAGGTCAGCTCCCAGACTGCACCAGGCAGCACAGTTTGGGAAGGAGGTGAACAGCCCTCTGTGGTAAAAGAAGAGGTTAGAGACTATTTAGAAAAGCTGGACATGTACAAGTCCTTGGGGTTGGATACAATGCATCTGAGGGTGCTGAGAGGGTTGGCTGATGCGATTGCAGAGCCGCTGGCCATTATTTTGGAAAACTTCCAGCAGTATAGGGACGTCCCAGGCAAAGGGCAAATATAGTGATCATCTTTAAAAAAGGGAAGAAGGAGTTTCCAGGGAACTACAGACCAATCAGCCTCACTTCAGTCCCCCAAAAAGTCATAGAGCAGAATTCATTTCTAAGCATTTGGAAGAGAAGAAGGTAATTAGGAGCAGTCAGCATTGATTCACCAAGAGCAAGTCATGCCTGACCAACTTGATTACCTTATGTGATGAGATGATTGGCTCAGTAGAAAAGGGGAAAGAAGTGGACATAATATACTTTGACTTAGGAAGGCTTTTGATACCGTCTCCCACGGCATTTTTGCAAGCAAGCTGAGGAAGTATGGGTTGGATAAATGGACCATAAGGTGGATAGAAAGCTGGCTCGACTGTCAGGTTCAATGGGTAGTAATCAATGGTTCAATGTCTAGCTGGCAGCCAGTATCAAGTGGAGTGCCCCAGAGGTCGGTCCTGGGGCCAGTTTAATTCAGTATCTTCATTAACGACCTGGAAGATGGGATGGATTGCATCCACAGCAAGTTCACCAATGACACCAAGGTGGGGGGTGTAGTAGATATACTGGAAGGTAGGGTTAGGATTCAGAAAGGCCTAGACAATTTGGAGGATTGGGCTAAAAGAAATCTCATGAGGATCAATAATGACAAGTGCAAAGTTCTGCACTTAGGATGGAAGAATCTCATGCACCGGTACAGCCTGGGGACTGACTGGCTAAGAAGCAGCTCTGCAGAAAAGGACCTGGGGGTTACAGTGGGCAATAAGATGGATATAAGTCAGCAGTGTGCCTTTTTCGCCAAGAAGGCTAACAGCACCCTGGGCTACATTAGTAGGACCGTCACCAGCAGATCGAGGGAAATAATTATTCCTCTCTATTTTGCATTGGTGGGACTACATCTGCAGTTCTGTGTCCAGTTTTGGGCCCCCCACTATTAGAAAGGATGTGGACAAGTTTGAGAGAGTCTGGTGGAGGGCAGTGAAAATGGTTCAGGGGCTGGGGCATATGACTTATGAGAAGAGGCTGAGGGAAATGGGTTTATTTAGTCTGCAGAAGAGAAGACCGAGAGGGGATTTGATAGCTGCCTTCAATTACCTGAAGGGTGGTTCTGAAGAGGATGGAGCTGGACTGTTCTCAGTGGTGGCAGATGGCAAAGCAAGAGTTTATAATCCAAGGATAAGCTTTTGCTGCTTTTACCCAGTCTAAGTAATACATCACTCTGCATATGTGCCCACTGAAGTCAATGTGGATTAAGATGACAGAATCAGGCCCTAAATAAAGACATACCACAACAGGCAGGAAGGAGGAAGTGGCAGTTGTTCCAACAACAAAGCTGTGGGATTGTAATGTTTTTTCTAGTACGATGTGTGTGTGCTGATGATTTTGTCCTTTCGTGAATGCGCAACCCTTGAATTTTAAATGAGGTTCATGCTGGGCATGAATTTTTCACCTTCTGGCTGTGTACTGAACAAATGCTGGCTGATATGGGGTGATCTGTTTTCTCAAATGATGTTTTTCTTCACAGACATGGGTTCTGAAAAACTCTGTATATTATGGTTGTGTGAGCTTGTATTGCAACCACAAAACAGCTTCTATGTGAAAAGCCAGGGGGACACAGAATTGCTGTTAGGTCAGACAAAATAAAATATCTATCTTAGCTGTTGATCTCTGAGAAAGGGCTCCTAGGTTATCTGGAATAATGAAAATCCTTCAGTCAATAATTGCAAAATAGAGAAATATAGGTAGACTGGCCTCAGGTCTTGTTGAAGTGCTTGGATTTCAGAAGTATTTTCTCTTCTGATTCAAAGTGCTGCTCAACTGAACACAAACGTGTGCTTGAATTTCTATCCTAAATATCCACCCATTTTTAAAAACAAGGACTAGATGCTTTGATGGTGCAAATGCTGTTTACTTTTCACTTGAGGACATGGCCTTACTGTTTTATCTCGACACAGCTTCTTGTTTCCTGCATAAAGAGAAATGCCTGGTCAGCATCTACACATGCGCTACTGTGCAGTAAGTAACTGTGAGTAAATTGCTACTTGTATTTACAGGTAGCAAATTTGCTTGCAATTAGAGCAAGTTACTGTGCAGTGAGCATAGATGATTCATAGATGCTGGGGTCAGAAGGGACCTCAAAGGATCATCGAGTCCGACCCCCTGCCAGTGGCAGGAAAAAGTGCTGGGTTCATGTGACCCCAGCCAGGTGCTTGTCCAGTTTCCTCTTGTGCATCTCACATGTAGAAGGTGATGCTTACTGTGCAGTTGTATTAATTAATCTTGAGTAAAGCATCTTTTGTAGGTGTACCCAGTGTGCAGTAGAGGACCTTGTCATTCTTTCCTGGGTCCCTCTGCACATTGGTTCTTAGCATATTTATCTGAGCCAATCTGGGTCTTCTTAATCGCCACTTTTGTCTCTTCTATCCATATCAAGAGTGTTTGAGACTATTCTCTTGCTTTCATTCCCTCCTAGTACTTCAGCCATTTCTCCAACCTGTACACATAATTCTGGAAGATACCACTGACCATGGGTGGATCTAGGATTTTGAAAAGGGGGTGAAGATGGTGTGGGACATGATCACATATAGCTCAACACATTTTTCTCCAGTTAAAAGAAACTAGAAACTTTACTAATATGCCAGGAAATGAGGGCTGTGTTATTCAGTATAAGACTGAAGCAAAAACAAATATAACTTTATTTGAATGTTAACATAACATTAGAATGTAGATATAACTTTATTGGAATGTTAATTTGCATTAATTTGCTATATTGTACATTATGTATTAAAAAAAACACCACACTAGGCAAAAAGACTCAAAAGATGTTGTTTCTTTAGTCCTGTAGACATGTATAACTCTTTCAGAGTATAGCAGGACCCAGCTCCAGGGGCAGCTGTGTTGTTCCCCAATGGGCATGTGACTCCTGCCCCACTCTGGCCCCTCAGGGTACCCTCCCTTTTCCTGTCACCTGCCATGCCTTGATGGAATTATTTTATTGTCAAAGGGAGGCTGCCCCAGGGTCCCAGTGCAAGCCCTCATCTGTTTTGGCCAGTGGGTCCTTCCTGGACCCACCTGACCCCAGTTGTGCCCCTCAAATACTAAGTGGGGGCCTCCTGGCCCTGCCAGTGTGTCAGGGCACCAGCTGCCTTAGGAGCTATTTGTGGCATCTGTCTTCCCCTGTAGCAGTGCCCATGCCTCACAGATGTCATCCTGTCACCATTTACCTTCATGTATAGGCTTTGGTCTTCTTAGCCTACAGGTTACTTTGCCTGTTGGGTGGTAGCCTAGGCCTATTGGCTCTGGCCTGGCCTTTCAGTCTCAACCTCTTGTCAGTCTCTGGCTGGCTTGGTCATCCTCTCTGGGCTCAGATGCTAGCCCTCTTGTCCTTAGGCCACCTCAGTTTCCCACTCTCAAAGTCAGGCTCCGGCCCTCTTGACCTCAGCCTGCTTCTATCTCATGCCCCAGGGCTCAAAAGGTGGCATGCTGCTCAAGCACCCCTGTGGTCTCCTTTCTACCCCTACAGCCAGTATCCAGTCCTCCAGTATAAACTAAAATAAGAATGGAAACAACTGCTTTTAACAAATACTCAAAGCCCCCTTTTGGGTCATCAGACCACTGCCAAGCCACCTCCCCCCACCGCTCTCTCAGGCCTGCAGCTCCCACTGCCCCCTAGGCTGAGCTGGCAGGAGCTCTTCTCCTTGCAGAGTTCTGGGCTGTGCTGCCAGTGCCTCCACTGCCGCCAACTCCCTTGGGAGCTCCTTCAGGAGCAGACTGGCTGCCTGGCTCCAGGCACTGGATTTATGTGCCTCCAAAGCCCCACCCCTTCCTGTCAGGTGGTTCTCTAGCCACCCACAGGGATTTCCCTTTAGATCTGATTGTCATCCTGCCTTCCTCCACCTCAGCTTAGCTCATCCTGCAGTTGCTAGTTCTGTGCTGCCTAGCGGTCTGCTCCTGGGCTCCTTATTACAGTGCAGCTAGCTCCAGGATAGTCACCCCTGCTGTGGTAGCTCCTATCACTGTTGTTACTGTCCTATATGCTTCCCAGCAGCTAGGCTTTGCCCAGCTACTAGCCCTCATACAGCAAGTTTGGTCTGCTGCTGCATCCTCTTAAAGTAACAGGAATCTCTAAAACCATTACACAGAGTCCTAAAACAAAATCTAGCCTACTTGAGCATCTTGACAGTGTTTCTCTGAAAATTTAACTGAAAGTTCTCTCTGCACCTGAGTTAATGTTATAACATTTGCACACCTGAGTTAAAGTTTTTAGCTAGAGGTAAAAAGAGCCTGCAGGACTGTGAATTAGGAGTTACATTATAAGGAGCAGCTAGCAGGTAGCAGAATGGCAGAAAAAAGAATAGCTTGATTAATGGAACATTAATACCATTAAGAGGAGAGAGGGTCATTATTATCCATGGAATGAAAAGTTTAGAAGGAAGCAGGATAGATTATAATGAGCCATAGATTCAGTTGACTCTCTCACTGGTGTCTGAGTAGAAATGCTGCTGCCACTGTTACGCAGCTCATTTTAAACTTTGGTTGGGCAAGGAGTCAAAGAAGTTTAACTGTACCATTGGACCCTTCTAGGATCTGTCTCTGCCATTGACTCTCTTCCTTTTTCCATGTGAGTTAAAGGGTCTATTCTCAAGCATTCTCCATTGTTGGTTTAATTTACCATAGGTAGAACCCCTTGCCAAGAAAACTATATAATTTTGTGCCTGTTTCCGCTCAATGATCCAATCCCATGCCGCCTTTGCCCAGGCAGCTGGTCTTGTTTGCCTAGGAACCTCATGTGGACCCCGGAGGGTTCCTCGATTACCTTCTGAGTATCCCCAAAACTTACCTGTCATGACTTTGGATGGTTCTTCAGTGGAGGGGGTCCCCTCTGAGGATGCCTCCACAGTTATCATGTGTCTTGATGGATGCCTACAGGGCTCCAACCTCCCCTACACCCTGGCCATATGCCAACCTATGAGATGAGCCTGAGGATCTTTTGTGGCTAGCCCCTTTTGATGTCTTCCTCAGTTCCCACATGTCTTCCCTCTCGGACAGATGCCTTGGGCTCTAGCCAGAGCCAGAGGGTCTGGTGGCGCTCTGCCTTTGGGACTGTCCCTTTCGATGCCCTGTGCATTCTACGAAGGATGCTGTTGGTTGTCACCATGTTCTCACGTGATCTTCCATCTCCAAATGGGGTCTCTACTTCCCTGAGCCTGGTGTGGTGTGCTAGGCTAACCTGCTCTAGGCAGGGAACTAAATAGATCTGACTAAGAAAGAAAAACATGAACAGAACACTCACCACCAGAAAACCCCATGCCACGGGACCAACCAATGTGAAAGGAAAAGGGATAATTACAAGACTACAAGAGGAAAGAGATGGAGAGGAGAAAAAAAGAAAGGAGGAGCAACCGTGGGGAGAGTCCTGTGCTCCCTTCACCCCTAATGCTCCAAGACTAACGTTTCCCCTGGGTTGGGACCCACATCTTCACCCCAGCCAGGGTTTCTCTTATCCCCTCTGGGATCTGCCTCCACCCTGGGGTCACAGCACCTGCTGCCTCCAGCCAGAGCTCCCTCGTCGGCTCTTCCTGTTGCCACTGTTGGCCTTCCTGCCGGCTCCTCTGATCCCCTCGGTGCAGGGATCTGCCATAGCACCTGTGGCCGCTGCCACTGCCAGCCTCACTGCCGGCCCTTTTGATCTCTGCCAGTCTTCCCCAGTATGGTGATCTCCTACAGCTCCTCCAGCACTTGGCGTCCCTCATTCCACGCTCTCGGGGCTGGTTTTTATCTTCACCAGATGACGACACATCACCTGACTCCAGCTGGAGAGAGGTGCAGCTGATAAACCACTTGGGCGGTTTTCCCTGGTGCACCTCCTTGCTTTTCTGGACCCCTGCAACAGGTAGGTTTTTTTTCTTCTTTTACTTTCAACTGGGGTCTGCCTCTGGACAAGGCTTCCCCCTTGGTCGACCCTGTGTCCCTAGGACAAATTTCCATGGGGAAAAGAGAGAAAAAAATGTTTTTAAATACTGCCTCCAAGGTACAAGGCCAGACCACAGACACACTGTGGAAGAATTTCAGACTTAACTGAGAACAAGTGTTGAGGCATTGTTGGTTCGAATAGTCAAACCAGAGCCTGTCACTTGAAGTGGATTTTAATATTATTTCAGGACAGCATTAGAGAATGTTAATCCATCAAAGAGTGGGAAAAGAACTGACCATTGGAAACTGGAGGGAATTCTCTATACAAAGCAAATTTTTCATTGCCAGACAACAGTGCTCTCTTTTTCTGGATTCAATTCAAGGTGAAGGTTATAGCTCATATATGAAATGTCTGTTGTCCTGGCTAACTTGAAAAAGTCTATCTCTTCTTGTAGGCCTGCATCCCTGAATTTTAACTTCTGGGGCTGAGGACTGGGTATTTTCTAAAGCAGTGGTTCTCACTCTGGGGTGCCTTGAGATACTTTTACAAGGACTTCCTTAAGTCTAAAAAAGATTGAGAACCACTGCTCTATAGAGAGATCCTGATTTCAGAAGTGGTTTCTCTCAATGGACTTTCAGAATGGAGCAGACTTCAAGGTATAGAGTGAGGTTGGTCTTTTCCTGGTCATATATTTGAGGAGGGTAGTTATATGGCTAATGGGTGTGTCTATATGTGCATTTTAATGTGGAGCAGACTATTTTACTGTGCATTAAAATGTCACTTACAAAAATTGTGACATCACGCTAATGTGCAGTAAAATAGTATACTGCGCATTAAGCATCACTAAAAAAAATACGCAAATGTGCTACTAGTGTGCTGTTTGTGCATTAATTTAGTACCTCACATTGGAGGTACTGAATTTTCTGGCGCATTGGAAAAGGCACATTAATGCATGTGTAGATGTGCCCAGTGTGTAGTTTAAATAAGAACAAGAGTCTTTTAGTGATGAATGTTTAAATTATGATTATTTTATATAAAAAAATATTAATTAAATTTATTTAAGATGACCAGCATATGACAGCTGATTGAGATGATTCTTCTTTGCTTTCTGAACTAAACTTTTTGTTTACTAGGAAGAAACAATTGTGAAATGTTTCATCTGTTTCTGGATGCAACATCCCTGAGTACCTGAGGATACAAAGATTGTTACAAACAAGGCTCCTCTTTTCTTCCAACTTTGAAATAGTTTGTACTGTTGAAGCATTCAAAGAATCTGCATGGAAAATGGCGAGAGAGATTGTAAAGACTTTCGTTATGACTGATATTATGCTTGAAAAAAAAAGGATGGAATCTCTGTTATTATCAACCTAGCAGATGAATACAATACATGAGAGGGAAGCAAAAAGATTTCAGTTAAAAAAGCAGATGATCGTGTATCTCAGGCTAAACGGCTGGGAGAATTTATAAGATATTTAGGAAATAGACAATTCAGTCTATATCCCAGTTTGAGGCTCTCAGCCTTGGTTTCAAGTAACACAGCAGGGTTTCTGGCCTTTACCTTTCAATTTGTAGTAATGTCTAAACTAATCCAAATAGGCATATTTAATAGGAACTAGTGAAGATTTGCTGAGAGAGAAAAATCAGATACTTGAAATATATAGTTTAATTTGCTTCTCTTGCCCTGGAAATTGCTGAAATCACTTTTTGTTTTGTTTCACTTTTTTAATCCACAGTGAAATATCTTTATGTATATATTTTTGAGACTTAAACATTCAGAAGTGCCTTTCTGTGGTTCAGTTTATAAACTAGAGTAGATAAAATGGATTTCTAAGTGGGTTCATCATGTTGAAACCTCAGATATTCTTCCCTCTATTTATTAGCCATGTGCCTAGTAGAGTTATTACATTTTTCTTTGGGATTATAATATTGATGGGCCAGGGCTTGCATGGCCATACCCCCCTAACAACCTTATTTACCCTGAAGTCAATAAATGAATCCTTGCCTCCCTTTGGGGGCGGGCGGGGGGGGGGGCAGTCATAAGTATGCAATTGTCCAGCCCCTACTCAAGAAGTCATCACTTAACACTTAACTCCCCATCCAGTTATCACCCTGTCTCCAACCTCCCCTTTTTGAGGAAGTTCAGTGAATGGGTAGTTGTCAGTCACACACCACATCAGGCACATCTGGATTCTATCAGTTTCCTGGACTCTTGCTAGTCTGGCTTTCACCCTGGGTATAGCACAGAGATTGTGCTTGTGATCTTTGTTGATGTTCTTTGCCTCGAGATCAACAAAGGGAAACTGCTCTGATGATCTTACTATATCTTTCAGTGTCCTTTGATTAGGTTGAACATGAGGTGCTAATGAAGTATTTACATGATCTAGTGAGTGTCCTTGGGCCTACTCTAAGTTGGTTCTGCTTTTTCCTAGCAAGAAGATCCCAGAGGATAGTGATGGATGAGTGCTTGTCATCTCTTTGGGATCCTTCCTGAGGTATTTTTCAGTGCTCCATCTTGTGTCCCCTCCTGTTCAATTAAGGCTGCTGGGTGAGATTGTGCAGAGATTTGCTGTTAGGTGCCATCAGCATGGGCAACTGGTGCCACATTAGTTGGGAGGGGGGGCATGTGCCCCCTCAGTGACCAGTCAGCAACCGGCAGTGGGGAGGGGTGGTCCCCCTGTGGCTGATTGCACTGACCAGGAAGTGGCTGTGGCACTCCCAGAAGTGCCAGCAGTGCTCCCATAAGTGCCATCGGTGCTTCACCTGGTGCCCCCACTCCTTGGCTGGCACTCGCAAATGGGGCACTGGTGCTCCCGCCAGTTTCCCCTCCTGTTGCCAAAGCGGGGAGTGTGTGTGTGTGGGGGTGCATCAGCACTCTTAGGGGATGCATGTTGTGGAAGAAATCAGACTTTGCATTGTGGTTGAATCATAACTGACAGAGCCAGCTTTTCTTTATTTAGGGCTATACTGTGATCGTAGGGAGAATTCCATACAGCAAGGGGAATCACCCACTTGTCTGTTTCAAAGGATTTCTCAAACTCTGTAAGTTTACAGGCATATTTATACTTAAGACAGAGAGAAAAAAATACGATCACTGCTCTAACACAGACACAGACATACAGGCAGTTTACTTAAAGAAGAGTGAAACATTGTGCTTATAGAAGTAGTTATCAGTTTCTGGTTTCTCTGAGAGAAAAATAAACTTAACATCCATACACAGGGTAACATATCAAGACAAAACAAGGCATGCAGGATTCCTTATCTCAGAACATTTAACTGAAATAAGCAGTGTCAGCACCTCTGGTCTCTGTCTGTTTACTTAGTCAGGTTAGGAGCCGGGTTAAATTTATTACCACAATGTGCACCCCCGGGCACCCTCTACACGTCACCACTGGCCATCAGTATGCCTGTTTCTTGTCTGACCCAGACTTTGCAGCCTCAGTCTTTTGCCAGTACCTGGCTGCATTTTCATAGATTCATAGATGTTGGGTTCGAAAGGGACCTCAATAGATCATTGAGTCTGACCCCCTGCATAGGCAGGAAAGAGTGCTGTGTTCAGATGACCCCAGCCAGATGCCTATCTAACCTTCTCTTGAAGACCCCCAGCGTAGGGGACAGCACCACCTCCCTTGGGAGCCCATTCCTGATTTTAGCCACTCTAACTGTGAAGAAGTTCTTCCTAATGTCCAGTCTAAATCTGCTCTCTGCTAGCTTA
>NW_017728906.1:193355064-193359437 GCF_001723895.1 Crocodylus porosus
GACTCTGAGATCCCTTTCCGCTTCCATGCTGCTGAGCAGGTCATTTCCTAGGTAGTAGGTGTGCTGGATATTTTTCCTCTCTAGGTGCAGCACTTGGCATTTCTCTTTGTTAAATCACATTCTGTGGTTTTCTGCCTATTTGTCCAACCTGTCCAGGTCTGCCTGTAGGTGTTTCCTGCCCTCCGGTGTGTCCACTTCTCCCCACAGTTTTGTATCATCTGCAAACTTGGACAGAGTACACTTCACTCCCTTGCCCAAGTCACTGATGGAGACATTGAAGAGAATCAGTCCAAGGACTGAGCCCTGCAGGACCCCACTGCCCATGTCTTTCCAGGTTGATACCGATCCATCCACCATCACTCTCTGGGTATGACCCTCTAGCCAATTTGCCACCCACTGGACTGTGTAATCATCCAAGTCACAGCCTCTTAATTTGTTCACCAGTATGGGGTGGGATACCGTATTGAAGGCCTTCCTGAAGTCTAAGTAAACGATATCTACCCCTACTCCTGCATCCAGGTGCTTTGTAACCTAGTCATAAAGAAACTAGATTAGTCAGGCATGATCTACCTGCTATGAACCCATGCTGGTTTTCCCTCAGCATAATTTTTCCTGCTGGGCTCTCACATATGTGAGCCTTAATAATCTTTTCAAAGACTTTAGCAAGGATGGAGGTGAGACTGACTGGCCTATAGTTGCCTAGATCCTCCTTTCTCCCCTTCTTGAAAATAAGGACCACACTGTCCCTTTTCCAGTCCTCCAGGACCTGTCCTGTGCACCACAAGTGCTCAAATATTCTTGTCAGTGGGTGTGCAATGACATCAGCCAGTGCCTTCAGTACCATTGGCTGGAGCTTATCCGGGCCTGCTGACTTAAATGCATCCAGTCCTTCCAAGTGAGTCTGCACCATCTCAGGGTCAATGCTTGGTAGTCTGGTGCCCATCTGTTGTATATGATCCCATTGTGAGACTTGTTTGCCCCTTGTTTAGGAACACTGAGGCAAAGAACTCATTGAGGACTAGATATTGGTGAATCAATTGAAACTGAATTCAGACAAAACAGAGATTAGGGTGGTGGGCAAATGACTTGGCTTAGGGGGGATTGAGACACCTATCATTGGTGGAGTTTAGTCTATATTTGTTTCTCAGGTTCTTAACCTTGGGGTGCTCCTGGATCCTTTGATGCACTTGGATTTTCAGGTGGCAGTGGTGGCTAGTTGGTGGCCTTTCACAAACTACATCTAGTGAGAAGACTATGATCTTTTCTTCCATGTTCTGATCTAGCCACCATCATCCATTTCTTTGTAACCTCAAGGCTAGACTACTCGAATGCATTCTATGTGGGGCTCCCCTGAAGAATGTCTGGAAACCACAGCTGGTACAGAGCACATTGTGATGGGGTGAGATCACTAGGAGGACATAGTTTCAGTGGTCCAGGATCTGCACTGACTCCCAGTAACTTTATGGGAACAATTCAAGGGGCAGGTTTTGAGTTTTAATGTCCTAAATGGTCTGGGTTCTATGTATCTACGGGACCACCTTCTCCTTTTATACTTTATCATGGTGCTTAAAGTCAGTTGAGAGCAACTTCCTTGAAGAACCTATATTGCACCATGTCTGTTTGGCAAAACCATGTTGGAGGTTATTTTCAGAAGTCACCCCTCAGCTCTGGAACTCCTTCCCTCTTGAGGTCCACCATAGCCTAAGCCTGGACATCTTTCAGATACATTGTAAGAACTTCCTATTTGGGCAAGAGTTTAACAAACAAAGCTCATCTTGGATATTGTGTTGTGAATTTATGATTGATGCCTTCTCATGTTTTTAAAGCATTTTTTTCCTGTTTTACACATTATTTTCATCTATTGTAAAACACCCTGAGTCTCTGTTGGGAAGGGTGGCATATAAATCAAATCAATAAATAAATAAATAAAATCTGTGCTTGGTATTTGCAAGACCTTTGGCATTGGCAGCCTGTGCCAGTGGCTGATTGAAGTGACTCTGGCACAGCTTCTTTAAAGCAAGGTATTATCTATTCACTCAAAGCACACAGCACACAAAACAAAGAGAGGGAACAAAAAAGGCCTAAGCACATATTCTCCCATACCTCAACAGTAATCTTTCCTTGCCACTTTTAGTAAGTTCCATGCAGCCCAGTGACCTCCATCTCCAGGCTGTGAAAACAGATTTGTGTCTGCATCACTTCCTGTCTGTGTTAACATCTATCCTGGGGCAGCTGCTGAAAAAAAAGCACTCGGTCCCACTTCTACTCTAGGCAACTACCTTTTAAAGATTTTAGTATCCTGTTAGATCCTAGGGTTAGATCTTGGAAGAGGAAACCTTGCCAGCCTGCATGGGGTCAGGGAGAGGTAGTCACAATAATTTTTTTTTGCATTGTTTCATTAAGAAGCCTCATTTCTGCCTTTGTTTTTGCTTCCTTATTTCTTCCTTCTTAGCGGCCCACTTTGGCTTAGTGGTCCATTCCGTCGTTTCTGCCTCAGGCAAGTACTCCATAGGTTTGAGGGGCCTGATCCTGCATTCCCTGGGAATTCTTGCATAGGACTGGGCCCCTCAATCCCAGGAAGCACATGATATGCTTTCCTTGCTTCTAGGGACATGTCCCTGGCAGCGTCCAGGGTAAACCTCTGAAGGGTCCCATGGCTGGGGCCACCAATCAGCTGATTAGCAAATGCATCAGACTGTCAGACTCATGCTAGTGCAGGCATGACGCTGAGCCACAGGAGCAGAGTGCTTTGGCACCCAAGTGTCCTAGCTTTTCCTGCTTCCCAGCTATCTCAGGATCTCTGGAGTGTGTCTCTGAAAGTGGGGAAAGTCAGGGTCCCCATCTGTGCAGGAACCCTGATTTTTCTACCTGCATAGTTGTACTCCAGGCAATCTCCAGGAACTCCAGTGATTGCCGGGGGTACATTTTGAGCAAAGATGTTGCCTATTGTCCTGCAAGATCAACGGATGAGACAATGGGCAATGTGTTTCACTCAGTGAAGCAGATCCGTTGTACCAGGATGTATCCTGGCACAGCTGAATAGCTTCATTTGGTGACATCTATTTCTAGTTTATGGTAGAGTCATTATTGATTCCATTTTAGAAGTGTTACTTGAGCAAAGCACCAGCGCAAGGCAGTGGTTCTTTGTCAATGCATCTGCCTGGTTTTCTGTAGGTGGGACGAACTTGAATACATCAAATGTACTTCTTGAATTAGAACTAGATTTTGTGTTTTTGCAGGCATTTTCTGCAACAGAAAATTCCCATTCACTGAAGTTCCTGGTGTGAAAATAAAAGCATGAAGTGGAAGAATAGTAATCAGAGGAGACACCACCCCAAGTACATTGTACAGACCTTTGAAATATGGACACGTGCAATCTCAGAGCTCTGCTGGGCTCATGGTCTCTTCTAGGCTTTTTGGTCTTGGCTAAATGAAGGACAAAAATAGGGGAACCTCTCATGTCATTCCCTAGCCCCTCATGGCACAAAAATTAGGCATGTACATTCTTGGTAGATGCTGCAGATCTGTGGTCTTCCATTACTTTTTTTATGTGAAAAATGAAATAGTAGTCAATGATGGCATTTATGTTAGCATTATTTTACATCTAAGTGAACTATTCACTGAGATGGATGAAGCAGTTTGCATCTCTCCAATCTATTTGTTCCAGGGGCTCTGCTGACTTTGGTGGACAGCATTGTTTTTGAGGTTTCTCTCTGTACCATAACTCATAGAGACTCTTTAAAAATGTGAAGGGTGTCATTTTAAGGACAGATGTTGCTGTTCTCCACTGCTGATATGGGCCCAATCTTTTCCAGAGGAGCTCCTCAAAAACTGAAGTATTCACAATCACTGGTCAGTTCTGAAAATGTGGGTTTAAAGGGGTACAGTCAGGTAAATTTCAAATCCAGACTGGAGTATGTGAAAACAAGATTTGCAAAATCCCAAAGAGATACAGAAAAATGTTATGCAGACTCGTTTAATTATTATGTGTTGGTAGTTCTTTTATTAAATGTTACTGGATTTTAAGCTGAGAGAAAGTTCTGGAAGAGACCAAACATTAGTGAAATAGCATGGAGATCTATTATAAGCTTTACAAATGATTCCAAATGTAATATATTTTTACTTTACCTGATATTTATATTGTTGCTTGGAAAATATGAGACAAAAATAAAATCTGAAGTAAACATGGACGGATGGGTATGTAGGTCCCTTCATTAATAAAGTACTGATTGTCTGTCTCATTATACCAAGCTCATTATCCTAATATCTGAATGCCTAATTTTTTTTCACTGTTTGATGCACTTTAACAAATCTATTCATTCAAACTTAACTAGTTTT
This sequence comes from Crocodylus porosus, assembly GCF_001723895.1. Classification (NCBI taxonomy): domain Eukaryota; kingdom Metazoa; phylum Chordata; order Crocodylia; family Crocodylidae; genus Crocodylus; species Crocodylus porosus. The sequence goes on from NW_017728906.1 coordinate 193,359,403, forward strand.
AATTGATCTAATTGATTCAACTAGAACTTGCAAGA
>NW_017728906.1:193365395-193369704 GCF_001723895.1 Crocodylus porosus
AATGCTGACCTCGTGAAGGAACACCTTGAGAAGCTGGATACTTTCAAGTCAGCCAGCCCTGACAATCTGCACCCCAGGGTACTCAAGGAGCTGGCATGCGTCATAGCCCAGCCCCTGGCATGGATCTTCGAAAACTCCTGGCACTCTGGTGAAGTGCCCGAAGACTGGAAGAAGGCCAATGTGGTGCTTATCTTCAAGAAAGGGAGGATAGTGGATCCGGCTAACTATAGGCCCATCAGCCTGATTTCTATCCCAGGGAAGATCTTAGAAAAGTTTATTAAAGAGACTATCCTTAATGGACTGGCTGACACCAACATCCTAAGCGATAGCCAGCACGGGTTTGTTGCAGGTAGGTCTTGCTTGACCAATCTCATTTCCTTCTACGACCAGGTGACTGCACAGTACAAACTACACAGTAGTACACATGTAGACATGCCAGCTAAGACGTCCCAAATGCCCTCACGGAATGAACTCCACAAAAAAAGGACTGAAATACCTTATCACCAGGTAGAGAACACTTTTCACAAAACAATCACTCGATTTCTGACCTCACAGTCCTTAAAAAGAGCTAATATGTTGTTTTTAGAAGACGGGCCACAGGACAGAAATTCATAGCTTTACTGGACACCAAAACCCACAAACTTGAGAGAGACACTGGTTTTATGGTTCATTTTAACATTCTGTTTCTTTCCCTTTACCAACTTCTCTGTGGTCTTCAGGCAGAAGGCAGAGCAGGATAGTAACTTAGAGACTAACTTCTTCAGAGAGGCACGGGCTTTTGTTGGTGACAGCCTGTGGCAGACCAATAGGGGGTGCTCCTGCACTGAGCCACCCATCTTACTGCACCCAACCACCTTCGAGGCTCCGAGTGCCTCCCTGGGGGTGCCTCATGTCTAGCCGACCCCCTTCCTGAAGCACATGCGCTAGCCTGGGGGTAGTGCTGCCACCACTCAGGATCTGGTCTGATCCTGGCACTGTGCTCTCTGGGAAACACAGGCCTAGTATTCCTTGAGGGTACTCAACCCACTTCAAGAACTTGGGGTGATGCTGTCAGTCTGAAGAGAAAACAGTGGTCTCCCTCAGTCAGCCAAACCAAGGGGACCCCAAGGCATAATCTAGACCCACTCCCAATAAGTCTCCCATGCTAGGTACAAAAGAGAACTTTATTGGTTACAAGGAGCAGGTTTGGAATGGGGTACAGGATTAAGCAATATCAGAGAAATCCTATAGAGCAAATAGGGTGGCTGGGTAGCCTTTGATCACACATCTGAGTTACTGCAAGCTATATATCTAGTTAGATCACAGGTAGCTTACTCGTGAGTGTCATCCAGAGGCAGGTGGAGATTCCCTCTGGAGGCGGGCAGTTCATTGAACATGAGTTTTGAGACACAGAGCAAGTTTCAGATGGTTCAGCTCTTCTCTCTTCGAGTTTTCATCATGGCTACTGCCCCTCCTCCTGGGCAGTCCTTAACTTATATAGACCTTATGACCTCATTTACCTGGTCCAATGGAGGCCAACACCTGTTGGCTGCCAGCCAACCAATTTGAAATGCATTACCGGTTGCCGGGCAGACTCAGGGTCTCTAGCCCCCTCCCAGTCAAGTTGGCAATTCTTAGAACAATAGGACATGTAAGCCCCTCACCCAGGTATGTGATGCCAGTCATGTAGGCAGAGGGAACAGGTCCTCCCCCCCAGGAATGTATCCAACTCAGGTTGCCTAAAGAGATGGGACGACTGCCCTCTGCAGGGCCCATATTAACCAAATTGTCACAGAGCAGAGTTTTTGGGGGGAGATGGAGGTGGTCTTCTGCCAGACAGCCTACCTCACCAGATGCTAAGTAGGCTGTTGTCTAAGAAAGTTCACGCTTCTGAACCATCTAGTCTTTAAGGTGCCACCTTGTCCTACCTTCTGCCTGACTTCAGACTAGCATGGCTAACTACTCCTTGCTTTTCATGTAGTTAAATTCATTTACATAATTAGCTTAAACTAAAGCAATTGTTTGAACTTGTAATTGCTTATTCACCAGACCTAAGGAAGTGTGAATGAAGCCTGAATAGTACTGAAGTATAGTAGTGAAGTCTTCTGCTAAATAGCTACTGTGTTCTTCTGCAGAAGTGGGGTGAGTATGAAATCAGTCTTACTGAAGCAAAACATCACTGACGACCTACAGCACTGTCTGACCTTGCCTCCTAGGGCTGTGCAAAGCTTTGGTCTCTGATTTGATTTGGTGAAGATTTGGCCCAATTCAGTTGCCAAATCTCCAAATCCAAATCGAATCAGGAGACCCTTTAATTTCTCTGAATCGAATCAGAACCCTCTGAATTGATTCAGAGAGATTCAGAAATCCACAGACCTCTAGGTACCAGGTGGCTTGTGAATGCTGAGATGGTGGGGTGCACCGAACGTCCCACAGGAGCACAGGGAGTTCCCCAGTGTGCTGGGCAGCAGACCTAGAGGTGGACCAGAAGCACTTCCGGTCCACTTCCAGGTCTGCTGGGGAGTGTGCTGCGGGCCCCCCACCCCCTGGCTAGGCGACTGGTGCCTCCTGGGTCTGGGGGGCACCTGGAATCCCCCTGCAGCTGATCGCTGAGCTGGAGGAGCGCAGGGGAGCTTCCCAGTGAACTCAGCAGCGGTACTTCCAGTCCACTTCTGGCTTCACCGCTGAGCGTGTGCTCCCCGCCCCCTCCCCATGGGATGCTCCATCCACCCCAGCATCGCAGCATTCATGAGCCATGCTTAGTACCTTGAGGTATGTGGAAAAAATATTTAAAGCTGTGTCTATGGTCAAACTGCTGATTCTCCAAATCAGCATTAAATCTTCAGATTCAGCTGAATCAAATCGGGGACAGCGATCCGAATCAATGAATTGAATTAGTGTCCCTGATTTGGGCCAAATCTGCATCTGAATTGAAAATGGCCCATTTCGCACACCCCTACTGTCTAGCCACAAGAGTGGATTAAAAAAAATAAAGCTAACTGCAGTTTAAAAGTAGCAAGCATGACTTCTTGCAAAACAATGTAAAGAGAAATGAAACTGGTTTTAGAAGCAGTAGCATTACTTTGGTATCTTAGGATGTTCTGAGTCCAGATATTAAGTGATCCTGACACTTATGACAAAAGTGCTCTTTCGGGATCATGGTGAAACATATATTAATAACGAGCAGAACCACAGCAGCATGCTTTTGTTATTGTTACAGGGTTTTAAACAGGAACTAACTTAAGTCCATAACATAAAATTGAGTTTCTCTAAGAATTTATCTACCTGAGACCTTTCTACAACCTGAATCCCAAATGAGGTTCTTCTCTGATTTTTTCAGGCTAGAAGGGAAATCTACTGCTTTGTGTACAGCATTGCTAATGGTAGTATTTTTCCTAGTGTGTTTATTTTGAAGTAGATTACTAATAAATGTGTGAAAGCCAGGCTTCATCAAATCAAATGTTAGGGATGGAAAATACTTATTTATTATGACATCCAGTCATCTCTGCATGCATTATTTGCATGTCTGGATGCATTATTTGCTTAGGTAATATTCTGAGTACCAATAGGCTGAGTGATATCTCAGAGACTCGGTAGAAAATAAGTCTCTTCAGCCCAGTGTGGTAAGTTCTTAACAGATTGATATTAGTAACCATTGTCTCAGCCTTTGATTTCATTCGAGCTGCAACTATTTGGAGACTTGCCCCATCTTAGAGGGTACCCAAGGCAGGTGCCCACATTGCCCAAACACTAAATATGCTACTACATCCATACTGCTTGTTAGTATTTTCTAGAGTACTACCAAGTTTGTGCCTACATGAAATTTGTCTGGACTCTGCCATTCAGGTTTGGATATTTATCAGATTTCAAATTAAATTAGGGATTTGTTTGAGTTTTTCCATTGCTAGGAGCCTGGTTAAATATGGAGGCATGCTGTCATGTTTGGATAATTATTGGTAATTGATTTTATATATTGTAATCGTAATGCATAGAAGCCCTGATTATGGTTGAGGACCTCACTGTGTTAGGTACTGAACAAACATGGAATGAAAAGGTGATCCCCAGCCCACGGAGCGTACAATCAAAGGCAAGAGATGACTGGTGGATACAGATAGATGGATAAATAGATGGGAGAATACAAAGAAAGAACAAGACAATATTGTTTTGATCGCAGGGATTCTTGTTTTCTCTGATTTAAAAAATTCCCAAATTTGGTTAAAAAAAGTAACCCCAAATCCACATTTTTCCAGGATTAAAATGAAACACCACACATATATATCTCTACATATTCATGGTGTTTCATTTAAATCATGGAAAAATGTGGATTTGG
>NW_017728906.1:193369804-193371066 GCF_001723895.1 Crocodylus porosus
ACACATATATATCTCTACATATTCATGGTGTTTCATTTAAATCATGGAAAAATGTGGATTTGGGGTTACTTTTTTTAAACAAAAATTGGGGATTTTTTAAAATCAGAGAAAACCAGGATCCCTTTTGATCTACAGGGGCCTCAGGGCACTAGTATCTTCCCTATGCCAGTTATTTTGTTGAAAAAAGAGCTTTTAAGGAGGTATTTGAAGGGAAACAAAGATATGGCCTATACCATCTCTGTGGTGACCACTGCAGAGAAACAAGCCCTGCCCACTCACTCTGCTAGTACTACATGCTAAAAAAACTGTGGTCCCTTTTGGAGCCATGGATGGTTTCTGGGCCTCGGTTGCAAGCATGCATAAGAAATGGCACTTGATGGCACTTGGCATTGGTTTAATAGCAACCTTGCGGCTAACTAAATCATCAACCTGTTCAACAGTTACTTTAACAGCAACAAACAGTATATCCAATCAAGATCAGAATTTGGTGGATATTTTTGTTTTAGATGAGACCTTTGCTGAAGATGCTCACACAACTCAGCAAAGGAAAAAGCACTTGGAGAAAAGAAGTCAAAGATTTAGCATAAGTCTTGACTATAGCCAGAAGCCCATTTGATTCAGAAAGTTTTCAGAAGTTAATGTATGTGCACACAGTAAGGACCACTTCTATGGAGACAAGTGTAGCCTGGGTACACCCAAGAGTGTGCCCCAACCTCAGTTGGATGGGATAGGTGAACAGGCAATAGTGGTGTGAGAGGGAGGCTGTCACTTGGGTTCAGATCCCTCTATCCTTTACAGAGCCAGGCCAGGCAAATGTTACTTAACTATGTACAGTTTACTGATTCATAATATCAGTATAAAAATACAGATGACCTATGAGAATAAATATTTATAAAGGATAGATTATAAACAATACTCCAAAATAATTGATCGTCTGGGAACTGACCCTCCACTGGGGTATCACACCCAGCATCAACACCTGATAGGGGAACCCTATAAGTATGGTTCAGAGTGATGGATCCTGAAACAGGTAAGCATGAGTAGGTTTAGGTATCACTTCAGTCAATATATACAGGCAACCCAGTAGGTAAGCATAGGCAAGTCGGGTAACAATACAGTAGGGTAAGCACATACAGACAACAAAACAAATAAACACAGGTAAGTCAAGGTACCATTTCAGTAAGCATATACAGGCAGCGACCAGATAACTCAATATAAACATCTTAAAGAATACCCATAATTATATTAACATCAAAATTATA
>NW_017728906.1:193371406-193372560 GCF_001723895.1 Crocodylus porosus
AAGCCACGCTGCTACTGACTCTGGCCATCCGGCTTCATGCTGGGGCTTCCCCAGGCCCCGCTCTGGGCACCAAGGGCTCTTTTAGTTATGCTGAGCTGTGCTGCTGGCTTCGGCTGCCTGGCCTCACACTGGGATCCCAGGCCCAAACTGCCTTAAGTGACTCCCAGAGCCAAGGCTTTGTGTACCAGTCTGTGCACCGCGAGGTGGCCTGAACGGCCTTGAACCGCTCCCAGGCTGAGGCTCCATACCCCAGTCTGTGCACTGTGGGAGCCTTCCACTGCTTGAGTCCCTGAGTGGTGTCTTCAGGGGGTCTTCTAGGTGATCGCCCGCTGGGCAGCTCTCCCCAGCTCTTCTGGACCCTGCTCTTCTTGAGTCTCTTGATGCATCTGCCCTGCATGCCCAAGCATGCTGTCCTTTTATTCTCTCTGGAGGCTCCACCCCTGAAGTCTGCTGGACCTGCAAAGTGCAGTTCTCAATCAGGTTCTGGGCTCTTTGCACCCTCCCCCCAACCCCCGGCAGGGGCAGGGCAGCCTCTCCTCCATCGCCTCCTGATTGGTAGGAAAGTCCCACCAAGGGCTCAAAGCCTTTTTGAGCCGGCAAGCTACCCACATGCCCGCCACACAAGCATCTGTTTTTAAATTAATACTTTAACATATAGTCAAGGACTGCTTGACGAGCTGTTAAAGCTGTCTCTAGCTTACACAGGGGCAAGGATTGCTTTGGGTGATATCTTTTTTGGACCAACTGCATAGTTGGCATAGAATTAGACAAGCTTTTGAATGCAAGACATTCTTCACTTCTGAAGAGAAAAGCCTAGTCTACGTAGTATTTCTAGCCTTCTCAATAGTTTCTTATGATAGATTTCTATATGGATTCTGACTGTATTTATAGGTACATCTTGGTGGGCAGTAATATCTCTCTCTCTCTTTTTCAAGTTTCTAAAGTTAACCAGGCACAAACCTGGATGTCCCATTTTTGGCATCAGCATTTGAAAATTGGGCTCTGAACAGGACTGAATGCTACTTTGCATGATTCCAGACTTCATTTACATAAGCCACTGTTCACTCATCATCTTTTTCACAATTACTGTCACCCTCGTTAAGGAAGAGCTTTATACAATATTCGCTGTGAGGGGGCCAGGACCCCGCGGGGCC
>NW_017728906.1:193373115-193386329 GCF_001723895.1 Crocodylus porosus
CCCCCCCTTTCCCGCCGGACTGGGACTCTAACAAGTGAGCCCCTCACGGAGGCTCATCCCGGAGGACCGGGCGAGGGTGTAGGGGAGGAGGAGCCCTCAGGACCCCTGGACTTTGGAGGTACCGTACCCCAAGGGGACCGCCAGCTTCCCGGCACGGGTGAACCCCATAATTTCCATCAAGTCGTGGCAGGTGAGAACGGCGAAGCGGGACAGTCCACCGAGTACCCCTCCTCTCCAGGGGACATCCGGGGTTCGGGGTCCCACGGTACGTGGTACACCCCCAACCCTTACATTCGCCTTCAAGAACTCTTTTCATTCCTAAAATATTTATTTTAGGAGTTGTGTGTTCTATGAGACCGTTGTACTAAACTTTCAGTCACAATATTAGTCTGGTGAAAACATTTTTAATACTCTTAACTTGGTTTACAAAATGATGTGATTTACATATCTGAATTACCTACGTCTGGAACAAAATTAAATCTTATTATAAAACGCTCTTTCCCTGCTTCCCATTCCTAGGTGAAAGCAATTTGTGAATAACTGTGGTGCTCTTTAGGCTCTATTATGTTGCGTCCTAACTGAAGTTTTTATGTAAGTCATAAATGAGTAGATTTGATAACAAACCTACTGAGAATAGGTATGTTTGATATGAGATTAATCAGGTTCTAAATGAACTATTTATTATTTTTCTTTGCTTTAATTAAAAAGTAACCTAAATATCTGATCTCTTCTGCTGTCATTTATCCAGGTATAAATCAGAACTAACTCATGATTTATACACTACTAATTCTATTCACTTCAGTGGAGTTTCTCCTAACTTATATTGATATAAATGAAAGAAAGGCTCCCTTCTTTTGACTGAACATAACAATCATTAACATTAATTACAGTTTTACCAGGTAAGCGGGTAACAGACTTATCCTTTAGCTGAAAATAAGCAGATCTCTCTTAACCTTTCTTAGTCTTCTTCTCTGGCAATCCCTCTCAGTCAAGGATGATTATCTTCCACGCTTTTCTTATCTGTGTGTCTGAAGATGGCTGATGAGGCCTATTTGGGATAAATAGATTCTACTGCAGGTTGGACATGTGTTTCCGTGTGGGGGTGGGTGGTGCTGGATTCATGATTTTGGTGTGTGACATGTTGTTTCTGCCACTCCTGCTTTTCCATCTCCTGTTGTTGTGAGGTTTCAAAGTACCGAGACCCCTACAGCAGACTCTTCCTCCATTTGAGGTGATCCTGGGCAATTGTCTCACATGAGTTACCATCAAAGTTGAATTTTTTAAAGTTGGCCCTGAGGATGTCCCTGATGCACTTTCTCAGCCCTCCTCTTGAGTGTACATCTTGGCTGAGCTAGGAAAATAAAACTTGCTTTGAGAGTCTGGAGTCAGACATCCGATTGACACGGCCAGCTCAACAGAGTTGATATTGGATAATCATTGCTTCAATATTTGTGGTGTTTGCTAGCAGGAGGATGCTAACATTGGTTCATCTGTGTTCTCACTGGATTCAGAGGATCTTCCACAGGCAGCATTGGTGGTACTTCTCCAAGAACTTCAGATGTGTCTTGTACATTGTCCTTGTCTCAGCTCTGTACAGCAAGGTGAGGATCATGACTGCTTGATAAATGTCACAAAAATTGGAGTCCCAAGGGTGGCTGTGACACTCCCTGGTGGCTCTGCAACCCAACCCACTCCACCTCTAGGACACCTTCTTGTCTCACCTGCCATACCTTGATGGAAATATAATGATAAGAGGGAGCCTGCCCTGATCTTATTGTAATGACCACTTGGATTGTGGTTATGGATTTATGGGCCAGTTGCGTGGCTCTGTACCTCCCCATCCCATGCCCCATGCCTTGGGGTATCCTTACAGGTGTACAACCAATTGCTGACACAGCCCTGACTCCTCAGCCTCTCAGCCCCACCCTGGTTGCCAGGCCCCTTGGTCTCTCCTCTAGCCCTTCTCTGGGCCCTGAGACCCCTCAGTCTCATCAAACCCCACTCCAGTTGCCCAACCTCTCTGTCTCTCCTCCAGTCCCTCTCCGGGTTCTCAGATCCCTTGGTCTCTCCCAACCACTTCTTGGGCTACTAGGCATCTTGGTCTTTCTCCCAGCCCCTCTCTAGAATGTCAGCTCCTCTCTTGGTCCCTTGTCTTTGACCTTTTTTCTCTTCACTTTCTCAGCTACTCTCCAGGCCCTCGGACCCATCCAGCCCTCAGACCCTATAGGCCTGAGGCCTCTTACGTGGCCTCACAACTCCAGGCCTTGGACCCCTCTGTTCCTGCCCTCTATTCCCTGGTCCCTCACTGGACCTCTGGACTCACATGGCCCCAATCTTTCCTGGTTCCTCACTGGGCCTCTAGACCCCCACCAAATGCTTTCCTGTTGAGGTGTGCTCCCCTAGCTTTCCCCCTCCATGGGATCACGCACAAGGCAGTGGGAGCTGAGGATTTCCTTCCCCTCAACAAGCCCACAGTTTCTTGGCCCCCCACCTCAGGGCTCTGGACCCCACACAGGGTCCCCAAGAACCTCCTCCATCTCCTTAGTTCCTACCCAAACCTCCAGATGTCATTCTCCTTGCTGGCATTCTCAGCTCCTGGGTCAGCTGATTTTTCAATTAGCCCTGACCCTCACCTGCCAGTGGCTCACCAGGCTGCCTGAGCACTTAAAGTGGCAGGCACATCAAGTGCCCTGCCACAATAAATCATGAGTTTGGTTTCAGATTTGAGGTTGTGATCTTTGAACACTCGTTTCTTCAGGTGTCCAAAGGCTGCACTTGAACATTTGAGGTGATATTAGATTTCTTCATCAATGTCAGCCTTGTATGAGAGGTGGCTTCCGAGGTACGGGAAATACTCAGTGTTCTCTAGAGTCACAGTGAGAATCTGGATTACTGGAGATGGAGACTATTCATTAAGAGCTTGTTGGTGGAGGACCTTAGTTTTCTGAATGCTAAGCATCATTCCCATTTTCTTGTGAGGCTTGGTAAAGATATGGTAAAGATTGGGTCGACAATTGCCCAAAGGTCTGCTTCTGAGTGAGCACGCACTACGGCATCATCAGTGTACTGGAACTCAGTGACTGAGGTTGGGGTGATCTTGGTTTTAGCTAGGAGTATTGGCTGAAGTTAAAAAGCTTACCATCCAGTTAGTTGCACTCTGGCTGGAAGCTAGTTGGTGGTCAGATGTAGCATTGCAGCAAGGTATATTGAGAAGTGTGTTGGAGCTATAACACAGCCTTACTTAACTCCCTTTCTTAGTACAATTATTAGAGGAAGCAAGATTTTAAAACTTCTATTGCACATGTTTTGGTAAGCCTTTGTACATGAGCTAGTACCAAGATGGTATTTTGAAAGAAGATAGAATATTTTGACATTTTCATGCAGTGAGAAAAGTTTACACTTGCAAAAATAATTATGGCCATTTTCTTCATTTATTTTAGCATCTCGTAGGTACTGTATCTGAAAGGGAGAGAAGTAAAATGATTTTCTCTCTTTCTTCCTTCAGTTCCTATAGTCATGAATTGAATTGTGCCCTGTGTTTACAGTGTCATGGGCACTTTTTCCTCTATAGAGATCATTTCTTGTTCTGTTTGTGTGGGTCTCCTACAAAGCAGTAGGAGAGAGTGAAATTTGCTAAAAAAAATAGGGAAATGTAACTAAACCTCCAGAAGTTGGCAGCTTGATTCATGAGCAGTGGAAATGCCTGAAGCTACTTTCACATTCTTTCTACAAACTGATTCCCTTGCATGTTGACAGTGTCCCTATAAGCATAAATGGTTTTGTGCAACTCGTGAGCAATTTTTCAATTATGTAGCTTAAATCAATGCAAGAGCCCTATTGATGATCTCTTCTATAGCAAAGTCACTGCAGTATCATGACACTGAAAAACAGTGAGAAAGAAAGACACGATATTCCAAATATTTCTTAGGATTTAGTTACTTGCAAGCCAAATGTTTAGTTTCTCTTATATTTAGTCTTGTCTAAAACAAGGTTGGCGACCCGTTATAAAAAAGCAGGTGTTACCATTGACTTCAGTAGGTACAGAGTCAGCCTCTGTAGCTTATTCTAAACCACTCTGATAGGATTGTCCCCAGCACTGAAAAAAGCTTCTTTTCTTCTTAGTCTTGCTCCCAGCAATTTGGTTTTCTGTTTGCTTGATGAATGCAGAGGTCTCAGAAGGTTGTCAAAAGTTACTCTATTACTTATGTGAATATTGCATGCAGGATCAGTGCCTAATATTCAGCCCAGTACAGACAGATGTGAATATGTAGCAGGGAGACAGTTTTTTGTATTACATGTCTAGGTTTAAAGATACTAGGGAGGATTCTAGGATTTGTTCCAGATGCTCTGATGCTCAAAACAACCAGAGGTCCTGCTTAACATTTCTCTGGTGCCACCTAATCAGCCAGCACACGGGTCATTCCTGAGAAAAAGACAAAGTGACTGATGCATTCCTCTGCTCCTGATTATCATGATATAATTTAGAGCAGCCTTACATCTGCTTAAGGCGGGGGTGGGCAAAATGTGGCCCGCAGGCTGGATCCAGCCCTCCAGGCACTTTCATCTGGCTCACGGCACCCGCCAATGAATTGTGCCCACCCCGCCCTTCCACTGAGGGTGGGAGAGAGGCATCCAAGCATATGGACACCTACATACCCTATTGTGCCTTGCTCCAACCCTCATGGTTGGAAGGACCTGACTCTGCCAGCATGCAGCTTCTGGGTGGGGCTGCTGCCACCTCTGCTGCAGCCACCCTCATGGGAACCTGTTTGGCTTCTCAGGCATCTGGCTTGCTCCTGGCAGCAGGTAGGGAAGCAAAAGTGGTGGAGGCAGGGGCGGGGGGAGGGGTGTGGAGTTGAAGCTGGGCAGAACCATGATGCCCACACTCAGTGGGGCAGTGGGAGCACAGAGCTCAGCTTGGCAGGGTGTGGGTGTGAGCGTGAGGGAGGGTGGGGGGTGTGGGTACCTTGAGGGCGCTAGTGCACCCCCTGTCAGTCTGCATTCCCTGCTTAGGTGACGGGTGGGGGGGGGAGGCAGATGGGAGTGCTGATGCCCCCCTTGTGAGTGCCAGCCGGAGAGTGGGAGTGCCAGATGAAGTGGCCCGGATGAAGCGGTGCTCCCAGAAATGAAGTGGAAGAAGTGGAAACGATGCTTCCAGGTGAATGTGTTCTGCTGTGGGGGGGCCCGCCCCCCTGGTCCGTGCGACCTCCCTCCTCCCGACTACAGTGGCACCAGTTGCTTATGCTGTGAAGGTGCTGCCTGGGGCATGAGGGTGCTCCAGCGTGGGGCTGGCCACCAGGTGTCACCCACAGCCAGCCCCCTCCGCATCTACACGTGCACTACTGCACACAAAAATATCTGTGACCAGATAGTATTTGTATTTACAAGTATTAACCTGCTGCAGAGTTTATTAGTTTCCTGCAGCCTAATAGGGGCGCATGTGTATATGCCAAAACCTTTACTGCAGAGCTAATTAGGCAAATCTACGGTAAACATCTTGTGTAGACGTGCCCACCTAGTACCATTTAAGACACCTGTTTTCTTCACTGGGTTTGAATGCAACATTCAGCTACTGTTAAAATCTTGACCTTTCTAATGCTAAACACCATGCTGGAACAATGCACTCCAGCCAAATAAACACTGTTAAAATGTTCCCCTGTTAAAAAATTTAAATAATGATTTTTGTTTGAACCCTGTTTCATATTTTAATAATGCCCTGAATAATTTAACAGCATTTGGACTAAATTATAACCTATATGGCATGTTTTGTCTTCCACTGCCTGAGACGCTGCTCTGCAGAAAAAAAAAATCTCTGCATTATGAAGAAAGGATGACTCTCCTGTGACCTGTTGTGTATCATTTTAATCACAAGGTTGTTGTCTCCAAGGGGATCTCAGCCAGTAACCTTTGTGGCTGGGACAAACACTGGTTTGAAGGTCTGCCTGGCAGTGATTGATATCTCTACAATTATGTGAGTAGCACATATTTACCCATATATTGCTACACAAATTCTGCGTGGAGGAGAGAGGAAGGGTCAGCCACCCAACTAGTTTTCTGAAATAGTCTTGCAGAGCTTCCTTGAAGCATTAAAGCCTTGCATAATTCTCACACTGAGGCCTTTTAACAAGGCTGACAATATCCTATCAAAAAGCCATGACTCTAGAGGCCTTAGCGATGCTGAGCTGCTTTGAGAACCTTCTGGGCTATTTAGTATTAGCGACAACCAGATCACAAACACACACAGTGATATTCTTTGATTTGCATAGGCTTAAAGTTCAATAAAATTTACTGAGAGATGCTAATAAAAGCTGTATCCAAATCACAGCATGAGCCAGGAAGGACTAAGTACTGGGGCCAAGCATTTAGCTGGTGTAAACTGGTGTCTGTCCATGGATTTCAAAGGAGCTGTGCTGATTTATATCAGTGGAGGTTTTGTTCTTGAGTGCACATGTGTGAGGACTTTCATTCTCCTCTGGTCCTTGTTTTTTGTTGAGTTATTGAATAAAACGGGGGTAATTCTGTTTGGATGTGAATAATTTAGCATTCTCTTTCCCTGAAAACAGTTTAAGTTTAGGTTGGTTTTATAAGGCCTCCTTCCCCTCTGTAAATAAGGAATGATCATCCTATGAGGTTATGGGCAATGGGGTTCCACTTGAACCTGGTCTCAGATCCAGTGATGTTTACAATATTTGTTAATTATCTAGAAGAATATACACACTCTTTGCTGGTAACATTTGCAGATGATTTACTATAACAGGTCCTTAATCATTTTTGTTGCTCTCTGCTGTGTTTTTTCTAAACTGTCTGCATCTTTCTTGAAGTGTTAGGCACAAATCTGGGCATAATACTCCAGGTGAATTCTTACCCGTGCTGAGCAGAGCAAGTCACTTCTCTTCATACAACTCGGTATGCTCTTGCCTATTTTTGCAACAAGAGCACGCTGTTGACTCAGATTCAGTTTATGAGCCACTGTAACCCCCAGGCCCTTCTCTGCAGTGCCATAGCTTAGACGCTCATTCCCCAGTCTGTATTTGTGCAAGCGTAATTGTACATGCAATTATTTCATCCCTAGTGTGGGACTTTGCACTAGTCCTTGTTGAATTGCATCTGGTTTATTTTGGACCATTTCTCCAGTTTATCCAAATAAGTCAGGATCCTTGCCCTATCCTCGAGAGTGTCTCAGCTCTGCCTAACTTGGTGTCCTCTTTGAATTTGCTAAGACTGCATTCAATCCCACTGTTCGAATACTTAGTGAAGCTGTAGAGACAGTACCAGAGCCAGGAAGGAGCCGAGGGTAACCCCACTTGATATCTCCCTTCCAACCCCTTCCCTTCTGCATGGCTCACCACTCCTCTGTGTCATATCTTCCATTACTCTGGTTATGGACTACACATAAATCATATTAGCCAGGCAATGGTTACTTCCATTCAGCTTCTGCTCAAGGACATTTTGACTCGATTACTGATCTGCTCTGTCTCCTTTTCACAGGACCTTGGCCTGGTGTTCAGAAGATCCAGATTTGTGAGCCTGGGTTTGCCTGGAGTCAGACTAGTGTACAGTGGTGCCTTGAACACTTCTGGCTGCTTTAGGATACTTGTATACTTTTACACAAGCCAGAAGCTGAGGCAGAAAAGTAGGGCTAGGTCCTAGCCCACTTGTTCACCCTCTATGTAGCAGTCCTATTCCACTCTCTGTGACTCCCTGAAAAGCCACTAATGTTTGCTTTTGTCATGAACCTTCATTTTACTCTTAAAACATTCACATAAAGCAGTCAGAGGAAGGAGAGGATCCACTCTCCTTGGCATCAGTGATTTTTCAGAGACTCAAGATGGACTAGAAACTCACCTAAGTAACAATGGCACATACTGCCTGTGTACCTTGTCTTGCACAACCTGAGGACCCAACTGTATCTAAGTTGCATGAATTCAGTTCCCCCTTGGAATAGGGCTCTTAGCATTTAAATGAATTGAAGTGATTGGTAAATTGCTGCTGAATTCACCACCATAAAGCTTGCTGTTGCATTTACACTGTATTTGTATGTTCCCAGGCCTTATATTAAGAGCTCTCAGACCTCCTGTGGTGAGACTACAATGTGCATCCATTCGACACAACTGATGTTTTTGAATGAAAATACAAAATATGCTGAATCACATTACTCGGAGGAAGAGTTAGTTTGCTAAAGTCTTTGGACCATGATGAAACCCTTCCTCAGACTAATGCCTGAGAAAATGTGATGATCCTTACACTGGACCTCAGAAATCATCAGATAGGAGTTCAGATTTTGATCTTGTTTACATGAGCACACAAGCAGAAGAACTTAATTGAAACTAGGGGATTTACTTCACATTCACACTAGTATATCTAAAAGCAAAATCTGACCCCCCCAAAAAGTACCCTGCTTGGGTACAGTAACATTTCTGGGCACATTAAACTCAGTAAAAAACCATTAGTTTTCTCTTAATAAATAGTTCTTCAGATGATTCTAAATGCTTTGCTTCTGAGGGTAGTGTTATCAGGAGGCTGGATATTACTGAAAACTTTATATATTCAGATAGTTTGTAAAAGGCCTTGATACCCTCCTGGGATAGTTGTCAGACACATCAGCATTCAAGGCCTGAACAGCAAATACAGGGCAGAGGGATGATTCAACTGGCCCAGACAGAACTGACACAACGCATGTCAGAAACTATTATTGTAATTTTGCTAGGGTGCTTGGCACAAAAAATAGTTGCTGGAAAGATCAGAAGCAAGCGTAGCTGCAAGCCATCAAATGTCTCAGCTCCTGTAGCACATCAAAATCAAGAGATGAAAAATGCAAAGGAGAATCATTGCGACAGGTACTTTAACAACTTGGATGCCATCCTCCATTACAAGTAAAATCTATCATTGCATACCCAGACCCCCTCCCTTGTGTTCTGTGCGTGTCAATCACCTTTTGGAGCAAATAATTAAGAGTTTGGGCTTTATGGTCAATGTGTGCAGACTAGGTAGCTAATGTTAGCCCCTTACGTCCATATTTAGGCCCTTTTACTGGGTGAGGTGGCCCTTTAGGGGGATTGGGGTTAGTTATCAGGTGTGTCTACACATGCATTTTAATGCACATTAGTCTATTTGAATGCCCATTAAAGTGCCACTTAAAAACCGTGGGCTCTTTTACACATGCTCCGGGGGGGAAGGTGTTTTAATTAGAGTGGCTCCAAAAAAGCATGCACTTTAGTTAATGCACATTCAGACAGGCTAAAGTACCTCACAATGGAGGGTGTAAAGAATTCCCCATTTTTGGTCTGCCTCCCTGCTCTGAGACAGTCCAGCCCTCTGTGGTTTTTACTCTGCCCAGTCAGTCCACCTGCTTACTTAGGCAATCGAGCCCAGGCTGGAAAAATTCCTAAGGGAGAGGGAGATTGCTCTCCCTTGGTCCTAAACTTTGTGCCAAACAACATGTGTCCCCCACCTGAAGATGCTGACAAATTTTAAAATGATTAGTTTACATCAGCAAGGTTCAAATAATGCCTGCTTCTGGTTGGAGCCAGGTGATGAGGTCGGAAAAGTTATTTAAGGGTCAGGTCACCTGGCTTGGGGGCACTCCCTCCTCCAGCAGGCGTTTTTGGATCACAGAAGCAATGTACCTCAGCAGCTGCCTGAACCTGATCTGTAAGTAGAAACTTGGGATCTAGCCAGAAATTAGGATTTTTGTGTAGGAAGCTGAGTATTAAAAGAGCCACTAGCTTTGTATGTGCTGTGCAAGACTCAATTAATTGGAGATTGCTCAAGGTGTCTTTCTCTTAACTTCCCATATGATACCCCTTTCCCTGTTGTCTCTATCTGAGCATTAAAAGGCTATTTGGCTCAGCATGTCTAGCTGTGAATGTAAGAGGGAAGAGGGATCAGAGATGTTTCACTCCCAGAAGAGCTTGGCAGTTTATTAGCTACCTCAGACTCATCTAAGATTACCTTGGGTGCTTCAAGATATAAGAAGCACCCAGAAATTTTACCAGTGGGCCAAACACCCCCAAGATCTGCACAGCCTGTGTACCCTGGGTGGCACAGAGTCCTAACAGAGTCCAAGGCCCAGATGGTGGCAGTGCTACCCCAGGCTTGTAGGTGTGCTCCAGAATGGGGATCGGCTGGATGTAGGCACCCCAGGGGAGGCACCTGAAGTGTGGTTTTGGGCTGGGCACAGTGAGGTGGGTGGCTCAGTGCAGTAGGGCCCCCTACTGGTCCACCACACATGGTGGCAGCAGTTACCTCAAGCTTGCAAGTAGGCTCCAGGAGGGGGGGTCGGCCAGACATAGGCACCACAGGGGGGACACTCAAAGTGGGGGTTTTTGATCAGGTGCAGTGAGGTCAGTGGCTCAATGCAGGAGCACCCCCTATTGGCCCGCCACAGGGGGCACCTATACACGAGCACCGAGGCTGTTCTGGTGCACTGGAAATCCAGCATGTTGGAGCAGACTTGATTAATTTAGTCTGCTGGAGCATGCCAATTACTGTGCTCCAGCATCCCTGCACTTAAAAATGGTAGTGGGGGTGCTTGAATTAAAGCTTGTCAAATTCCTAAGGATGGGGATGCTGTTATAGGAGATGAGGCAGTGCTATAGTTAGAGCAGCTCTCAGAGCTGCTTTAATTAAAGTGCTGCCCCACCCCCACCCCTAGAGCATGTGTAAAAGCGGCCGGAGGTACTAGATTTAATCTGCATTAACTAAAGCATGTTAATGCATGTGTAGAAGTGCCCATGCACCTGTAACAAGTCAACAGTCTTATTTAGTTCAAATTCTTTATTTAATGGCTTCTACAGGTTTAGCTGCAGTATTTTCTTTATTATTAAAGTTAGCAAACCACAACACAAGTGGGTTGAGAGTAGCAAATATGCCTCTTGGGCTTACCTGATGAAGAAACCTCTTCACCTATAATTAACATATAAATTCCCTGTGAGTGAAACCGCTGTTCTTTAATTTTTCCCTTTACTTGCACCTCTGGAAATCTTTTGCCTTTTTCTGAAGCCTCTAGAACTAGCTACAACAGGAAGCAAGATACCAGAATGAACAGACCCATGAAATGGCCCAGTATCACACGACTTTGTCATTTGGCCTGTTTTTTCCAATTCGGGTAAACACATTAATTAAGCCTTAGGCTTGATCATGGCTTTGACCCCTGCAAGCAGCAGGGAAACACGTTTTACACATTAGCTGTTATAAAACAAGCCACCTGAAAATGGTTTATGTTTTTATCTGTCATTTGTGAATGTGGGTCTAATCTCCCTATTTTATGTGCTCTACACATGATTTACATAACCTTAATTTTGGCCATGGGTACAGGTAGATTATCTAGACTGAGCTAAGGGCAGAGCCAAATGCATGTCTGAACATATCTGTTTCCTTTTTATTAAGTATGAATGGAAAACCAAAGGACCCAGTGGATCCCCTAACTTTTCTGCTAAGTTTTGTCCTGTTTTCTGGGGTTAATTTGAAAGACAAGGAAATTTAGGGCCAGATCCAAATTGTTTTTGTAGGCACCTCAATTTAGGCATTGCAGTGACTGAAATCTAGGCGCCAGGCTCTTGGAGGGTGATCCAGATGAGCCGGGTTAGCTACTGAGGTTTCTTGCAGTCAATGGCATTATACATTTCCAAATGGGTGATCCAGAGCATGCAGATGCTGAATGGCGATGCCCCAACACTTACCAGTAGGAAATGCTGGGCAGAGCTGAACTCTTGCCACTCCTCAAAGGTAGGGTGCATGATTTAAGACAACTCCATCACCTCAAGATCCAGAATGCCCCAGAGGGAGGCAGCTATTATAGCAGTAATGAGTTCAGTACCTGGTACCCACAGGTACCTACCCTCTCAGACAGAGGAGGTGCCTGACTACCTTTTGTACAGTAACCTAGTGGGTGGAGCTCTTGTCGAGGAAGTGGGAGACCTGTGGTCTGAGCCCTCATTTCTTGAGGAGACTCAAACCCATATCTCCCACCTTGCAGGAGAGCTTCCTGGGCACCAGCCTATAGATCAGTCTGTCACAGCACAGCATCGCTCCATACATTTACTGAAATGCATGAAATGGGACATATGATCATGCTTGCCTCACAGGATCACACACACATGGCCTGCCTATATGTACTATGTCGGTGGGAAAGCTGTAGACTGAAATGAGTGCTAAAAGGCAGAAGTGCAAGGGCAGCTTTGTTCAGCTGTAATAAGGCCCTGTTCAGCCTCGTTTGCAGTCATGGGGACCCAAACCTTGCTCCTTAGTCCTGCTGTCACTGAATGCAGTTGTTCAAGATAAGCCCTGAAAAGATGTACTAATGAAGAGCTGTGTCTTGTATAGTGATTTCATTGCTTGACTTTAAAGGAGATTGGTATCATTGTATCCAGGGGGAAACCGAGGCTGGGGTGGGGGTGTGACTTGCCTATGGTTGCCCAGCAGGTCAGTGGCAAAACTCGGACCCAGAAATCAAAAGCTGTTCTCCTGAGTCCTAGTCCAGTACTAAATCAGGGAACATGAAGGTTATAACACCTGCCCTCTGCTATCAGCTCTTGCTGCTTGTTCAGGAAACACCAGTATTTGCTTGAGGCAGTGACAAGTCTTCCCTGCATCTCCGTGTAGAAAAATGACAGCTATCTAGAAATGCAAGCAAAAGTGAATATATTAATGAAATCTTCACAAGCAAGGGAAGGCAGTCTGGGAGCCCTGAGCTTAGCACCTAATCAATAGTTTATTTCATTTTAATCCCTGATTTTAATGTTTTGTTATGCCATTTTGGTGCTCTTGAAAGGTGCCAGATTGATAACATGGGGGACCTTCCATTCCTCTTCTGGGAAGGCCGCAAAATGAAGGAAAGCCCCTTCTGCTGAGAACAACTCTGATCTGAAAAGACAATTCCCTTGTCAGGGATGAGACAATAAATTTGGTTTCCATGCTCAATCTCCATCATTTTTGAGACTCCTAGGAAGGTTGCCAAGTATGGTGCTGGAGTTTTAACAACATAGACACCAGTCTGTTTTGGCCTCTATACAGAGATGTCCCTACACGGTTATAGTATTTCAGCCTCACCGAATATACCCTAATGAGCTTATCTTCATAACATTCCCCGTAAGGGAGGAAAATGTTATCATCCACATTTTAAAGAAGGGGAAACTAATCTGTAAGTGGAGTAAACTCTGGATCAACCAAGAGATATGAACACCAATTATGTAGGTGGGGCTGAGCAGCTGGAA